>NC_084995.1:41388759-41721259 GCF_963854185.1 Sardina pilchardus | reverse complement strand
ATTCAGCCTGGCTTCCAGTCCAGTCCAATCCAGAACACACACACACACACACACACACACACACACACACACACAATACTGCTATTGTACCAGAACACACCACAGGGTGCTAGACTGCCTCACATCCACAGAAGCACACACACACACACAGCGGAGCCACATAAAACTGATATAGTCACAAGGAGACGGACTACAGCACCAACCACACACACAGGCTTCAAGATCACAAACATCAAGACACAATGTTAGGGAACAATTGGACTATGATTTCCAACAGTAGTACTCTGTGTGTTTGTGAGTTAGTGTGTGTGCTCGTGAGCGTGCCAGCGGGTGTTTCTGTGTGAGTGTGTGGTTACCTTGTGGCGTCTAGTGTCATATTTAGAATCTGTGTGTATCTCGCTGGGCCGTGTGGTAACTCTATCTCTTACCTTGTGACTTTTTGAAGGCGTTGCGGCTACCCTATCCACAACCTCCTCATACAGAGGTATACTGTTTAAACTCACACCAACAGAGGCGGCTACGCTTACATTACAGCTCCCAGCCTTATACTGGGCGGGATGAGTTTTAGCAGTGGAAAACCTAGCTCTACGCCACACACACACACACACACACACACACACACACACACACACACACACACAACACTATAGACTAATACACATACTACAATACAAAACCTAGCTCTACGCCACACACACACACACACATACACACACAACACTATAGACTAATACACATACTACAATACAAAACCTAGCTCTACGCCACACACACACACACACACACACACACACACACACAACACTATAGACTAATACACATACTGGGCGGGATGAGTTTTAGCAGTGGAAAACCTAGCTCTACGCCACACACACACACACACACACACACACACACACACACACACACAAAACACTATAGACTATGCACATACTGGGCGGGATGAGTTTTAGCAGTGGAAAACCTAGCTCTACGCCAAGGTACATACTAGCCATATCCATCCATCTATATTCTCAGGGCTTACACACATACAACACTAGTATAGACTAATAAACATACGGAATTAAGAGTCATCTATATTCTCAGGGCTTACACACATACAACACTATAGACTAATAAACATACGGAATTAAGAGTCATATCCTCAGGGCTTAGATACATACACATCTTGAATTTCCCCTTGGGGATCAATAAAGTATCTATCTATCTATCTATCTATCTATCTATCTACATACAACACTATAGACTAATAAACATACTGAATTAAGAGTCATCTACATCCTCAGGGCTTAGACACATACAACACTATAGACTAATAAACATACGGAATTAAGAGTCATCTATATCCTCAGGGCTTAGACACATACAACACTGTAGACTAATAAACATACTGAATTAAGAGTCATCTATATCCTCAGGGCTTAGAGACATACAACACTGTAGACTAATAAACATACTGAATTAAGAGTCATCTATATCCTCAGGGCTTAGGCACATACAACACTGTAGACTAATAAACATACTGAATTAAGAGTCACAGCTGAGGCCTATTAAAGCACTGCACACATTAAGGACAGGGCACAGAGGAGCCATCCAATACTCTCCCAGCTCTGAAGAGTGTGACGTCACCAGAGCCACAAGCCCTTTCTGAGGTGTCTGAGATGATGTCATCAGTACGATCAGGAACATCAAAGAGTCGATAAGTATCTTGTCTGACACAATTCTTAACTGTAGCATTCTAAGTGTCGTGTCTGACATATTCTTATGGCATTCTAAGTATCTTGTCTGACATAGTTTCTCATAGCATTCTAAGGTCAGGCAGGCTGTGGTCAAGGGAAGGCCACTCTCATCACTATCTTGAAATGGACATAACTCTCAAAGGCCTTGTCAGACTGACAAAGTTAAAGTACTCATCATCCAGAAAAATAGCATTTCTATAAGAGCATTTCTATATTTCTATCAGTTATATTTAAAGCAGCACGATGGAAGAATGTATGTGATGCTTTAAGCGCAGACAGTTATAACTTGCAGAAGTATCACTAAGATGGTATGATGTACATTTGTTCTGGTCATCTCAATCAGCTGACGTGAACAGCACTGCTGATACCCAACCCCAACTTCACTAAGCTTCAGTGAGAGTCTCAACACTCTATTACTCAAGATAGATCTTGCGTACCTACATAAATATGAATATTTGGAACATGAGAAGTTTTGCACGCACACACGCACGCACGCACACACACACACCCACACACACACACACACACACACACACACACATTAGGTAATGTTTATTGACTCACACTCACTAACCCACACCAACAGCTGCACACTGTGAGACAATAAAGCATGACGAGGTTGCATTCCAGTGTGTGTTATGTGCTACCATGACAGTAGGGATCCAGTAATCATTTCAATCATTTGCCATCAAAGCCACTGGCCATCCAACACGCCCCAGTTATCTGAGAATACACACTCAACAGCTCAGATGGAGGACAGTGCTGCACACACTCCCTCTCAGGTGAGCTGAACACAGAGATGTCTGATGGGAGACAAGACCGAAGGAGCACACCTCCACAACACACCTTTCAGTCTCACACACACACACACACACACACACACACACACACACACACACAAACAACCGCCATCACATGTCCTACACAAAGATCCAACCACAACCCCCTTATGTATCCACTGTCACTGCACATGTATATGTACCCACTCTACACATACTGTATGTACCCACTCTCACTACACATATGTACCCACTCTCACTCTCTACACATACGGTATGCACCCACTCTCACTACACATATGTACCCACTCTCACTCTCTACACATATGTACCCACTCTCACTCTCTACACATATGTACCCACTCTATACATATGTACCCACTCTACACATATGTACCCACTCTATACATATGTACCCACTCTACACATATGTACCCACTCTACACACATGTACCCACTCTCACTACACTCCAAAGTTTGCTGTGCTCCTCTGCAGTGTTTTTCCCCAAAGTCAGGCTGACTCATTTTTTCCTCTGTCAGCAGTGTGTGTGTGTGTGTGTGTGTGTGTGTGTGTGTGTGAGTGTGTGTGTGTGTGTGTGTGTGTGTCTGTGCGGGCGTGCGTACGTGTGTGTGTGTGTGTGTGTGTGTGTGAGGTAGAGAGAGAGGTAGAGAGAAAGAGAGAGAGAGGTAGAGAGCGAGAGGTAGGGAGGGAGAGAGAGAGGTAGAGAGGGATAGAGAGAGGGAGGGAGGCAAAGAGGGAGAGACAGCCTGGCACAAGAACCAACAGCTCTACCCTCTGCCCCTGAGTATTAGTGATGACGCCACTTCAATGGAAGCCAGCTAGATTCACTATTTACTATTCTTTTTTTTACAAAATGTTTATGGAATTATTTAAGTCATGTGTTGGACACATTTGTAAACCCAACTTTACTCTCTTTGCATAGGCCTGCCTAACACCTGCCCAACACCACAAAACCAATGTTACTGGCTCTAGTCAAACCCACCATACCTCTCTCTCTCTGTGTGTGTGTGTGTGTGTGTGTGTGTGTGTGTGTGTGTGTGTGTCTAAGGTTACAACATATATCAATTCTGAGGATACTAGCAACAACAACTGTAGAAACAGCAACCCAACAGGAAGTCAGACTCTCTGGAGTCTGGAGGCATTTACATGACATCATAAAGATTTCCTTACACATTTTGGAACCATCTAAACTGGGCAACAAACCCCACAGGCATGGCAGGCCTACAAGTAAACAACAATGTCTCCACTATGCCAAAACTTCACATTGGGAACGTAACACATATAAAGCACACATAAAATTCACCTCTGACCAACATTATGCAACTACTCTCAATTACCAACTTTTTACTGGCAGACCAACCATTTTTACTTGTATGCTTCATTCACCAAGACATTGCAAGTTTCACAGTGAAACAATAACGGCCACTCCTCCATGTGTAATACACATTCGTAATCATCTTTCTTACTGTAGGCACTCACATGTTGTAACGACAGCCGAAACTGAGTTTAACTATGGGGAATTTTTAAGTTTGCTAGCACTTTGACAGTGAGATATAAAGGAATGAGCACGGTGACAAACACGAATAAAAAAATATAATAGGCCTAACATGCATGTAAACACCTGAGTTCGAATGGTGCAAAGCTGTTATCTCAGCTGGCTCCAACATCACAGCTAAATCTGGAAACAATAAAGTTGTGGGATAATGGAGTACTCCAATAACTGCCAGGCATTTCAAACAAATAGTCGGTTTAGGTTAAACGCATAGGATCACGGAGATATATGATGAGCGATTTGTACTTCTGCCACTAATATTGGTAAAGTCGTATGCACACAACTGTCAGTAGGTTTCAGAGAGCTGCTTGTTTCAGACGCCAATGACGCCTCTATACAGGATGACGACCCGGACTGAAAATGTGAAAATGTGTCCACTCGCCTCGCCGTGGCCCATCACTGCCGCAGACTCGGCGACAGAAGCGGTCTGGCTGACCAATGCGGTCTTCCCTTGCCGCAGAAATCACAGCAAAAACAGATGTAGCCTACATCAAATGCCATGTCAGGCTGGCAATATCATTAAATGGTTAATGCAAAAGATGATAACAGCCTAATAAGAAACGCGCAACCGCAGGCTCTGCTTCAGAGATTGCCTCCCATCTTTCGCAGTTCTGCTCGCCTGACGGAGGGGTTTGTGGAATGCTGTGTAAATAGGGGGGTATGAGATCAGAAACTTAAATTCGCAGAGGATCATAATCGTCACAAATATTCCCAATCGCCTTGACCAGACCACCACCAGCGCAATAACACAAAATTACTAACTTCGTTTGTTTTTTTTCCCCCAGTGGCAATGTGTCGGTCTGCTATCAACTCGAAATAAATACTCAAGGAGTTAACACAGACAAGACAAACACAGCAGCACGGACCCCTGGTGACGGCAATGCACTGTGAAGGCTAGGCTACAGTGGAACTGCAGTAGTCTCACTGTCTCATCTATAGGACAAACTGGACAGTAAGAGTCGTGGACGCATGCAGGTTATAATTGTCAGAATATCACCAAAAAGAAAAGAACACAGGTTTTTTTTGTTTCTGATCAACTGATACTGCAGAAGTCATCTGCGGTCCAGACCTCCCCTCTACTTTCAACCTCCCCCAACTCCGCGACGCAAAGCCAGAGCACAATGCGTCGCCCACCGAGGAGAGGCAACACGGGTGCTATCCCCGTTAGATATGCAGCCGACTCCGAAGACGGAAATAAGACGCTTACAACTTAAGACCTACATGATAACAGCATGCAGTTTTGTTAGGTTCTAGACAAAACGTTATTTTCTCGCCGCCTTGCTTACCTCCTGTGTCGGCGCCCCCTTCTCTCTCCCTCTCTCTGCTTTTCTTCTGCCTTTCTTTCCAGTTCTCCTCCCTTCCAGATGTCGCTGCTGGCGCTCCGGAACTGAACGCCCCAATCACCGTAGGAACTACAGGAAACACTTTTCCCGGCCCCCCGAGATTATGCACAGTCTGACATACAAGCAGCCTAGTTTATAATAAGGTCATGATGCAATTATAACGCCTCAAAATGGACACAACTTTTCTCCAACCTTATATATTTTAGCTTCATTTCCCTAGGCACCTATTCTCCACCGTTGCCTGCAATTGTGGTACCCTATGCACTGAGATGCATTGCACGTTTGTATGCGAAACACTAACATCTCTGTGTTGAAATCGAAACTGGTCAGTTAGCTGTTTTAACAGCCCCGAGAGACATTTGTGACATAGTTTTACGCTAAAAGTTACATTTAGGCCTCTTTCATCCTAAGGTGCTCACACACAAACACACACACACACACACACACACACACACACACACACACACACTGCCCCAACATCCATCAGCTGTTTGGTCAGTGTGCACATCAGCCTGTGTTTATGGGATGGAGTTGTTTGAGTTTGACATGTCCAGATGTCATTCTTTTGGACAGGTTGACTGTGTGCTGTTGGAAGCTGGTTTTCAGAATATTCTGGACGAGGCATGGACTGAGTGGACACTGACAGGGCATTGTGGAAGCAGCTTAAAACGTGAGAAAAGTTTTGTCCTTTTGGAGGCGTTATACTGTAATTGCATCATGACCTTTTTTAAGATATAAAAGCCCCTAGTATTCCTCCTTTTAATGGACTGCTTGAATTTAGATACTTTCTATATGTTACATATATCTATAGATATTTAGACGTATGGCTCACTGACGTCCCCCTTGTGTTGTGCTGATGACACTCCTCGTCCTCCAGTGAAGGAACTGCTTGACCAGGCATGTGGACCGCATGTGGACCGCATGTGGACCGTCCTGCTGGTAGAAGAAAAGGGATGTCACAATTTATTATCACTTAACCCACAACTAAAACAGACAATGTTACCATGCACTATACTTTGTTTCACTTTGTGAATAGAGTCGCCACACACACAGACACACGCACATACACATAGGTACGCACACACTCACAAATGCACGTACACACACACATGCATACACACACACACACACACAAAGACCCATACACACGCACCCCCCCACACACACATACTCATAGATACATAAACATACACACACAAATGCAGGCAAACAGACACACACACACACACACACACATCCCATTACCCCCACCACACACGATCACATGTGAAAAACTCAGACAGAGAAAACCCACATACTCAAAAGCAAGCGCACACATGAACACTTATTTACATATATAAAAGTTGCAGTAGGGGATGGAAACAAATTCAGCATGATTTATTTTTGCGGAGAGAATGTGCAGGACTGAGCGGCGGTCATATTGTGTGCCGTTTTAACAGCATCTGATAGCTCTTGCCATCACATTAAAACAGACCACTCAGGAACTGATTAGAGAAAGTCCATTACATTTATTTAGGATTAGTTGTGCTCTCAGAAAGTAAGCAAGCCTGAGTAAGTAGGTAAGTCAGTCAGTCAGTCAGTGGTGTTTAATAATGTTCAGTAGGCCTATGTGGACCGTCTTGTCAGGAGAAGGGGTCACAAACTAGCCTATTGACTGTTTAAAGTAAACAATGAAAAGATGCCCACATCCACAAAAAAGGTGACAGGGTTCTATATGTGATAATTTGATAAATTAAATCCCTAACAATGTCAACAAGCTCATTGTGAACTCTCACAATCTTGCACAATACTTACATATTTTGTTAAACTATGTTTGGCACCAATGGCAACCTCAAGACTTCTTTATGATAGTCCTACAAAATCTGTGCACACACCTTCACCCTCACCCTGGCCTGAGGTACTCAAAAGGCTTTCACTCAGGGCTGCTCCGGTTTCTGCACCCATCTATCCATTTGTCAGGACATAGCTCTAGTCCTTGTACTACAGTAGGACACCTTCCCCATAGCATGGTGCTGTCTCCCCATAATATTCTGTCTGACCACATCAATGCTGCTGATGACCTGTGAGTCCTTATCCCCATTATACAGTATGTCTTAGTACACCGTCATTCAATTCTATTCAATGTGTGGCCTTTATTGGTGGTCATAAACCAGTCTTAACTTCTCCCATATGCTCTGCAGGGTTCCCAAAGGGATTCAGATGGGGTCGGTTAAGTCGGAAATGACGAGCTAAACACTAAGGCCTTGGCTCTAAGTATGGCCTTTGAGTTTAGCGCATCACTTCCAACTTCACATGTTGACCGCAGCGGGCACCCCTTGGGGCACTTCCTGCTTTTTATTGAGATGGCCAGTCCTGCACGGGTCAAGAGGAGGGGGCTATTCCACCCCAGTCCTTCCCTCCCTCTCTGTGATAGTGGTGGAGGGGACTATTCCACCCCAGTCCTTCCCTCCCTCTATGTGATGGTGGAGGGGACTATTCCACCCCAGTCCTTGCCTCTCTGTGATAGTGGTGGAGGGGGCTATTCCACCCCAGTCCTTCCCTCTCTGTGATAGTGGTGGAGGGGACTATTCCACCCCAGCCCTCTCTGTGATAGAGGTAGAGGGACTATTCCATCCCAGCCCTCTCTGTGATAGTGGTGGAGGGGGCTATTCCACCCCAGTCCTCTCTGTGATAGTGGTGGAGGGGACTATTCCACCCCAGTCCTTCCCTCTCTGTGATAGTGGTGAAGGCTACTTCACCTCCTGTTATGAGCCTCCTCCATTGTCTCTCCTCAGAGGTCTCGGAGATGCTTCTACGTATGTGTCTGTGAGTTGCTTCTCACCCTGAGGGTGTTGAATGAATGAATGAAGGTCTTTGTCTTCCTCGTCTCCTGTGACGATCTTTCTCTCAGGTCAGCCAGATCTGGTGCTAACTAGTTCCAGGCACGAGGAAATCAAGGCCCTGTGCACGCACACACCTCCCTCATCGACCGGCAGCAGCCTCATGACAACTCAAGACTGCAAAGATGCATTTCAAGCACTCTCACTACTGCATTAATTAGATGATAAAGAGGAAATCTCAGTCTTGAGATGGCATTGGGGATGGTATTAATTTGGCTCTATTTATTTACAGCTAGATTATATTCCTCCTCAGTTGTATAGGCTACACAGTGTAGCAGTTTTGGGTACGCTTAGGCAGCCTGCAGCCTGGCTGACAACAAACCAAGTCTCGTTTCACTCTCTTAGTTAACTTTTCATTTCTTTTCATTTCCACGGAGGAAATTAAATTGAAGTCAGGACATTAAACTGTAGTTGATTACCCAATTTCAAAGACAATATACGTCCATGTTATGTAATATAGTGACATCATCAGCCATTGGTTGTGGAACCAGTAGTGTGTGCTCAAAGAGTTGTGCCAATCATCCTCCTGTCTGACTAGAGCCCACCCCATGTTGGATAAGCGGTTGTTGGTTTCTGCGACTTCTGTGATTTGTTTTGTGGCCAGAGAGATCTAGCAGAGCTAATTCAGATTCACTCTCAGATTCATCTGGTCTCCAAGTAAAGCTAGCGGACTTGTACCTGTGTTGCGGTCTGTTACAGTTATGACACAATTTGTTAAGTCTTTATAGTGTCTTGTTCGCTGGTTAATAGTTCTCATCTACTATTGATAAATCAGGCATGACATGTTCTATTTGGTTGGTGATTCACTCACAAAGTGTAAATTCACAGGCCCCTGCAAAGCCTCTTAAAACATGGGGGTAGTCATGTCATCAAGCTAACCTACTTCTTTATTTGATTGTGTTCCAGATTGAGTGTGTATGTCTGTTTATGTTCTCAGATGCATTTGAAGGGAAATACAAACAGACACTCTGCCTGAGTCAGGATGGATATGGTACTGTTTACTGTCATTAGGCTGCTGACTGTCGATCAGGGAGGTGTGTGAGTGCACAGGGCCTTGATCAGGGAGGCGTGTGTACTGTTTACGATGGACAAGAGAAGAAGACTCACTGGCTGTAACTCTCTCTCACACACACAAACACACACACACAAAGGCTACAAGAGTAGAAGACTCACTGGCTGTAAGTATTCTCTCACTCTCACACACACAAAGGCTGCAAGACAAAACAGCATGTGCGACAACACACTCAGAAATGTTTATTCTGTACAGGTGGTCATCAAAAGTGTGCCGGAGTGGAAGGTGATCTGATTCGGACATCAGTGGTGAGTGATTTCAGTGGTGACCAGCTCACAGTCATGCACACCTTTCAATCAATCAATCAATCAAATTTTATTTATATAGCACATTTCATATGGCATACATAGACTCAATGTGCTTTGAATGAAAAGGAAAATATACATACTGTACTGTATATGAACACACGCTCACGCGCGCACACACACACACATACACACATGTATATATGGACACACAAAATGGTTAAAAAAATAAGAATAAAAGCAGCACTGGAAAAAGAACAATTCAATAAAATAAAATAAAATAAATAAAACACTTTGCCAAGATGAGAACATCCATACAACTCACTTGTTAAAAGAGTTAAGCAAGAGCACATAAAATAATCTATTCGGAGGGGCAAAAATTAAAAAACATAACTCAAACAAAGGCTTGTGAAAATAAATATGTTTTAAGACCCTTTTTAAAAGAGAAAGTTGATTGAGCTAACCTTAATTCCAAAGGAAGAGAATTCCACAGAGTTGGGGCACAATAGCTAAAAGCACTATGTGCCACGTTTGTGTTGATTCTGGGGACTGACAGGAGACTTTTATTGGATGATCTTAGACAACGCGTTGGAAGATAGTGTGAGATCATGTCAGAAATATATGTTGGTGCTAGGCCATTTAAAGATTTAAAAACAATTAAGAGAATTTTGAACTGGATTCTTTGTTGTACAGGAAGCCAGTGAAGTGATTTTAAAACAGGAGTGATGTGATCAAATTTGGATGTTCTTGTGAGTATTCTAGCAGCAGCATTTTGAATAAGCTGAAGCTTGTTAAGTGCCTGTTTGGTAACACCAGCATAAAGTGAGTTACAATAATCCAGGCGACTAGAAATAAAAGCTTGTACTAATTTTTCTGAGTCCTGTAGAGACAGAAGGCCACGTACCTTTGAAATATGACGACTCGCACACCTCCTGCAATTACCCGACAGACAGACAATAAAGACATATTTAATAATGTATGCCACTAAAGCAAAAGCACTACTGCTGCAAAAAAAATAAATGCATTTTCGATTGCAATCCTTAATGTTACATGTTTTGCTTTGTGTGAACTTTCTAGTTTTGTTATTCATACATGTTGCAAAAGATGCATATTAAGTTTGCTTATTTTTCCGCTTCTCAACCAGAGGGGGACCCCGAGAGTAAATCTTGGTAAGGTTGCCTTGTAATGTAAAGGTTCTGAATCTTTCTCTCTCAGCCCATATCTTGCCGTGAGTCTCCCATATCCTGGATGGGCCTCACAGAACTGTCAGCTGTTTGCCTGGACTCCTCCTCAAACCCCCTGGATCTCTCACTACAAACCACTTGTCTGAGAGGCCCCCCAGTGCACAGCGAGGCGACCAGGGTGTTCCTGACATCTTGTGTCATGAATATGTACAGGAAGGGGTCTGCGAGGGGGCCCAGGTAGAGCAGAGCACTAGTGACAACAAATGACACGTCGTCCTGACACGTACTGTGATGAATGATGGCCACCAGGAAGCAGTGAAGGTTCCTGATGCAGAATGGAAGGAAAATGAACATGTATATGGCCAGAACTAGAGCAAGGGTCCCTATGATCTTCCTGCGCTCGTCTTGATGTATGGCCCTGCAGTGGCGAAGAGCCCTGTAGGTGAGTGGGCAGAACATCATCAGCGGTAGAGCTGGCATCAGAAGGATCACTGTCAATATCTTCAGAGACACATTGAAATTGTGTACGAGTGTGAAATCCAGGAGGGCATAAAGCCCGCATGCTGCCCAGGCACCACACGCTATGACCATGGAGGACTTTACAGACCGACGGTTCCGGTGCCATATGGGATGGGCCACGATGAGGTACCGCTCCACAGAAATACACACCATGAAACTCAAGCTGGCGGAGATCCCCAGTCGCACAATGAGCCTGGAGATGCATCGCAGGATCACAAAGACAGGCAATCTCCTGTCAAAGAACCTGCTAAGGATAAACACAGCAGTGATGGCTATTTGGATGAGGTCCGAAATGAGGAGGTTGATGACAAACACAGGGGTCACATGGTCTGCTCTGACCAGGTGTCGCAGTGCATAAATGGCTGCGATGATTGCTGGCAGCCCCACGAAGAAGATGATCCAATCCACTGTGATACCAAAAATGTGTTGGTAGTAGATCAGATCGGTGTGTGTAAGTGGACAGAAGCCTGTTTTGTTGGTCATTGTCTTTCTTCAGATGCCAGAGAGGTCAGTTTCCTGTAGGGAATGTATGGATTTGTGATCAGAAAAGATGGATTATGCAGTCTATGATAATATGCTCCTTTGCATTTCAAGTAAAAGTAAATTGCACTCACCCTCCGTACAATATACTTGGACTATACTTTTGTCCACTGTTTGTCAGATGGCATCAGCAACTGGCTATCAGCAATGGCACACTCACCTGCCTTCTATACTCTTGTGAATTTTCATGAGGCAAACAAAATGACCTCTTTTTTAGACGATACCATTGGGTGTGTCAGTGAAATGCATCATGGACGCATGCAAAATGGTGTAAACAGATGAATATGATATGGATTTGCATTTGTAATTTGTCTTCTTTCGTTCTGCCCCGACCTTTGGCCGTTTTATACTGTAGGTGCTAATTGTGCTGTGTTGAGGTGACAGCTTTGTATTCTTACACCTTATCATCAGATTTTACTGTTTGCAAAACAGTTCTGTGGTATACATAAATATTTCTGTGCATCTCTGACCTAATATGTGTTAACATTTCAGTCATTTCATGATCCCCAAAGGTACCCAAGGGTGTTTATGAATTGAGGATGATGGTGAGGTTGAGAGTAGTCCGAACACATACCCTGCCAACCAACTATAGGCCCTACAGCATATTACTGTATATATACACACATATAAACACACTCCTAAATCTTGTGAAAAGCCTTCCCAGAAGAGTTGAAGCTGTTATAGCTGCAAAGGCTGGACCAACGTCATATTAAACCCTATGGATTAAGAACGGGATGTCACTTAAGTTCATATGTGAGTCAAGGAAAGTGACCAAATACTTTTGGCAATAAAATTGGCGTATGCAGTATGGTTCCATGTCAAATCAGCCTAGAAAATCACTGTGTGCACATACTGTATTTGAGTGTGTTATTATATTAGGCCAGTAAGATGGGTTTTGATTTAAACCGAGCATAAGCCAAAGTCTACTCAAATTAACCAGTCCATGTTCTGAAATAGCCTATCTCAAGTGTTTGACGTGAGCTGTACAAATTACATTCTAACAATTATTATAAATAATGAAATGTGACCGCCCAATCATTATCTTTGCAGGTTTATAAGAAATATACTGTACATATGCTGGCCATTGAAACCATGTGTCTAATGTTACACAACAACATGATGGTGTACTGTATGTCTTCATGGGATGCAGCTATACTGTGATATATAGTCACTAGTAGTCAGGTTGCTTAGGTGACACTCTCTGTGGCCAATATCTAGCCTACTACACTTTCCTTGTGCTTGATTCTCTAATTAACTTAAAAACTAGTCAGTGCTTCAAATTATTTAGTCACCTGAACTCATATACGAACCAACAGCTTTGGTATCAGTTCTGAGATCATCCATTACTGTAATTATTCACCATAAACTGTAGCAGTGCACACCTTTTATGCACCTCATTTCAAACACCAAGATGACCATTGAACAGACACAAAATAACTTGAATTCAACATTTATTCAGCTGTGCAGAACAGGACCTTTAAAAATTCTGGCTCAAAATCATTTCTTTCTGATGCATACCTGAAGATGATTCCACAGAAGGCCCATTCATGCAGTTTTTCTGAAGACAACATCCAAAAAAAGCTTTCCTGGGAGCGCATTCAAGAATGACATGGTTGTGAAGTGGACAATGTTTGTAAACAGCCTCTTTATTGAGATGAGCTCTTCAGTGAAAGGCCTCATCCTGATTTCTCCTTAGCTAAGTCTGAGCTAAAGGAAATCCTCACATCCCGTGTAGCATGTTTAAGGATTAGTTCAAAAGCAAGAGAGTCAAAACATCAAAACAAAGGGTCCTTCTTGGGATTTGTATCTAAAACTAGACAAAGTTCTTATTCCTAAAAATCTTTTCATCATTTCATGCATGTATGGGAGAGTTGGCAAACAGCACTACGAGTTATTCCTCAAACTTCAACCTATTCCTTGAATCTTTTAATTCAATTACTCAATCTATAGGAAAACATTCTTAAATGTAACATTCTTGAATCTTTCACTCTCAGCCGATATCTTCCACCGAGTTTCCCATATCCTGGATGGGCCTTACAGAAGTCTCGGCTGTTTGCCTTGACTCCTCCTCAGACCCTCTGGATCTCCCAGTACAGACCACTCGTCTGAGAGGCCCCCCAGTGCACAGCGAGGCGACCAGGGTGTTCCTGACATCCTGTCTCATGAATATGTACAGGAAGGGGTCTGCGAGGGGGCCCAGGTAGAGCAGAGCACTAGTGACTACGAGTGACACGTCGTCCTGACACTTATTGTTATGACTGATGGCCACTAGGAGGCAGTGAAGGTTCCTGATGCAGAATGGAAGGAAAATGAACATGTATATGGCCAGAACTAGAGCAAGGGTCCCTATGATCTTCCTGCGCTCGTCTTGATGTATGGCCCTGCAGTGGCGAAGAGCCCTGTAGGTGAGTGGGCAGAACATCATCAGCGGTAGAGCTGGCATCAGAAGGATCACTGTCAATATCTTCAGAGACACATTGAAATTGTGTACGAGTGTGAAATCCAGGAGGGCATAAAGCCCGCATGCTGCCCAGGCACCACACGCTATGACCATGGAGGACTTTACAGACCGACGGTTCCGGTACCATATGGGATGGGCCACGATGAGGTACCGCTCCACAGAGATACACACCATGAAACTCAAGCTGGCGGAGATCCCCAATCGCACAATGAGCCTGGAGATGCATCTCAGGATCACAAAGACGGGCAATGTCCTGTCAAAGAACCTGCTAAGGATAAACACAGCAGTGATGGCTATTTGGAAAAGGTCCGAAATGAGGAGGTTGATGACAAACACAGGGGTCACATGGTCTGCTCTGACCAGGTGTCGCAGTGCATGAATGGCTGCGATGATTGCTGGCAGCCCGATGATGAAGATGATCCAATCCACCGTGGTTCCTAAAATATGTGTGTAGTAGGTAGGGTCTGTCTCTGTCAATGGACAGAAATCTTTTCCACTGGTCATTATCCTCAGACCAGACAGGTTAGTTTCCTGTAGGAAATGTATGAATTGGTATTAGAAAAGGTGAATGATTATGCATTCTGTAATTATGCTCCATTGCATTTCTAGTAAAGGAAGATTACACTTACCTACCAGACTGTATTCCTGGACTTTTTGTCAGCTGTGTGTCAAACAGCATCGGCAACTCTTGTGACATTTCATGAGACAAGCAAAAGGACTTCCTTTTATTAGATGATAACGTTGGTTGTGTCAGTGACTTTGCAGTGCACGGGCGGACTCAGACTTTTTGGAGGGCAGGGGCACATTTTTTTTTTTTTTTTAAAGGGCACCATACCTCACAACATGGGGCCCCAACCCCATGCAATGTATCATTTTCATTAAAAAAAAAAAAAAAAAAAAACAGGCTGACTTGATAGAGAAATTGGAATTAAGACTAAATGGCTCTCATTTTTAAAAAATATCTTTTACCTTGCTCTCACCAAATGATCAAAACCATGATAACTCTATTATTGGTAGGCTACTCTTGCCCATAACATGAAAGGGAAGGAATTTGATTTGTAACTTACACTACTGGTCCAATTTGCTTCAGAATTGGGCTTTACTGTATGTCAGATAGGTCTGAAGTGACCTGATTGCTCGTAGAATATATTGTAACACCGAATGCCCTGACCTAGTGCCCACTGAAAACTGAAAACATGCACCGTGCAGATGAGATTGCATCAAATTGGTAGCTAAATATTAGCGTAACTGATCTACCCCTGGCATGTTGTAACTAATATGAGTCAGAGAGAAGACAGCCCGAGTCTTCTGAATTAAGATGGTGTAGTTAGCCACCAGAATTTACTCAGGGGAGAAACCCCAGAAACTCTGCTTATATTTACAGTATGTCCGATGTGATGATTTCAAGGGTCTATAGCCCTGGGTGCGCTCATGCACACTCCATGCACACACCATCCGTTTCAACACCCCCCCCCCAACACAACAGAAATGGGGTAGGCCTACAATTTCTCTCACAAGCTATACAATATATTGCATGTTTGCTGGAATGACGCTGGTATGACGCTTACGATTAGTTTTTTTGTCCTTGCGCAAAACAGACAGGATGTTGTCTTATTATTGAATGATGAAGAATGAGTCACACAGTGCACTTGTCTAGACATTTGCTACCACAACTAGCCTACCACATATTTGCAAGGAATAGCTCTGTTGGTTCCCATGTGATAAGATTTTTTGATTGGCTTGGTTGGCTGACCCACAGAAGTGCTAACTGATGCAATTGACATTGGTCTATATGCATCTGCAGTCTCAAAGCTGTTAGTTGAGTAGGCTACCAGGCTGCATAGACAGTAAAATGTTGAGTAGGCAAATGGAAAAAACGAAACGTGAAATTGACAAGCAGGCCGAATTTCAGTACAACTATAAATCAGGGGCCACAAGACACTGAAGCAGTAGGCTACAGTTCTGTCAAGGAAAGCTGTAAAGGGGTTGGTCTCAGTGCATGTCTACATGTACATCATCTGACACAGACAACTCCAACCTGTGGTTCAGATAGTGCCAACCGATGAGACCTGGGAACTTAGTTTTCAGTTGTGTATACTGTACACTCCATTATTTTTCCCCACTATTACAGAAACCCACCAGACACTCCTTTAGAAAAATCATCATGAAGACCATATTTTAGAAGGCATTTGAGTAATTCAGCAGTGATTCTATCTGCTGCTGTACTTTCTAATTTGAGTAAATCTAGAAGAAAGTAAGAGGCTAAGAATGAATCATGGACAGATGTTCTGAGGTACACAATAAGACAAGATTTCTGAATGAGGTGCTTTCATCCACAATAACTGTGCGCTTTGGCTGAGTCTGTTCGGTACTGGTCAATAATGCCTGTCTCATATCTACAGATATAAAATGCACTATGTCTGCACATGTGTCATTGGAATGGAGTAGGCTACACAGCCAACATTTGCACCATTCATCAGTAGTTCTATTAGATTTGGATGTTCAGAGTAAGGCCTGTTGCTGTTTGCTACTGTCCTGAAGACATTGTGAGTGGATGCTAAATTGTCAGATTGTGTTTTTCAAAACACTTGATTCTAGAGCTTGCACCTTGTTTTTTCAGTAGGCTATGTCTTTTGCAATTTTGTGACTTTGGGAGGCTTTGTGTTCATCATTTTTTTCCCCTACAGGTTTCATTTGCTTCTCTATGCTACTGCCGAACCTACTCTGCAGTTTTGCCATTCACTGGAAGATGTGTATCTGAGCTTCTCTGTGATGATGCTGCACTGCATGTTTCACATCCCTTTTTTTGCCACAAGAAATGGGTAGGTTTTTCCAAAAATAATTGAATTGTAGCATATGTTGTTATAGTAGTACATGTTGGTCTTTATGCATAATTATGCACCAAAAAATACAAACCAACTTGGACTGTCTGAAGTTAGTCCGGTACAAAAATGACATTTGAAGTTTTGTTTTTGAGGTTATAGGTTTGTTGTGTTGGGAACTCCCTAAGAGATATTTTTATGTAAATTATGGAACAGCTTGTGGACATCTGTTTCCTTTTCATTATATTTTTGTGTGGGGGGGGGTGCCTTTATTCAGATGGGGCGGTGAAGAGTGTCAGGAAGGGAGTAGTGCAGAGAGATGGGTGGCGTCAGGGAACGACTGCTACTCAGATTCAAACCCAGGTCTCCACAGGCACTGGGGCCTGAAAGTGATACGGACGCTGCAGCTACTTTTTGCACTGATTGGTAATTGGGGCAGGGGATTTAAAAACATTTATCTATTTCTCATTGTCCAAGGTACTGTATGTCCTAATTAGGGAACCACAATCCTCAGAACAGGAAGCCTCTCCTCTGAAGATCTCCTCTGTAGGTGCAGTTTTCTTCCAATGAGCCACTAGATGGCATTGATGAGACACATTCCAAATCACTATTTACAGTAATGGATGTCACCTTAATATACTGTAAAGCAGCAGGCCATATCTTCTGAACTTCAAGATAGATCATTTATTTAATGTAAATATATGCCCCCCTCCACTCCCCTTGACTTTCCTATACCAAAAGTAGCTGCTCAAACCCAACATTTCATTTTGTTATTACAGTTTTGGGCAGTATCTGACTCAGTGACTCTTCACTGATGCAGTCATTAAACAATATGAAACAAATGTCGCCAATCATTTTTCATCAACGGGAGTAGAGATCAAAGGAGATGTCCATAGATTTCCGAAAAGATAAATCAATTACATGTAGCCCTACTACTATCAGCGGGCAGCCCATACAGTCAGTTACAAGTATCTGGGGGTATTCTTAGATAACAAGTTGAGATGGGAGCAGCACACAGAAGTTATCAAAAAAAAAAGGGTAGCAGAGACTTTATTTTTTAATGAAGTTGGTCTCATTTGATGTTGACCAGAGGATAACCAAGATGTTCTATAGTGCCTTTGTTGAGAGTGTCCTAACCTTTAGCATCCCCTGTTGGTTTGGTAATGCAACAGAAGCGCTAAAAGGTAGGTAGGAAAATAGTAACAACTGCTAGCAAGTTGATGGGCACAAATATTAAAAGACTGGAACAGATCCACAGGGAACGATCACTTGGTAAGATAAACACAATTTTAGCAGATGTTAAACATCCACTATTTAATATCTTTGTACTGCTGCCACAAGGCCAGAAACTCAATGCTTTACAGTTTTTTCTGATTGGTTAAGCACTTTTTTTGTAACTATTGGCTATTTTTGCAAAACTCTACACACAAATAGCAAAACCTTTCACCAAATTATCAAAACATTGTAGTTCTCTTCCAAAGTGAACACAGCTTGATTAACTCTTCACACCTTTGTAAAAATGGTGTTTCTGTATCAATCAGTAAGCCATCATCTACTAAGCACACATTGTGTCAACTACACACTGATGGTATGAATACAAGACACATCTGGCTTTTGCTTTCTCTGTGCACAAGGTAGGCTACAGTATGTCAGTTTGAGGTCATACTTTTGTCATAGTTCTGTAAACATATAGGAATCCAAACTTCAAGTATTGGTGTTCACACTCATCAAAACAAATACAAAGTCAAAACACAAAAAAGTAATTTCACTGAGACAAAAAAAAAAAAAAAAAACAAATCTGTCTACATCATGACATCTCTCTGGGTACGGCCACAACATTTCATCTACAGTACATTGCATGCAATGTCCTCCTGTCCAAGGCACCGGGCTCCTTGTCCTTGTCGTCCTCTCCCTCTCGCTCCTTCACCTCCACGTCCTCTTCCTAGGCCTCCTCTAATTCTCACTCTTCCTGCTCCTTCCATTGTACTCCACACGGATATCTTACCTGTGCCTTATTTACACTGCATAGGCTGATAACTAATGATCTAAAACAGTTTTCACATGTGAAAATGTGCCAGACAGTTGGCAAAATAGTGTTAATGATAGCCATACATGTGTATGATTTTGCTAGGAGTGTGTTGGAAATTTGGTAAGAATCACGATTAGTGCTTTAGCATTCAGAAAAAACTGTAAGAGATGAGGTAAATGTGTCATCAGGATACATTGTACTACCAACGCTTCCATCAAAAGAAGTGTCCAACAAGCTGTCATTGGCCAATGTCTAAGAATTTCTTTTCAGCCCTTTTTATACAAGGCACATGCTGTTGATACTCCAATGTACTCTGATAATAACAGCATACGTCTGATTAATTCTCCAGTTACTTTGAAGTGATTAAGATTTGTTAAGAGTTGTTATGGGCACATACTCTAGCTGTTGTATGAGATAAAAAAAAAAAAAAACTGTTTGAGATGGAAAATTAGTTGCTTGCTTTACTGTTTAACTTTTCACGTTAAAACTGATATGTTTTCATGATATATGGCATTGTTGAAGTACTAAACAGGTAAAATTGACTTCTTCCTATCAGAGAGAATAATGTTTGCACCAAGATTCTTGTGTAGACACACGGCGTGACCACTGGCACACACACACACACACACAAGCACACACCCTCCCCCTCCATAGTGACACTCCCCCTCCCTCCTCCCGCCTCCTATCCGACGGTTATCGGGTCATGTGACCATCGTGGCTCAGCTGCTCCTGAGCTCATAGGTCAGCCTGTCAGTTTAAGCAGACATATAGAGTGGGATAAGCCTGCCTTAGCGTACTCCCTCACTCAGACCAGGTCTGTGTGTACCGCTTCAACAGGATCCACGCTTGATGATGATCGAACTCTGACAGACATCACTGGTTGGACCCAGTCAGGTAGGCTTCTCCACTGAAGTCAGCTGTCTCTCGAATGCAAGGCATGTCTAGATGGGTTGAGATCGGGCCAGACGTTGGGCTGGAACTTCCACGCACATGTAGCCAAGATGTGGAGCTGCAGGACAGCCGGGGGGTAGAGGGCTGATCTCTTGATCCTTAAGGTGTGACAGGCAGGGATTGAGGTGAGGTGACAAATGCTGCCAGGCCAGTGTCCCCGTCTGTTGTGAAACATGGACTGGAAAATAATTTTCCAAGGACATATTCCACAGAATAAGCTCGGTTTCTTCGAGGGACATTCCTCGAGGAATTCTAGATAGTTTTCCTCCCTTGACATGGGGCTGATGAATGAATAGAAAAGCCCTTATAAACAGGATTAAGCTTAATGAAAGGACAGATTAAACGAGTCACTGGACCTGGAGCAGCAGACTGATAAGTAGTCCTTATTTTACACTGTGTAGCACCTGGCCTCAAATCTTTCCATAACAGTATGTTGTAAATAAATGCAGACAGGCTGAGACACAAAAGCCATAGAATGTAACCTTGTATGCCCGCCCCGAGTTAAAAAAAAGTCTTGTATCTTGTATCTTTTGCAACTTGTTTTTCTTGTATACGTTGGTATTTGTGGATGCCAGTATATAAGGGCTTGCTTTTGTCTGGTTATGCTGCTGATTGGATCATATATGGCCAGAGGAGAGTTGGAGAATTTGTTGGTATTTCTTGGTATAGAGGACCCATCATGAGTGTGGAGGGGGTGGGTCTGGCACGGCAGGTGCCACATTTGAGCCTTGTGGCGGTGTCATGGGCCTTGTTCAATAAAACACAGATGAAGGAAGGTGCCTATACTTGATCACCCCTGTGAAATGCTCTTGAAGGCTGTTCTGTTGGTGATGTTTTATTGCTTGCTTACAAAGGTTACTGTGAAAGTGATTTTGTTTTTGATGGTACTGTAAATAGGCTTGGTTGTAGATTGGCTGTTGAAATCCCCTGAAATCCCCTACTAGGAATTTAAGGCACTAATTTTAACATTGCTCGTGTATTCTTTAATACAGTTTCCTCAGAATGAGAAACATAAAAACATTGCTGTAGGAACAGATGTCTCAAAGACCTCTCTTACACACACACACACACACACACACACACACACACACACACACACACACACACTGTATTTTGTCTTTCAAATGCATGTTTATTGGACAAAACGAAACATTCATATCAATCAATATGACATTTTCCTTCTACACTCGGACCTATACAAATCAAGAGCCTTTTATATCATTTGATTATCCAACCTGGCAAGCTGTATAATACTAACTGACTACTTTAATAAACGTTAATTATAACGTTCTTATAACGTATCCCTGTTCTCTCTCCCGACGCAGCCATTGGCATGGGCTCCATGGAGGAGGAGCTCACCTGCCCCATGTGCCGTGACCTCTTCAACAAGGCCCACCTGCTGCCCTGTGGCCACAGCTTCTGCCCCGCCTGCGTGCGGGAGGCCTGGGCCCCCAGGGGCGTGGGGCAGGAGGGCAGGAAGGGCCGCTTCACCTGCCTGCAGTGCCAGGAGGAGCTGCGCGTGGTCCTGTGCGACAGTTGCCCGCCCGGGGGCGAGAAGGCGCGGGCCGCCGCGGTCCAGACCTGCCTGCGCTGCGAGGTCTCCCTGTGTGCCCAGCACCTGCAGCCACACCTGGACTGCCCTGCCTTCAGCACACACCTGCTGGTGGAGCCGCTGGGAGACCTGTCCCGCCGGAGGTAGGCAGCAGACTAGCAAACGGTCCAGCTCAGGGTACAGTATGTGTGGTCATCTGGTGTCTTTGGGACAAGAGCACACAGTCTGGATCCAAGCACACCTCTCCCCCTCCTCCCCCTCTCTCTCTCCTCTGCCGTTTCCCAATTGGATCTGCACCATGGTTGCGAATTCTACTATCAGAAGGATTGGATTAGTTTTTAGAGGGTTCAGACACATCCTAGACAATTATTCCTCTCACCCACATTCAACCAAACGTTTGTACATGGTTCTGTGTACACTGAAGTCTCCTGATTTTGGGCACACATATAAAGTATTGTTTTGGTGCAGTAGGATGGTTTGTCGAAGGTGTGTTGTGTCTTGCCTGATGGCCTCTTTCCACCACAGGTGTCCTCAGCACAAGGAGCTGTTCCGCTACTTCTGCAGCGATGACAGCCTGTACCTGTGTGCTGACTGTATCCTGGAAGGGGCTCATCGGCACCATCGTGTCAGGGCCCTGAAAAAAGTGGAGGAGGACTTCAAGGTGGGTTCAAATCCTGTCGAGACACTTGTCACTCACTCACAAGCCACTCAAGACACTCCATTGGGTTTAACAATCTTTTGAGTCAATCAAATGGAGAATGTGGGTCATGATGTGTGTGAATGTACAGTACATAACTGCATATTATGTCTGATTTGCATTCTATCTATAGTGTACATTAAGAGGCCTTCTTCAGAAAGCACAGGATAAAATGAAAGCTGGTGAGAAGATTCTCAAGGAACATGAAAAAACATTGAATTCCTTGACTGTAAGTGAATTGTGCAAATAGACATGCATAAGTCAACCTTTTCTGTATTTGGTACATTTGCTTCTTTACATCTTTAAAAAAAAAAAAAAAAAAGATTTCTTTGCATGTAAAACCACATACCACATACCACATGACTTCACAAAATCATGAAACCCTTGTTTACCTGTGAAGTCATTTGGGCCTTGTATATGAAGCCTGGGGATCTGGTTGGACTGTTGTCCCCCTCAGGAGTCTGTAGCGACGGATAAGGCCCAGGCGGAGAGGCTGAGCTCCGGGCTCCAGCTGCAGGTGGACCGGCTGGTGACGGCGTTCACGGAGAGCACTCATCACGAGAGGCAGGACGCCCTGCAGAGCTTGCAGGAGGACGGCGGCCACCTCAAGGCCAACCTCAGCCAAACCCAGGCCATCTACCACTATGTGACCGCGCTGCTGAACGAGAGAGACCCCTTCCTGCTTATCTGGGTGAGGACTCGACCCACACACATTGGGTGGTTCTCAAACTCTCTCCTCGATCCTCGATACTCAATCCTCGAGGCTCGTTCCCACTGATCTATAACTAACACTGGATAGACTATCCCATTGTTGCCGCCCCATCATTCTTTATCTAGATCATTGAGGACGAGGATCGAGGAAGGAAGGGAGGGTGTATAAAGGACCAAATGAGAGGCACCCATTGAGCTCAGCACATGGAAAGTAGAGACACGCCTCTCCACTCAGAGGTGGAGTCTGTTATTCTAATTCAGAACACTTTTTTTGTCAAATTGAGCTAATTGCTGCTCATGGTCCTCTTCTCTTTGTTCTGTGTGTATATACAGCATAGACTGTAAAAAGGTATACAGTTATGCCCATTGATGCCCATCAAGCCAAAGACAATTCTAGGCAATGAACATGTTGCTACAGGATCATGGAAATGAGAGTTGGCATTTAACTGGCTATTGCCAGAATCATGGACTGCATCTTTAAACTGTTTTAAAAATGTAATTCAGTGCTATGACTATGTTTTCATGTCCAGAGTTTCATATCACTATCAGGTTGTATATTCTGGCTCTTACTACTGCTATATGTGTATCCTCTAGGCATTACAGTGTGATGACTCAAAGTAAGTCAATAATGTGTAGAATCAAGAGTTTAGAATTGTTTTTATTTTACTGTATTGTAAAATTTAAATAGGTTATAGATGGAATTTCTTGCTGTGGTTTTGTATTAGACATCAGTTTCCATAGACTCCATAGTATTATTTTAGATAAATTAACAGTAAGATGATACAAAGGTTAGTGGCATAGACACCTGTTTGTAGGTATTGTAGTTGTAGTGATGTTTAGGTGTGTGTGTGTGTGTGTGTGTGTGTGTGTGTGTGTGTGTGTGTGTGTGTGTGTGTGAGTAAAAGAGAGCGTGTGAAGCAGTGTTTTTAAGGTGTTTTCTTTTATGTGTACAGACTGATGAATGACCTGAATTCAGCAATGTTCAGCCCGAGACCTGCAAACATAGACCGCAAGCGCATCCTCGAGTATTTGGAGCACAAGTACCGCGAGTTCATCACAGCCACCCTGCGCTGCCTGAGCGAACTCAAGAGAGAGCTGTGTAAGTGCTTCAACAGTTACAGGAGAGAGAGAGAGAGAGAGAGAGAGAGAGAGAGAGAGAGAGAGAGAGAGAGAGAGAGAGAGAGCTCAGGCCTCATTCGGTTCTGCTGATAGTGTCTGACTGGGGGTGTCTCAATCCTGCTCATCAGCCTTTATCCTCTCACCAGTGACTGAACACAGACTTTTGTGTCCACTGTCATTTTCATCACACAAACCTTAATCAGGTGTGCTTGAAACCAGTGATACAGTAATTTCCCGCATATAAGCCTCATTATGTATAAGCCGCAGGACAGTGTTTCATGCAAGTTAAAAGAAACAAAACCATATTAACACCATATTAACTGGCCCCCTCTATTAACCTCATAGCTGAAGAAATTTTGCAAAATCAATGTATAAGCCGCGGCTAGTAGTCAGGAAATTACGGTAGATACAACACTTCCAGTGCAGGGCAGAGGGGGAGAGGTCCTCAGGGGAGGGGTCAGGAACTGAAGGTCAGCAACCTCCGTGTCTCACTTCTCTTTTCCTCCGTCTTCATCGTTCAGTGAGCAGCCCTCTCAGCCTGGACCAAAACTCGGCCCATCCTCTCCTGAGCATCTCTGCGGACCTGCGGACGGCCGAGCGGGTCAAGATCCGCAGGCAGCGGCCGGCCCACCTCGACCGCTTCGACCACTGGTCTCAGGTGTTGTCCTCGCAGGCCTTCTCGTCGGGAACGCACTACTGGGAGCTGGAGGCCGTGGGCTTCTGGGACATAGCAGTGACCTACCCAAGCATCGAGAGGAAAGGAAAACTGGGCACAGCCTTTGGCAATAACAAGGTGGGAAATGCAGCACTGAGTAGGCTACATACAGTAGACAATTTCCTACTGTTGATGACTTCTCTTCATTCTCAATAGATTCTTCATTCTATCATCACTATACATTTGATATACTGTACATCATTATCAATTTCAATTTAGTTATCTCTTAAAGCAAAATGATCGTAAAGTGTTCTAGGAGGGACTATATGTTTATATGTCTTTGTAGAAGAAGGGGCTAGATCATTTTCTCTTTTAATCATTCTGGGGGGTTAAACAGTTGAGGGATGTTATATGCTCATTTTATTCAATGCCAGCATTTCCATAATGATTGACAGGTGTCTTGGAGTCTTACACAGCAGCACGACCGGAAACTGGCGGCATGGCACAACCGCCGGAAGATCCGTCTCTCCCCACAGATGACGGGTAACCGCGTGGCCCTGGCCCTGGACTACGAGGCGGGCACCATCATCTTCTCAGAGGTGGGACCTTCCTCCAGTCTGGCGCATCTGCACACCTTCAGCACCACCTTCACCCAGCCCGTGTGCCTGGGCTTTGGCCTCTACAAGCCCGACCTCCACAGTCGCATCTCCATCGTCAGCATGTCCCCAACCAAACAGACTCCTCCTCCATGTCAGGACTCTGCACAAAGCAAGGGGTGCTCAGTCTAACTGCTGAAGACCTAACATCTACCGTCACCACGGCAGCCACAACTGTTTGAAATCAACATGACGGGGACTGATGGACACCCAGTGTGGGGAGGATCCTGGCCTAGAGCTAGACTGGGACCTTTCTGGAGGCAGTATGCAAATCTACCACAAGGTGGTGACATTTCATATATTTTTGCTTGTCTCATTATGTAGGCTATCAGTTTTGGTATTTTTGGGAAGTTCAATTTTGCTTTTGCATGGGAAACAGGCAAAGCATAATTCATCATGACTACAAACCGTGGCACTTAAGATTTTAATTTAAAAAAATAACATGAATAAACATCCATGTATAGGCTATATGGACGTTAACAACCTTGTGTGAGTGAACAGACTGGACAATGTCCGTAAACAAAATACAATCATAGTGGTGGGTCTGATTAGGCAATAGCAAGATGATTCTAGATTCATAGAAATGTCAGTGTCTTGTTTGTGTTCAGGTAAATGTGATGTGCCTGTCATTGATTTTGTTTATGTAAATCATGTCTGTAAATGTTTTCAAGCCAAAAATATTCACACCTGTGAATGTAGGATGTTTAAACAATACTAAAAGGGCATGTCTTTGTGTTGAGTGTATGTGTACTGTATGTGTCGTGTGTACATGCTTGTTGGTGTATGTGTGCGTATAGTGTGTGTGTGTGGGGGGGGGGGGGGGGGTAGAGAGAGAGAGAGCGAGAGAGAGAGAGAACGAGAGGGAGGGTGATTTTTAGGGGAGGGTCCAGTGGCTGATGTGGTGAGTAGGGCTGTAGCAGATCTTACAAATCAAAGGCTATTCCCATCTCTCTAGAGGATCGGTACACGGAGCTCACGGCAACTACTCCGGACATCCATCAAATTGAAACAGGTGAATTCACACTTAAATACTTATATCATGGTCTCTGTTGGTAGGTTTTATGTCTTCAGTTGGAAACTGTTTCAAGTTAATTATTATGTTAAGGTAGGAAATGGAATGGGAAGACATATTCCATATCCGGGACAGTACTTTTTTTGGTCTTGTTTGCAGTTATGGATTAGATCTGACTTGATTTGTTGCGTTGTGTCGGATTGCTATAAAATGGGCCGTTAAAGGTGTTGAAAGTACTTTAATGCTATTCATATGTTAACACTTAATATCATAAACAGTTTGAAGGTTCAATGATGTATATGAATAGACTGTTGGTAAATTGGATGAAATCATATTAACTGGTCAATTATGACAATGTTTGTTGAAATTCTTTCCAAGCAAGGAAAATTGTGTTACAATCGGGAATTGAAATAAAATATTGAAGATTGTTTTTGAAATGACATTCTCCTCTTAACAAAAATATTTTAAAAGATGATTACAGAACAGTCACGGTGAATTGAAAAGGAAGGTGGATAGCCTGTGTATACGTGGGAGGGCAGTGGGAGGGGGGGTGGAGGGAGGGGGGGCATGTTGTGGAACGTCAGGAGGGAGAGAAAGCGTGTGAAAGACAGATGGTCTCTCAGTGGAGTTGTTCCTTTTTCTCTCTCTCTTTCGCACTCCCTCCTGGCTGGTTTCACCCTCTTGCTGACAACAATCCAGAGCGTTACCTCATGCCCTCCTCCTCCTCTTCCGCCTTTCTCTCTCTCTCTCTCTCTCTCTCTCTCCCTCCCTCACTATTCACTATCCCTCCCTTTTACCCACTGCAGCTTCTCCTCACCTGTTCTGCTGTCATGAGAATCCACCTATAACTCTAGCACTCTCTCTCTCTTGCTCTCTTTCTCTCCCTCACTATCCCTCCCTTTTACCTACTGCAGCTTCCCCTCACCTGTTCCATGAGAATCCACCTATAACTCTAGCACTCTCTCTCTCTCTCTCTCTCTCTCTCTCTCTCTCTCTATCCTTTCCCTGTTTCTCACAGGCCTTGCTCAGGATGATGGCTGATATCAACTGAAGCTGTAAAAGCCCATTACTTTCCTTAGTCTCTGTCACAAGTTAAATAGGGGACCCTTTGATCCAGAGAAATGGACAAAGATAGTTAGGTGTGCTTGAGGGGGGAAAAAAACTATATTTACTTATCATTCAGAATTTGCTGAAATCTGTACCACACATTTTGTGCTTTGTGTATGCAATAATTTCATCCAGATAATACTCAAATTTTGGCACCTCTGAATTATCAGCAGCTGGACTTTTTGTCTAGCAGCCTGTTGACAATTCTCAGGCCTAAAGTGCCTCCTCGTATGATTGCAGCAATTTGTTTTAAGTGCAGTTCGCCCAGAATCTTGACCAGAATAACTGAGGGCTAGAATAGTCACAAGGCCGTTGTATGAATGCCGTAAAGAGCACTTGCCTGCACACATCATAGAGAAGAACTGAGTCACTCCCAGGTGAAGCTGCAGTGCATTAGAGATCCCATGGCCACTCTGTGGATGAGATGGCGCCGGCAGGCTGGGCCGTGTGGTCAGAGTGCTGGGCTGATGCTGACCGTGCTCCTGGGCCTGCTGCTGCTGCCACTGCCTCTGTGGGGGCCTCGTGGAGTGTGTGGCCAGAACGACACAGAGCCCATCGTGCTGGAGGGGAAGTGCCTGGTGGTGTGCGACTCCACCCCGTCCTCGGAGCCCGCTGGCAACGCCCTGGGCATGTCAGTGCGCTCGGGCACCGGAAGGGTGGCCTTCTCCGTCACCCGACAGACCAACCATGAGCCCACAGACATGAGCAATCGCACCATGATCATTTATTTTGATCAGGTGAGCAGGTTATTTTCAAATTTCTGGTGACATGACCTCTGTATTAATGTGGATGTTAATGGCTTTCTACCACTATCTTATCTCTCTTTGCCTCTTCTTCTCCAACCAAGATATTGGTGAATGTGGGTAGTCACTTTGACCAAGAGAGCAGTGTCTTTTTGGCTCCTCGAAGAGGCGTGTACAGTTTCAATTTCCATGTGGTAAAGGCTTACAACAGGCAAACCATACAGGTGAGAAATCCTCAACGCAACTGAAAAAACAAAGTCTTGGCATCCTATAAAAATGTCCTTATTCATGTAGGCATAGAGATCTTTTTTTTTTTCATTTGATATTTAACCTCACGGATGATTGCATTAATGACTCAGTGATACTTTATTGTCCTAGGTGAGCCTAATGCTGAATGGCTGGCCTATGATATCAGCCTTCGCAGGGGACCAGGATGTCACAAGAGAGGCAGCCACCAACGCTGGCCTGGTGATTATGGAGCGAGGGGATAAGGCCTACCTCAAGCTGGAGAGAGGAAACCTGATGGGGGGCTGGAAGTACTCCACCTTCTCTGGATTCTTGGTCTTTCCCCTATAGAGAAGGAGGGTGTGGAAGGTGTAGAGGCGTGGGAAAGTTGGGGACAGTTGCAATAAAAAAAGATCTCATCCTTTTAACGTAAATGAAAGCAGTCTAACAGACAGAAATTAAGATATGCAATGACATATTCAGAAGGTCAACAGAGATAGACAGAACGTTACAATGAGATGATTCTTTGTGTGCGCTCCTGCTGAATTAAAGATATTGGATTGGGTTTGGTTGACAGGTGCATGATCTGTTGGAATTATATTTCTGTCGATATAATTTCCTGCTGAAATGTCCAAATTTGCCTGGTAAAATTCACAAGCCATGTAGCAGTGCATTAGATGGTGTTTCGGGACAATTGACCAAGTCGTTTATTATTTATTTCCTGAATAAAAACCATCTGAAATTGAATACCAGAAATGAAGTGTAAGATGGTTTGTGTTTTCAAAGCATCTTACAATGTTTTTTGTTGCTGGTAATTTGACCATTCCTCTTGTCAGGGTGCATTGTATCCCGATTTAACCCTTGGAATAATAACCTTTAGTGCTTGCCTGCTTGTGTTAAGCTGTACATTTGCATTTATGATCAATTTGTATAATGTTTAAAATATATTAAATGGACTAAAACTTAAAAAGTTTGCCGCTTGTTCATTATTACAAAGTAGGCCTATCATTTCCTGAACATCTTCATTTCCTCCAAAAAGCCTTCCAAACCATCCTCACCTGCTGCGGTTGGACCGTATTAATGATCATGGCAGCTGTTTGTAAATATAGCTCTCACCGCCAGAGTTGGCATGCTTTTGCTGAGTTTGCTGAGCGGACCAGCAAAAGCGCAGCCCATAGCAGGCACTTCTCACAGCGCCACCAACAGACCGCAGGCAGATGGACTTCTTTGGCAAGACTACACTCAGTCATGCTGATCTCCTGTGGATCCAGCACCAGGCCATGTCAGAACCAGTCAGTTACGCTACTGTGGCTCAGAGGTAGTGAGAGAGAAAGAGAGAGAGAGAGAGAGAGAGAGAGAACATAAAAGAGCAAATTCCATGTCTCTTTCTCTCTCTCTCTTTATATGTGTATGGTGTGTGTGTGTGTGTGTGTGTGTGTGTGTGTGTGTGTGTGTGTGTCCGTCTTAGTATGTGGGAGGTACATTGTTTGAAATACTAATTTCAACATAGACTGCAACATTAATGTAGGTAATGCAGTCACATGTCATTACCCAGTAGTAAACATAAAGCCTCAGTTTATGGCGAAGATGCAGCAGATGCTGTGTGACAAGAAAATTAATACATTGAGGAAATGTTACTTATTATAAAATGGTACAAAAATAAGATGAATTTAAACAAAACCCACACATGGTTCTGGTAAGAATATAGGCTATACAATATGATACGTCTTCACAGCTCAAACCAGTTGAAATGATGGCCTTAAAAAAGAGACATAACCTTAATAAATCTATAGCCTACGTATTAAATACCTTAGCATAATAAGCATAATTGTATAATATTTCCCATATTCAATTAAATAACCCACATTCCAGATATTAATGCACAAAACACGTTCATTAAGAATATTTATAATTAAAAGAAACGGGCGGATAGTGGCCATACACTGATACTCTCATTTCACGTCGAGATGGAGGGTCATATTAGATTGTGCCTCCCCTTGCCATTTAAATTTCTAATCGCTGGTTGAGGCAACCTCTCTGATCTCAACTAGGCCGCATTTATTACAGAGTCAACCAAACTATGTCAGCGACCGATCTCCATTATCGTCTCCCGCCCAGTTTGTCCATACAACGAAATGATCGACAATGCTTTGAGCCAATGGTGTTCGTGGATATTGCCGGCCTGTGCAATCGCAAACCAATGGGAGGAAAGCGGATGGATTCGCGAGAACACTTTCGTCGCTGGTACTGGCAAGAATGTTAGTTCCTGCTCTACACTGGCCGTTTCCTGTAATCGTACAGTGTTGTGAGACGGAGAAAGCCATGTGTGTCGATGCAAAGGTAAATTTAGCACCCTGAAATTATAACGGAGAATGTCAGAGCAGTGGATGGTAACGTTATTAGCGGTTATTTTAGCAGAAAAACCGACGCAATGCCATACAAAAAGCATCGCGGCCTTACCCGTGTCTGTACGTAGACAGGCTATGGTTTTTGTAGCACGTTGCTGTGGTTTGGTCCGGTTTGTTGATGAGAGGGATTGAAAGAGAACCCGAATGAGAGAGTTTGGTATGAGACTTCGTTAATGAATGAGATGCTAGCTAGATTAAACCATAACGACGTTTAACATGTCATGAAAAGAATCAATATATAGAGTAATCGTTAGCAGAGGCTAACGTTTGTCGAGGCTAAATGGAGGCTGTTGACGGGTTTGTTCAGGAGCTAGCAGCCTAAGGACTCTTACGGTGCCTTGATACGAGAGTTTCATCACAGATAGCATCTCCACTGTGAACTGACGCAAATGTTACTATCAAGGTAGCATATCACGTTAGTGATGTCACTTTAATCACTGTTTACTGTCTACGATCGAGATTACTTGTTCTCAGTTTAGTCACTTTAGGCGTGTGCATAAAGCTAGCTTGTTAGCCCTTCATCAGTGAAGTAACGTTAACGTCAATGAGGTGTCTTACAAGTCAGCTGTAGTATAACATTAGCGTGTTAACTTCTATGTAGGCTCATAGAGTAGCCACACATTGACTTCTAATGCTTTTAGAAATATAACTAACAGTTCACATATTATTTATAATATCTAAATTTGGTCTAAATGAGTGTTTTGATGCCTAGTACGCGCCAGTTACCAAGTTCACTTACCTCATCTCTAACATGCCACTCTTCTCCCGTTCTGTTTCAGGAAAACGGCAACAGTGGATGTTATTACTGAAGGGTGTCTCTGTCTTGGGTTCAAAGAAGAGCAAGCAGATATTCAAAATAAAGAAGAGTAAAGGGACAGGCGGAAGAGGTGAAGGACTAGCAGGGGAAGCTGGGCAGGTGTTACCCCTCTTCCCCTGAGCCTCAATCCCAGTTTTTCCCCATACCAAAACTTATGTTTCCACCCTACACAATTCTAAAGCATACTGGTTTGGCAGGAAGATTTTAGTAATTGGTTAGGGAATTAAGGTAAGTCCTTTCTTTGTATTGCTTGTTGTTTCTCTCTATTTTTGACATAATCGGGATCTTATTTAATTTGTGTGTCCTTTCTGTCTTCAATTTTCCCTCAGTTTCTAAATTCTTTCCCCACAGTTTCCCATCAATTTGATTGAAGACCACACAGTTCACTGCTGTTCATTGCTGGATATCAGGCATTCCACATTCAGTTTACTGAGTGGTCCTACTCTGCAGACAGCTCGGCAACATGGCCGACCCCATCATGGACCTTTTTGATGACACCCCTCTGTTCAACCTGGACTCTCTGCCGGAGGATGCTTTCTCTCACGGCTCCTCGGACCCAGTTGAGGAAGCACTAAAGCTGGCTCTGGGCCAGGTAGACCCTCCTTCAGACGCTGGCACTTTGGTCCTTACTGACCCTATGGCCCATGTTTCTTCAGTCCCCTCAGTCAGTACAGTCACAGTCGCCCCTGCGGCCCCGGCGGTGGCCCCCACAGTGGCCTCCACTGTCCCGGTCCAAGTCCAGACACAGCAGCCCATACAGGTCTCCCTCACACAGGTCCCGGTGTCCATCCAGGCCCCCGTTTCCGTTCAGGCAATGTCTCAGACGCCTCTCTCGGTGACTACCAGCAGCGGGACCACAACGGTGCTGATGAGCTCCCCGTTGTCCGTCTCGGGGGGACAGACCACCACCCTGCAGCTGCAGCCCCAGCAGCTCGCTGCGGTCACCCAGCAGGCGGGAGGACAAGGGGCCCCCAAGATCGTGATCCTGAAGGGCCCCCAGGGTCAGATGCTGCAGGGGGTAACCGGAGCTGCCAATTCACCCTCGGGTAAGGTTACCATCGCGCGGGTGTTGACCGGGACCCAGCTCAGGCCCGGCATGTCTATCATGTCCGGGGGGACGGTGCTGAACACGGCTGCCCCAGGCCAGGGCCAGGTGAAGCTGGGCGCCGGGGTCCAACGTCTGGTGCAGACGGCCAACGGGCCCATGAAACAGGTGCTGCTCACCTCCGTCCCGCAATCGCAGGTGCAGACGCAGCCGATGCAGGTGCAGATCCAGTCGCAGGCGCAGCTGGGGCAGACGCAAGTGCAGCAGGTGCAGCAAGTGCAGCAGGTGCAGCAGGTGCAGCTCCAGACGCAAGGGCAGCCCCAACAGGTGCAGGTGCAGATGCAGCCCCAGACACAACAGGTGTCCCTGCAGGCCGCCATGCAGACGCAGACAGTGGTCACCACCACGGCGGGCACCACCATGCGACCACAGGGAGTCACACTCACCACAGTGCCTCAGCAGGTGAAGGGTCATCTGACACACTTAGTCTGCCGACATCAGTGCCAGCACTTGGGTACCGGCATTTAACCCCGGTCAGGCTCAGTCTCTGTTGCCTGGTTTTCTCATAGTTTCAGGACCTTAGACCTCATGTCGTTTATGTTATTTATGTAAAGGTCAGACTGTAGCCGCTCTCTGATTCCATTTACATCCATTTTTATCCCAGTAGACCTTTCAAGCGAATTGATGACACTCCTGTTGTCTGCCTTCCTTTGAGAGATACTGTGGTTTTGTAGTGTTTTCAAAATCATTCAAAATTAGAGTGCTGGATCTTGTCTGCTCCCATTCTCGGAAAGCTAATAAAATGCCCAATCTCTCTCTCTCTCTTTCTCTCTCTCTCTCTCTCTCTCTCTCTTTTTTTTCTCTTTTCCTCTTTTCTCTCCTCCCCTCCCTCTGTTCATCCTCCTCCTCCTCCTCCTCCGCTCTTCCTCTTCTTCCAGGGGGGCGAGCCTAAGAGGATCACGCTGGTGCTGCAGCAGCCCTCTCAGGCAGGCCAGGCCGGGGCGGTGACTGTAAGCGGGGCGACCACTGGCACGGGAGCGGCGGTGGCGACTGTGGCAGCTGGCACGGGCCAGCAGCAGCAGCCCAGGCTGGTGCTGGGGTCCCTGCCGGGGAAGCTGGTACTGCAGGGCGGCCAGCTGGCAGCACTCACCCAGGCCCGCGCCGGGCAACCTGGGGCGCAGCCAAAGGTGCTGACCATCCAGCTGCAGGTCCAGCAGCAGCCCAACCAGCAGGGGGCCAAGGTTGGTGTGAGAGTGGCTGTCCAAGTCATCACCTGTTTATGCTTTTAGGATGTTTTTTTTTCTTTAGCTCGATTAAACAACAGGAAATGCCCTTATAAAAGCTAAGAAGATTAACAAAGGTGTGGGTGGCATTTGGATTTGTGTCTGTGAGGCCTGTAGGTGCCCTTTGTTAAATAATTTTGTCCTGGTTTGAGATGTCTGGTGTTATTTGAAATGGATATTCTGGTTGTACCAGACTCTGTAAGTGCTGCATGTAGGTGTTTCTTTAGTAACTAACACATATTTGTCCTTGTGTCCCCTCACTACAGTTTCAGCTGGTGTCTGGTGCAGGTGGCACCCCACAGGTTGTCCAGATCACACAGGGACAGGGTGGGCAGAGACTGGCAGTGCCCCTCAAACTGCTGCTGCAGCCACAGGTACGACAGGAAAGTCAGTTGTTTGAAGCTCTCTGTAATTTTCACAAGGGTAGGGTGTACACCAGAGTTCAAGTTTGTCCACCTCTAAGGTGCTGGGCAATTGAAGTGTATGGAATGCGTAGAATTATCACCTAGTGTTTAAACCTCTTGTGTTGGCTTGTTACATTGTGGTTAAACAGGTCATGTTGTAAGCTGTTTGTCAGTTGTCAGCATACATCATCAACAGAAGAATGTCTGTATTTTTTTTTGCTCCTTAAAAAAATGTCATTTCCCTCTACGTGTGTCCTGAAGCTGAAACAAAGAAATGTGATTGGTCCATGTGTAACTCATCCTCTTACTCCCTCGCTCTCGTGCACGCTTGCAGACGAGCGGCGCGTCGTCGGGCGCCGGCACCCTCTCCGTGGTGAAGGTGATCAACACGTCGGCCGCCGGCTCGTCCACCACCACCACCGTGGCCTCCCCCGGCGGCGTGCGCCTCGCCAAGGCCCAGGAGCCCGTCGTGCGGCGCGTGGAGACGCTCTGCAAGCAGGAGAAGGCCAACCGCATCGTGGCCGAGGCCATCGCCCGCGCCAAGGCCCGCGGCGAGCGCAACATCCCGCGCGTGCTCAACCAGGACGAGCTGCCCTCGGGCCAGACGGCGGCGGACGCCGAGGGCCTCGGCCCGGCCACCCCGGGGGCCAAGAAGAAGGGAGGCGGCGGCGGCGGCGGAGGCGGGGGCAAGAAGAAGAGCCCGGTGGCCGCCGTGGCCGGAGGGAAAGGAGGAGCCGCCGGAGGGGGAGGAGACAAGAAAGGAAAGGCCAAGGTGGGAGGCGCCGTGGGAGTTGCCGGGGCGACAAGCGGAGGAAGCAAGAGCAAAGGCAAATCAAAACTCAAGTAAGAGTGTGTCTATGTCTGTGTCTGTGTGTCAAGGCGCCTTGCCTGATATTGTTTCAGACAGATGTATGATTAATTTGACCGTTGCCTGATGATTTGGCCTTGATGTTGCCCCCCTGACCATGTTGTGTGGAGTGGCTGTGGCTGTTCTCCTGCTCTAACCTCCCCTCTCTCTCTCTGTCTCTCTCTCTCCCTCTCACTCTCCGCATGTTCAGCACCATTACTCCAGTGAGTGGAAAGAAGAGGAAGAGGAATGGCTCCTCAGACCACTCTGAGGGGGAGGCCAGTCCCGCTGCCTCACCACGAACACTGGAAGAGGACATGCTACAGGTATTCTGTTCTGCAATTAACATGTCAATGCACACACACACACACACACACAGAGAGAGACACACACAGACACACACACATAGACGCACACACACAGACAAAAGCTATTATGTAAAATAGGCTGGTTCTGGTATCTCTTCCATGATATTGTAATACAAAGCTTATAGAGAAATGAAATGTAAATATGTTTTTTTTTTCATATCCCTTCACTTTTGGCTTGATTGGGTCTTTCGCTCTGCTGTGACCTTGAACTTGCTTGTGACCTTGATCTCCCTGTTAGACGCGTCGCTCCAACCGTCAGATCAAGAGGAAGAAGTACACAGAGGACCTGGACATCAAGATCACAGACGACGAGGACGACGGGGACGAGGACGTGGACGTGACCACTCCGGCCGTGGTGCCTGTGGCCGCCCCGAGCCAGTCCATGGGCCAGCAGCTGCAGCAGGAGCTGGGGGTCGATGCCGACGGCGTCAACATGCAGTTCTTCGTGGTGAGAGGACCAATTGTGCTGCTCTGCTGCCGTCTCTTTGCACAGTAGATAAGACTACGGTAGTAGGATCAAGCCTGGAAAAGTCGTATGGCAGTGTTGTACTAGTAACTAGAGAATATAGCATTTGTGACCCTGTAAAGCGGAAACCAGTCGTTTTGGTAAAATTTACTAAATTAAGTTATTGTGCTCACGTGAACGGCCATAAACTAAGCTTTCCAACGATATGTATATCGAGGGTATCACACAAACTATCGCTAAGATAACCGCATCCAAAGTTGACATGGTTCTCCTGTCACGATATGCCAGAAGAGGAGAAATCACCTTTTTAAGCGGCGCGTGCACAACGGGAATGACAGCAAATGTGTTGAATCTTCGCCGGGTTTAACAGTCAAAACGTATGTTTTTCCGTGAAATGCGCTCACGATATGAAACTGTAGACTGTATACAGTCGAATTATGCGAAAACGTGAAATTCAACGTTTTAACCCGGAAGTTTGTTATTGTTGATTTTCTCAAAATAATGTTGTGCGCAAAACGACTGATTTCGCTTTGAATGGTCACATTTCTGTTTGAAGTATCGATTCTGGTATGGAGAATTTGGCATTAGGTGCAGCATCTGCTCAAGCAATATGACACAAGTGATAGTGGTGTTGGTAGTACATATCAGCATGGCAATGATTAGGCCATACACACAAATGAAATGTTTGAATCCGATACTTCTGCAAATTGTGGAGTGATTACTATCCGTGAAGAACTCCACAGATCTCCACAAAGCCTCTGGTCCAATCGGAACTTAATAAATAGTTCAACCGGACCTAACTGTTGATTAGTGTGTTGACATTTGAAAAAGTGAAATTCGAACTTGTAAATCCATGGCTGGTATTTAAAGAGATAGTGATTGGACGGTTGTTCTTTTGGGGGACTTAAACTAAAAGCATGTGTGTTGTTGACCTGCAGGAGAATCCCAGTGAGGAAGATGCTGCCATTGTGGATAAAGTGTTATCGATGAGACTAACCAAGAAAGAGGTGAGTTTACTTCTGCTTTCTTTGAACCTCACCCCACACCTATCCTTCCCTCCACTTCGACATGTTTTAGATCTTATCTCCCAGGTTGATTCAGTCATTTTAACTCGTCTCTTCCTGTCTGTTTTATAGCTCGCTACAGGCCAGTTGGTCAATGTGGAGGAGTTCTTTGTCAAGTACAAAAACTAGTATGTGTCAACCTTGCATTCACTCTCTATAAGCAAACTGGTGTGCATATATTTTTGGGCAAAACCTACACAATGAAGATAAGAATGTACGTTTATGACTGGTCTGTCTTTTGTGTGTGTGTGTGTGTGTGTGTGTGTGTGTGCTCTCTCCTCAGTTCTTATTTACACTGTGAGTGGGCCACACTTGAACAGCTGGAGAGAGACAAGAGAATCCACCAGAAGCTGAAGAGATTCAAGATCAAACACGCACAAATGAGAAACCTCTTCCAAGAGGTCAGTGCTCATTTGAGCACCTTTGTGTGTCACTTTGCACCGATTAATAGTATTGTGAAGTAAATCAAAGCAATTGCTGCCATAGCAAGATATTCATGTACCTCCTAATTGTGCTGGTACAGGTAATGGGAGAATACTTTGGTAGACTTCAGGTGGTGGAACACGGTGCTTATGAAACGCAATGGCATCTAGTTCATTTCTAACTTATTTCAAAGCATAGGCCTATGCATATCTATGCATGTTCTGTTTTTTTTGTGAGCTTTGAGACAAATCTGCCCGCATAATGTGGTGTGGAAAAGTCTATTATCGTCTATTTGTTCCCTTTACCCTGCTCATGAAATATTTTTACTTTTCCTCATAAATGTGTTGACTCAACCCTTTGTATGTACCTACAGTATCATCTTGTCCAGTTTTGCGGTGTTGGTTGTGTTTAGTAACGTCTGTGCTGATGTGCTTGCCCTCAGGAGGAGGAGGCCTTTAACCCAGACTACGTGGAGGTGGACCGCATTCTGGACGAGTCCCACAGCGTGGACAAGGACAACGGAGAGGTCTGCTCTGGAAGCCACTGTGTCTTTCTGAAATGCATGAGAACACGAGTAGTCATAATGTCTATGTTTAATTACAAGTAGCTAAAAATAATGAGCTAAGTAACACGTCATAACTGATTGGTAACAAATGGTTTATAAGTGTGCTATAAGTGTGCCTTGAGTGTGTTTGTTGCCTGACTGGTGTTTGCCTCTTGTGTTTGCAGCCGGTGGTGTACTACCTGGTGAAGTGGTGCTCGCTGCCTTATGAGGATGCCACCTGGGAGCTGAAGGAGGACGTGGACGAGACGAAGGTGGATGAGTACAGGGTGATCCAGGACCGCCAGGCCTGTGTCAAGAGAACCGTGAGTATCACACTATGGGTGCTGTAACATCCACACACAAATACACACCCCAAACATTTGATTAGTCTCAGAAAATCTTTTTTTTTGAGCTATGCTAGAAAAGAGTAAAGATTGATGTGACTTGGCGAGTAGCCACCGTCTTGGCACTGTAGCACTGCTTTCATTTTGATTGCTACATATACTGTATGTCGGGTCGCATGTATATATTTGTTGAATGTGTCTATGTTTTCCATTTAGCCTTATACTGTCTGTAACTGACTTATACTGTCATACTTATCCGTTTATCCTTATACTGTTTATAGTCATCACAGCAATCATCAATGCTGTTAATGGAAAGGTTCAGTGGCCTCAAAGTTAACACAGGAGAATCCTATAAGGTCTTGTTGTCCGTCATTAAAAGAGTGCCAGACAGCCATTTAGTTAGCTGTTGACCTCCATGACCCTCTCTCTCCACCTCTGCCCTTTAGGCCCGCCCCCCTGCGGCCTCCTGGAAGAAGCTGGAGGAGTTTCGAGAGTACCGCAACGGCAATACCCTGAGGGAGTACCAGCTGGAGGGGGTCAACTGGCTGCTCTTCAACTGGTACAACAGGTAGGAGAGGCCAGTTGCGTGTAAACACAAACGCACGCACAGGCATACAGATACACATAGACTTTCACTGGAATGTCTGTGTGTTCAATGAAAGATTTGATTCCATAGGCGGTCACCATATTGGCGATCACCATTTTGGAGGGTTCGGGATCTGCTGAATGACGCCGTTGAATAACAGTCTGAAGCATTTCATATCCAAATAGCTTCCCAGTCAATACTGCCTCACTGAGGTCTTCATCAATGTACTCATTGTTATGACTGGAGGAAAGGCCCTGACCTTGTCAGCTACTAAAATATGTTGTTTAGGGGTTTATAATAAAGATAATAATTTAGATAAGAGCCCTCTTCAGTCCCAACATCAACAAAACAAACAGAAAGAACCCTAGCGACTAATCTAATCTAACCATCCCACACACTAACCGTGTGTGCGTGTGTGTGAGTAAAAGAGAGTGTGTGAAGTAGTGTCTTTAAGATGTTGCCATGATGCCAGAGCAGGTGTGAATTCACCAAGTAGCCATAGCTAGTGACATCACTGAAGCTGTCAGTCAGTGCTTTCCCTATCATGTGACCAAACCTATCCAAACATCCACCAAGTATGAAATCAATTTGAGTGAACGCTTATTTGAGGCCAGGAATCAGGCATACAGACAAGAGATTTCTGGCTTTATATAGTGGAGATGCCCAGGCTTCCATTTCTACCATATTGATCAATATATGGCAGCTACTGTAGAGTGCTCTCATGTATAATTGATATGTGGGACGGTGGGTTTCTCCCACCAGTAAATGGGCAGTGCAGTGAGCGCTGTGCCTTGTTCTCCGTCTCCCCCAAACAGGCAGAACTGTATCCTGGCCGACGAGATGGGCCTGGGGAAGACCATCCAGTCCATCGCGCTGCTGTCGGAGGTGTACGCGGCCAACGTGCACGGGCCCTTCCTGGTCATCGCGCCGCTCTCCACCATCACCAACTGGGAGCGCGAGTTCACCACCTGGACCGACCTCAACGCCATCGTCTACCACGGCAGCCTGGCCAGCCGGCAGATGATCCAGCAGTACGAGATGTACTGCAAGGACGACAAGGTGTGTGTTGGCGTGCTCGTTGGACTGCCAGCTGACTGCACGTGTACTGGGCATTACATACGAAGTACATCACTGAAAGAGATGCTATTCAAGGGTTTCACAGGTGTATTAATCAAGCACCATGCAGCCTGCACTCATAATCTAGGTGCTTGATTTTATACACCTGTGGGAAGGGACCGTATGAAACTCATGAATTAGGAAATGTCCTATCTGCATGTAGCTCAAGGATTATTTAATGGAGCTGTCAAGCAAAAGTTTGTTGTAGCTGCTTCAGTAAATTTATGTTGAATTCCCTTCTGATGTGTGACGAACGTATACATTTGCATTTGTTTGATTCCTTTTTTCCCTCCGGTCTAATAAATGAAAGCCCTAAGACCCTCCTCTGAACATTCTCATTAAAATGAGTCTGGGCTCCATTGTGTTCCTAACGGTGTGTTTGGCTTTGTGTAGGGCCACTTGATCCCAGGTGCGTATAAATTTGACGCGCTGATCACCACCTTTGAGATGGTGCTGTCGGACTGCCCCGAGCTGAGGGAGATCTCCTGGCGCTGTGTGGTCATCGACGAGGCCCACCGTCTCAAGAACAGGAACTGCAAGCTGCTCGACAGCCTCAAGATGCTCGACCTGGTGAGACACTGACTCTCAGCTCTGCATGTCTTTTATTATTTTGCCCTTGAAATGCAATTTCCTCTCTTCCTTGAAAGCTTAACCGTATGTGCCTATGCATATAGGTACACACACACAGCACATAACACACCTGTAGAATATACTAACTTGCATACTGATGTAATTAGAGGTGTGAATCTTCACTGATCTATTACAATTATCATGTCAACGATTCAATTCTATTCGGTTCCACAATGCATCATGATTTAAATGATTCTCAACGCGTCTTTCTTTCCATTCTTAATCAATTGAAGAGGGCCTGCATGTGGGTATGTAGGGCAGCATCTGCGCTGCGGGATGACGTTATCTCCTTCCCTCTCCTGCTCTCCCCAGGAGCATAAGGTGCTGCTGACGGGGACTCCCCTGCAGAACACGGTGGAGGAGCTCTTCAGCCTGCTGCACTTCCTGGAGCCCGCCCAGTTCCCCTCGGAGACGGAGTTTCTGCGGGATTTTGGCGACCTCAAGACAGAGGAACAGGTACGTAAGCACCGGGCCGCGTGGGATGGGATGTCAGTGATGTATTACTGCAGCCACAACAAACCACAGGGGTCCCCCCTGTCCAGCTCTGATATTCTCCTCACTATACTGGCCAAATACAGAAATACAGATTGAGAATTTTCATCCCACATTAAGTTATCTTCAACTGTTGAAAGAATTCAAGTCATAACAACAGTGGTAATAAGGCTGATGAAACATACTTCTAATGTTATAACCAGTGAACATAAAAAGTCTTCACTTATGTCAATGCTACATTTATACTGTGGAAAACCATACGCTGACTAAATTTGATGCTTATGTCCTTTCTTTTGTGTGTGTGTGTGTGTGTGTGTGTGTGTGTGTGTGTGTGTGTGTGTGTGTGTTTCTGTGTTTGATTCTCTCAGGTGCAAAAGCTGCAGGCCATCCTGAAGCCCATGATGCTGCGGCGTCTCAAGGAGGACGTGGAGAAGAACCTGGCGCCCAAACAGGAAACCATCATCGAGGTGTGTTTAAATTGCATACAGCACTTTATTACTCTAATCTTGCCGTTTGCCAAGTGCTTAAGCTGTATCTTAATGCCATATGGATGTCTCTTAGCTATTTTTAGAAGTGACAAAGTGGGAACCTAATAACAGTTGACTAAATGAGTACTTGGCAGCGTGACGGGTGTTGTATGTATCCCCATGTGAAGGAATACAAACCCTGTGAATAGCTCCGGTTAGAAGTCCCGTTCAGGCCCCGGCAGTGGCGCAACTGGCTGGGGCACCTGCACCGTACGCTTGCGACCCGGGTTCGATTCCCGCCCCGTGGTCCTTTCCAGTTCCCACCCCGACTCTCTCCCACTCACTTCCTGTCATTCTCTCTACTGTCCTGTCCAAATAAAGGCATAAAAAGCCCAAAAAAATAACCTTTTAAAAAAAAAAAAAGAAGTCCCGTTCAGAAGCGGCCAGGTCCTCCGTGGGTTGTTGATCTGAGCTGGTCTTGTCCTGTGATGGTGTGTAGGTGGAGCTGACGGACGTGCAGAAGAAGTACTACCGCGCCATCTTGGAGAGGAACTTCAGCTTCCTCAGCCTGGGCGCCTCCAACAACAGCAACGTGCCCAACCTGCTCAACACCATGATGGAGCTGCGCAAGTGCTGCAACCACCCTTACCTTATCACAGGTAGGCTGCGGCTCGTATAAAGACACACACAACGTTCTCACGTACGCAAGCACGCACACTCAAGCAAAACGCGCATGCGAGCGCGTTCAAACGCAGGTGCAAATCCCTCACACATCTGGGCTCGGTTGTGTCGTCCACTCAGGTGCGGAGGAGAAGATCGTGGCCGAGCTGAGGGAGGTGTACGACCCCATGGCCTCCGATTTCCACCTGCAGGCGCTGGTGCGCTCGGCCGGCAAGCTGGTGCTGCTGGACAAACTGCTGCCGCGGCTCAAGGCCGGCGGACACAAGGTGCTCATCTTCTCCCAGATGGTGCGCTGTCTGGACATCCTGGAGGACTACCTCATCAACAAGCGGTAGGCACTCTCGATTTTACACGCCAGACAGCAGGATACTTGTGGTGATGAAAAAAGTCAGTGGGATGAAACGATTTAAGCCAGAGGTTTATTTCTAATGTTGATCCACTCTGCCTATGTGTAGGCCTCACCGGAGTAACCAAACACAGTGGAGGCTAAAATAGTATAAATTAATAATAATAGTAATAGTAAGGGAAAGGATAGCTTGAGTTTGCGAGGAACAATTACCGCAGTACTTAATCTCTCAGAATGTGTGTTTGATATCTGTAAGGAGTCTTGGCAGATGGAGTTGATCTCTGCAAAAATAAATTCCCCAATGTTTATGAATTTGGATGCATGTTTGAGATGTTTCTTTGCGGTCTATAGCTACCTGTACGAGCGGATTGACGGCCGGGTGCGTGGGAATCTGCGCCAGGCGGCTATCGACCGCTTCAGCAAGCCGGACTCGGACCGCTTCGTGTTTCTACTGTGCACCCGGGCCGGAGGGCTTGGCATCAACCTCACTGCAGCAGACACCTGTGTCATCTTTGACTCCGACTGGAACCCCCAGAATGACTTACAGGTAAGGGTGGTAACCCCAGTAACTCTTGAAAGGGTCACGTGGCCCATTTATCACAGAATGTCCAGGTGCCCTATGAACTGTTTACGTACTTCTCAATACCAACCAATCATTCCAATCTATATCCAATACGCTTCTAGGCTCAGGCTCGCTGTCACCGTATTGGCCAGTCCAAGGCGGTGAAGGTGTACCGGCTCATCACCAGGAACTCGTACGAGAGGGAGATGCTGGACAAGGCCAGCCTCAAGCTGGGCCTGGACCGGGCCGTGCTGCAGAGCATGAGCGGCAACAAGGAGACCAACGTCAATGGAGTGAGACACTTCTACTCACGCTTATAGTATACTACACAGAGTAACAAGTAATACAGGCTCAATGGAGTGAGACACTTCTACTCACGCTTATAGTATACTACACAGAGTAACAAGTAATACAGGCTCAATGGAGTGAGACACTTCTACTCACGCTTATAGTATACTACACAGAGTAACAAGTAATACAGGCTCAATGGAGTGAGACACTTCTACTCACGCTTATAGTATACTACACAGAGTAACAAGTAATACAGGCTCAATGGAGTGAGACACTTCTACTCACGCTTATAGTATACTACACAGAGTAACAAGTAATACAGGCTCAATGGAGTGAGACACTTCTACTCACGCATGTAATATACTACACAGAGTAACAAGTAATACAGGCTCAATGGAGTGAGACACTTCTACTCACGCATATAATATACTACACAGAGTAACAAGTAATACAGGCTCAATGGAGTGAGACACTTATACTGATGCACATGTACCACACAGAGTAGTGTGGCATTATTATCTAAGGCTGATGGGTAAACCAGGGATGAACTAGACAACCCAGAAATTCACAGACTCACCAGTTAATGACATTGGCTTTTCTGTAGTACACTATAGATAGGATGTGTATTTGAGGATGGGTAAAATACAGTGCCTATAGAAAGTCATCATACCCTTTTGAAATAGTTACTTTTTTTGTCTTACAGCCTGAAATCAAAACCCATTTAAAAAAAATCTTTTTCCAGTTTTATTTACAAATTTAGCTGTACAACATCAAAATAATGAAAAAAAAGTCAACAGTTCTGAAAATTAATAAAAAATTTAAAACTAGAATAACAGGGTTGGAAAAGTCATCATACCCCTGAATTAATACTTTGTAGAGCTTCCTTTTTCTTTCTTTACAGCCATCAATCTGTTTGGATATGTCTCTATTATAGCTTTGCACACCTAGATTGGGGAATATTTGCCCAATCTTCCGTGCAAAATTGTTAAAATTCAGTCAAATTCTGTAGGAAACAGTGATGGACTGCTCTCTTCAAGTCAATCCACAGATTTTCTATAGGATTTAAGTCAGGGCTCTGACTTTGCCACTCAAGGATATTCACCATCCTATCCTTAAGCCACTGCTTTGTTCTTTTGGCAGTATGTTTAGGACTATTGTCGTGTTGGATGGCGAATGACCTCCCCATCCTCAGCTGTCTAGGAGAGGGACGCAGGTTTTCCTTAAGAATGTGGGTGTACTTGGCAGCATCCATTTTCCCTTCTATCCTGACCAATTGCCCAGTCCCCGCTGAAGAGAAACATCCCCAAAACATAATGTTGTCCCCACCATGCTTCAGAGTAGTTATGGTGTGTTTTGGGTGTGTTTGGGTGTGTTAGCGCCTGGATCTCAGTCCAAAAACTTCAATCTTAGTCTCATCTGACCATAAAAGCTTTTTCCACATGGTAGCAGAATATTCCAGATGTGTTTTTGCACTGAACTCCAAGCGCAATGTTTGGCGAAAACCAACACAGTACACCACCCAAAACACACCATACTTAGTGTGAAGCATGGTGGGGGCAACATTATGTTGTGGGGATGTTTCTCTTCAGCGGGGACTGGGCAATTGGTCAGGATAGGAGGGAAAATGGATGCTGCCAAGTACACCCACATTCTTAAGGAAAACCTGCGTCCCTCTCCTAGACAGTTGAAGATGGGCAGGTCATTCGCCTTCCAACACGACAATAGTCCTAAACATACTACCAAAAGAACAAAGCAGTGGCTTAAGGATAGGATGGTGAATATCTTTGAGTGGCAAAGTCAGAGCCCTGACTTAAATCCTATAGAAAATCTGTGGATTGACTTGAAGAGATTTTCAGAACTGTTGACTTTTTTTTCATTATTTTGATGTTGTACAGCTAAATTTGTAAATAAAACTGGAAAAATATTTTTTTAAAATGGGTTTTGATTTCAGGCTGTAAGACAAAAAAAGTAACTATTTCAAAAGGGTATGATGACTTTCTATAGGCACTGTATATACCGTATGGAGGCCTGCTAAAGCAGTGGTAACATCACTGCCTGACAGTCAGCCCGGATTCACATAAAGGTGTTTGCTAAATACCAGTCAAAATATTCTGTGTAAATGTAGAAATAACTTTACCCTTAGCCTTACAGTGCCTTGTCATATAGATGCACCTCTAAGGTAGACCTGGGCAACAAAGTATCAGTATGTATATCATTGAGACCATCTGCTCTCCAGCACTAATCACCACGCCGTGTTTTAGCAAGTCCAGCAGTTCTCCAAAAAGGAGATCGAGGATCTTCTGAGAAAAGGCGCGTACGCCGCCATCATGGACGAGAACGATGAGGGCAGCCGCTTCTGCGAGGAAGACATCGACCAGATCCTGCAGCGGCGTGCCACCACCATCACCATCGAGAGCGAGGGCAAGGGCTCCACCTTCTCCAAGGCCAGCTTTGTGGCCTCCGAGAACCGCACGGACATCGCCCTGGACGATCCCGAGTTTTGGCAGAAGTGGGCCAAGAAGGCAGACGTGGACTTTGACACCATGAACAGAAAGGTAAGGAGCTCCGTTTTCTGTGCATTCAAAGCAGACTTACTATAGAGAGTATAGATGACGTTGAATGTCTGCCGATACTCAACCATACCTATAATATCAGCAGAAATATTCATATCTGTTGATGCCGACAACAGTTCTCAGTTTTGCATCCCTACTTGAGAGCTTCTAGATGTAAAGCTCAGTGTACAGGTTACCGAACATTCCCATAATTCCCCTCTTGACTCTCACATGCAATGTTCTGATGTTACTGTGGCACCAGTTGTTTGGTGACGGAACCTTTTCACTGTGTCTTTTTGTACTAACATCTCCTGCTCTCCCTCATTCTCTCTATTTTTTTTTCTTTCTCTCTCTCTCTCTCTAGAACACTCTGGTGATTGACACGCCCCGCGTGAGGAAGCAGACGCGGCAGTTCTCCAGTCTGAAGGGGGACAGTGGGAACGACATGACCGACGTCGACAGTGACGAGGAGTACACCCACAATTCCCGGCAGCAGCGCTACTCCCGACGCTCCGACCGCCACTCCGGAAACGGCTACGGACGCACAGACTGCTTCCGGGTTGAGAAGCACCTGCTGGTGTATGGGTAGGTGGCATGGCTCTTCCTGTGGCTCCATATCTGTTTTTGAAGAGCTTTTCAGTCACCCGTCTGACATCTGTCTATTGTTAGCAGCAGAATTCCATTAAAATTCAAATCTATTTACACTCACATTACGGGTAGTAGAGGAAACTTTTTTTTTACACCTCCCTTCTACTGTAAGAGCGCACATTTCACTCTAGCGTAGTCTTTGTTGTGGTGTAAATTCAAACATGCTTGGATATCTGAACAACACCTCACAGGTCCCAGAGAATTTGTTTGTATACAAGTTCAAATTTCATCGAATACCAGCTGTTTGTGATATGGAAGTGGGCAAACTGTGGAACTGATCATTTCTTCATAATTAGTGTCTATGTTGCAATGGTGGACTGTTTTGTTGTGCTGCACCCTTGCATGAAGCGTGTCATTATGAAATTGGTGGTGATTGGTCCCTGACCCCAGTACACCTGCATTGCTTCTTGTGCTCAGGTGGGGGCGCTGGCGAGACATCCTGTCCCACGCGCGCTGCAAGCGTCGGCTGGGCGAGCGGGACGTGGAGACCATCTGCAGAGTCATCCTGGTCTTCTGCCTGCTGCATTACCGCGGCGACGAGAACATCAAGAGCTTCATCTGGGAGCTGATCACGCCTCCTGAGAACGGCCGAGCTCCACACGCGCTCCTCAACCACTCCGGTGCGTCCGCTCCCTCCCTGACCGTCCGCCTGACTTTGTCTGTCTGACTGTCTGCCCGCCTGACTTTGCCCTCAATCTGTTACGCACAGCATGCCCATGTTTAACACACACATACACACGCGCGCGCGCGCACACACACACACACATACACACACACACACTCACAACTCTCCTGCATTTACATCCTGTCCATACATATAAACCATCAGAGTCGGACAACCCAGCATCGGAGCGGAAGAGTCCTGTTATGTATTTCTTCTGTCTGCGCCCTTACCTTAGGTGATATCTCTAATCAGCTGATCCGCCTTGCTGAATAGGTGTTAGAATTAGGACCAGCTGTGGTGCAAGGACTCAAAAGCAGTACAATGAGTACCAGGTCCCTTGTTAAGCATTGGATGCATAATGGATTTTATTGAGCAGTGGCAACAAAAAAATCAACTAAATTGAAATCGATACGGCGGCTGCGACACAGTTCAACACTGGTGTGCGAGACGGGATTGTAAACAATGAATCTCATGTAATTAAATGTTGAAAGCGGAGTGCACCGCACTCATTTCAGAGCCTGTGTATAGAGCACTTAAAGCTCTCTGTATACCATAATAGTCCTGCGAAACTGAAGTATGGTCAGTGTTTTGTTGCTGTCCTGCAGAACTGGAAGTTCTCTGTGACTGACTGTCCTTGTGTCCACCTCTCTCTCTCGTTCTCTCAGGCCTGTCCATCCCTGTGCCTCGTGGCCGTAAGGGGAAGAGGGTGAAGGCCCAGAGCTCTTTCGACGTGCAGAAGGTGGAGTGGATCCGCAAGTACAACCCAGACACGCTGCTGCTCGACGACAGCTACCGCAAGCACCTCAAGCACCAGTGCAACAAGTGCGTCTGTCTGAGATCTCTCATCCTTCACGTCTCTTTGCAGTCCCTATGCTCCAGAAAGCGCTCTCTCTATGAACTTACCAGACAGGTTGCACTAAGTAAACGAAAGAAGCTGATACAGACACCTTTTCTGTTGTACTTTCTGCGCGGTCTAGTATATACGCTTCTTGTCATGTGTTTGTGTATGGTAGCGTCAACATTTCCTAAGGTTAGGTTGAATAGTGAAATCATGAAGGCCTTACTGTATCTCCATCCCTCCTCTCTCCCTCCATCAGGGTGTTGCTGCGGGTGCGCATGCTCTACTACCTGAGGCAGGAGGTCATAGGAGACAACGCTGACTCCGTCCTGAAAGGAGCAGATGCCAGGTACTGTGGACAGTCCAGAGTCATTAGCCGTCCCTCCCCCCCCCCCCACCTCTCCGCCTCTCCCCCCATCTCCCCACAGTGGGCACTTCATCATGCCGACACCAAGCTGACTCCTGTGTCTGTTTTTAGGGACATCGACATCTGGATTCCGGAGATGGAACAGCAGGAGTATCCATCTGGCTGGTGGGACTCTGATGCCGACCGCTCCCTTCTCATTGGAGTGTTTAAACACGGTGTGTGTGTGTGTGTGTGTGTCTCTGTGTCTGTCCTTAGATCTCCGTCCCTCATATGTACTTAACTGAAGTGTAGACACCTTTGCTGATGCGTTTGTTGGCTGCCTCTGTCTCCCAGGTTACGAGATGTACACTACCATGCGTGCCGACCCATGCCTGTGCTTCCTGGAGCGCTGCGGTCGCCCTGACGATCAGGCCATCGATGCCGAACAGCACTCGGCTGATCCGGAACTGGGAGAAGGGTGAGAGGGGGGAAAAAACAACTTCCGGTCCACTTGCGTAGTTATGGAGCCTTACGCCTTCTATGCATCAAAGCTGATGACTGATTGTTTGTACTTACAGGGGGGACTATGACAAATACTCAGAAGACCCAGAGTTCAAACCCCAGATGAGACACAACAAAGACTCCTATGACGAGGTGAGACCCACATCTGGGAAAACATCTGAAAACAGCTGTATTGAGTGAAATGTTGTTGACTTAGTACAGTAGGTCTCCCAGACTCCTCCAGAGAATTCCCCAGGTATCCCAGATTAAAATGAAGTTCCTGTTTTCCATTCAGGGTGATTCCATGAACACTGATGAGATCTGCGTGGAAGACCGTTCTGCCCCCGTGGCATCCGAGGGGCCATCCTCTAGCCAGACGGGCAGCTGCTATTGGCCGACCAGCTCGTCGCTCACTGCCCGCTTGAGGCGCCTGATCACGGCCTACCAGCGCAGCTACCGGCGCGAGCAGCTCAAGATGGAGGCCGCCGAGAAAGGGGACAAGAGGCGACGGAGGTGCGAGCAGGCCTCCAAACTCAAGGAGATCGCCCGCCAGGAACGCCAACAGAGGTAGCCGCGACCTCGACACTCACTAGCGCTTTGAGCTCCGCGTTTGTGCTATGATCAGACACCATACGCATTACGGTGTTTGTGGGGATGGAACGATTTGCATCTGTAGTGCACTGTCTGGAAACATTTGATGATAACCATTCTTGTGTCTTAAAGACCAAGGCTAAAGTAGCCAAACATGTGTAGTGTCTTGGTCAAGTTGACCGTGGTAGACATCCAGAATCCCAGCTGTGTTGGTGCACTCTCTTTTCATTTGAAGATATGCGCTCAGAGAAGCATAGTGGTGAAGTTGAGTCTCAGCCCACAGTCAAGCAGTGTGTGACTCAGCGCATTTTGTGCCACCACAGGTGGACCCGACGCGAAGAGTGCGACTTCTACCGGGTGGTGTCCACGTTCGGCGTGGAGCGGATCAAGAAAGAGCCCGGCGTCCCGGAGGGAGAGGAGGCCGAGATGGACTGGAGCCGCTTCCGCACGTTCGCCCGACTGGACAAGAAGACGGACGAGAGCCTGACGCGATACTTCCGCTGCTTCACGGCCATGTGCCGTCGCGTGTGTCACCTGCGGCCCTCTCGTGGAGAAGGTAAGGCTGACCTTCCGACCCCCATTCATCCCTGTCAAACACATATGCTCATAGGAATGTAGAACACTGACAATTGCACTGACTTTTCAGGCAGCCAAGAAAAAGAGACGCAGCCATACTCATTATCTAGTCCTGTAGAAAAAGGAAGTGCTTAAATGCTGAATTTCCTTGCCATGTCACACCAGAATCTGTAAGACACGATGCAATATTTCCATCTATTGGTGGGAATATGATTCATTCTGATCTGAACGGAAGACATTTTGAATGCTTGAAGCCCTTGCGTCAGTCCTTGGATTTTCTGATTTGTTAAGAGCCGTGTTGAGATTGAATACAGGCCTGATAGAATTCAGGTGTGGTGCCTGAATTTCAGGCTTGAGCTAGGCCATGTACGATGTCAAGAAAGGCTATACGGTACTCTATGTTGTCTTTGAATGTATTTGAAAATGTCAGGCACAGATCATTTCCCGTCTATCAGCCCTGTGAATAGTGTTACAGTAGAGTAAGAGGCCATAGAACTGTGCTACTGTGAGAAGCGTGTTAATTGGTCTTCCTCTCTGTGCTGCCCACAGACCCGTCTGAGATGTCCCAGTCTCTGGCCCCCATCACGGAGGAGCGCGCCTCCCGCACCCTGTACCGCATCAGTCTGCTGCGGCGGCTGCGGGACCGCGTGCTGCCCCACGCCTCCCTGGAGGAGCGGCTGCAGCTGGCCATGCCGGGCCCCGAGCTGCCCGTGTGGTGGAGCGCGCCGCGCCACGACCACGAGCTCATGCTGGGCGCCGCCCGCCACGGCGTCAGCCGCACCGAGCATTCCATCTTCCACGACCCGGAGTTCTCCTTCCAGCAGGCCCGGCTTGACTACCTCCACAACCAGCAGGCCTCTACTGCTGCTGCTGCTGCCGCCGCCGGCACCTCCTCCTCCTCCACTACGCCCAGCGGGCAGGTCACGGTCAAAGAGGAAGGGGCCGCGGAGGAAGAGTCGCGCCTGCTAGGCTCCGACGCCCTGTGCCAGTCCGACTCCCCCGCGATGCCCCTGGCGGAGCACCCGGAGGGCAAAGGGCGCGGGCAGGCCGGCTGGGGCTGGAAGAAGAGCCGGGGCAGAGGGTCCCGGCGGGGCGGCAGGAAGGAGGGCGGCAGGAGCGAGGTGGGCGAGGGAGGGGGCGGGTCCGACTCGGAGTCAGACTCCGACTCAGACTCGTCCACTTCGTCCCGGCGTTCCGGCAGCTCAGACGAGAGTGGCGACAGCGACGCAGAGCGAGAGAGAGGTGAGTCACGAACGTCCTGTTAAATCTCCTCTTTGCCAGCCGTGACTTTGTAGATGCGCTCTTGAGTCGTTTGTGGTTACGCCGGAGATTCTCATTCACTCTGATGTGTAACATGAAAGTGCTCGGACTGCTCTGATGTTTGGGCTGTTTATTTCTCTCCTGCTGCAGCTATGAAAGTCTGTGATGGGGACGAGGAGAACAGCATGCTTTCCCTCACTCCGTCACAAGAGGGCGCTCAACCTGAGGCTGTCAACGACCCGCTGCGGGTGGACTGGCCTAAGGTAACGCTACCAGCCTGCTGAAACTACTACTACTGCTACTATAAGATATATGAGGAAACATTTCTTTGACTCAATATATAGAAAAGCATATAGTACTGCCTAAAAGGTCATTTTTGGTCTTATTTTGGTTCTTGATATTTCCCGTAGGACCGTGTGTTAATAAACCGGCTGGACAGTCTTTGCTCACTGGTGCTGACGGGACACTGGCCAGCAGGGCGGCGCTATGCGTCAGATGCCCAGATGAACCCGCCCTCAGACGAGCAGAGTGACGAGGTGGGGTACCCACGCGTGGCCCGCAGGGGCACCGGTGCGCCCGGAGCCGAGGGTGCCGAAGGTCAAGAATCCGAATTCACTGTCAAGCTACTTAAGGTGAGGAATGGAGTGTGAGGGGAAGGAGGAAGTAGCCTCGCGAGCCATCCACGTACTTCCGGCCAAGGATTGCCTCCACTACGTGTCTGGCCGTGCTCCTCTGTGGAGCATTCTGCTCGGTAGAATTGTAACAGAACGCCCCCCCTCCAGAAAGCAGCCAATAAACGAAGAGACGGGTTGGTGGGGGCGAAAGGGGGAGGGCGCTCGTGACGATGACGTTAAACGCCTGCGCTATGTTGTTATGAGTAACTATCGCCGATTGGGTGAGAGCTGTCCAATCAATTCAAACCAGAACTGGGCGTTACTTCCCGCTTCCTGCAAGCGCTTCAGAGCAAAGAAATTCCAGACCATAATACGAAATGAAATGGTAGTATTATGGGATGGTCAGGACCAGGCTAAGGAGGAAGAGGCGTTCCTCTAGATCCACTGCTAGAGTTTGGTGCCTAGCAACATCAAGATCATACATACTGATGATGAATATGCTGCGACGAGTTGCTTTGGATGAAAGCATATCCTCAGTGTCAAATATGTGTAAGTGTAACTGTGCAGAATCTCATTACTGACGTTTCATTGCTTTGCTTGTCTATAGGAGGAAGGACTGAAGTTGACCTTCTCCAAACAGGCCCTCCTGCCCAATGGCGAGGGAGGTGGTCGGCGGAAGCGTAAAGATCATGAGGTATGCACCCACACAGCTCGCTGGAAACACATTAACCTCAATTACTTAAGTAATGTACATAACTGTAAAGTAATGTTCCCTCCATCTGTAATCGGGTTCCTGAACCTTATACAGGCCTTACGGCATTTTGTATTACATATGTATGTAGACATAGACGTAGATTATTAGCATAGTTGTCAATCACAGAGGGATTTACATTTCAGGCACGTTGTCAAATGTATAGGCATGCAGATGTTCAAAAAAAGCTCACTTGCTCTCCTTCCTCTGTGTGTTCAGCTGCTAGACCCAGAGGGGGCATCTGTGGACATGATGAGCCCAGGGGAGCGAGCCCCGCGCAGAAGGGACCTGCCCAACTGGCTGAAGGAGAACCCAGACTATGAGGTGGAAGGAGACATGCTGGAGGTGAGCATCCCAGTGACCGCTGCGCCCCCAAGGCTGCCAGAGGGAAGACGGCACTACTTTAAATCCAGCTCTAGCATACTTGGAGAATTGTGTTTGCAATCCAAGATTGGATGTCACAAAAAATAAAGATACACAATAATGAAATAAATAGTGATATAAGTCTTTGACAGTGCAGCAGTTTTATAAGCAGACCTCAGATGCTGCCAACTGGAGCTGTTTGAATTTTAAACCATCTGTAAAGTTTTTTTTTTTAACCCTGGGACTATGTAACCTGAATGTTTCCTACTAATGCAATTTTTCAGCTGTTGGTGAACAGGACCAAACGGAAGCGGAGGAGGAGGAAGGCGGAGAAGGCAGCTGCACTTACTGGAGATGAGAGAGTGAAGGTCATCAACATGAGGACAGGAAAGAAGGTGATGATAGATTGGTGACTGGGTGGAAAACAGGGGAGCGAGGAGTAATGAATTTAGCCAAATGATTGTCCTACACTGTTTTAAGAAGTGGGAGCTTATCATTTGTTCATTTGTTTTCAAAATCACACTGTGATTTTAAATGTAGTGGCATGAATAGGGTTAATGAGTCATGCCGCTACTGTACAACAATAACCATTAGATGCACCCCATGAAGCTATGAATAGTTGTCTAAGTATAGATGTGTTGGCTCTCACAGTATACTGGAATGTATGGCCCTGCTCTTCAAGACCTAAGGGAACACCTGGAAGAAAATCCGGACCACGCTGTGGCACCAGAATGGTCGGAAACCGTTCGCAACTCTGTAAGTCCCTTTTGTTTTTGTAGATTGACTTTGCACAACTTGTGTGCTGGCATTGTTGACTATACAAAACCTGTAATAAAAATGTGTCCATTGACACAGGCGGCCTTCTTAACCCTTCTGCTTGATTCCCTCCAGGGCTTCCTGCCAGAAAGTCTATTCCATCGGCTGCTTTCGCAGCACTCTGTGATCCCCAAGAAGGGTCAGGCCTACCTCGTGCCCACCCAGCCTGACGATCCTCTTCTCGGGGGAGGCGAGGGCGAGACCCTGGTCTCGGACGGAGCGTACATGATGGAGGAGGAGGACCTGGAGGAGGGAGGAGAGATGGCTTCCTCCCACCACTTCCTCACACCTTCCTTTGATGTCAAGATGGAGGCCGGCAGCCTGGAGATGGACGGCGGCGACAGCTTGTCGCAAGAGGGATATGAGAGTTCCGACCGGGAGGCCATTTTGGATGATGTCATCATGGCATCCAAAAATTCAGACAGTTCCTCCAGCTCAGAGGATTGACCAAGTTTATCTCATTTGAAAAGGGTTCCCCTCCCCTAAAATCATGACATTCTTTTCTTTATATCATATTCCTCCGCCTCTATTATATTATTTTTATTATTGTTATTACTTTAAACATGATGAATTATGAATAATTTTTGCGTTTTTTTTTTCCTTGACTGTTTCTACTCCATACTTTTATTTAGTCGGGGGAAAAGGGCATCAAATTGTCAGGCATTATTCATGTTCTCACTTTATACACCTGTCCAATCTCTCCCTGAAGCAGATAGGTAGCATACTAGGCCCCACAGCACACGCACACACCCTCTTTCCTCGTACCCCACAACTTCAAGCCCATTCCCTGCCCTTCCTGGGGCTGCCGAGCTCTCATGCTGCCTGGGATTCACAGTACAGGCCATCCTGGTGCCTAGTGTCCCCAGCCAAGAAGAGGAGGGAGTATGTTCATTGGATGTATGATATTGAGGAGGGATAGGTAGGATCTAGTTACTGAACCAGATGTAGAAAGACAAGTGTATTGTACAATGTAGAGTTGTTCAGTTGCCTGCGATGATGCAATTATGATGCTGAATTTATTCCTGTTTTATGAACCGACTTCAACTGTCTGTGATATCGATATGAATTACAAGCTACAGTGGAAAAAAATTGTCCTTTCTCTTTTTTTGCATGCAATTGGGTTCGAGGTACTTTACTGAAAATGGTTCTCTTAAATACTGTGAAAGGGATTTGCTTCATTTTGATGTAACCTCCTGAAGTAAAGAGTTGATTTACATGTCAGTTTATACATAACCCAACATGGTGTCTTTTATATGTATGTATGCAGTAAGGTGGCCATGTTTATAGTTTAGTATATGTAAATAGTTTTCATTTATTTTTACTCTGGCGCTCTCAATAGGGACCATGTGTTGCTTGTCAGGCAACAGACTGAGACCAGTGCCCATCAAGCCCATTCATCCTCTGTCCTCCATGGACCTTCATGACAGCCAATCCAAACACATGTTCGTTAGGTCTAGGTCTGTTGAGTATACGGACGTCAATCCACTTGTGTTCATAAACGTACTTAACTCAATCATACATATTGGATCACTTCTCGAGATGAAAGACAACCCTACTGTAACGGCACAGAACAGCTTTAAACTGGTAGATTATGTCATTTCCTGAAGTATGTGCAACCCGGAAGCGTGCATAACAGTATCGAAGTTGCAAAGCAAACTGGCCGTCAGGTCTGTGGAAGATGGAGGTAAGACTTAAAGTAATTTACTTAAACTGTCATTATATTGCAGCGTGCAGGCTAATCCCAGTTGTGCGATGAGTTACTGGAAATTTGAGGAAAAGTCGCTCTGGATAAATTATGAATGAACAACCGGCTTGGTACTTTTCACATTAAAAAGTATATGTTCTAGGTGTATTTATTTCTGCAGAGGAAAAGCGCCCTCTGTACAATATCAGCCTCAAAAGTGTATTATAATAACATTACAGTATGTCACATTTTTGTTAAAGCCTAGAATTTGAATTTTACACCTTTACCCAACGATCTCGTGATCTTATGTAGTGTGTTGTTCCTGCTATGAATTTAACTTTATAGGTTTACAAATAACTTTTAGTAGCCTCTTAATGCTGCCTCGTTCTCGTGCTGAATTTAAGCATACGCAACCCATGAAGCTTTCTCATGTACAAAATGCGAATGCTATTTTTCTTCCCTCTCCTGTCCTTTTTCTGGATATTTCACCTTATTCTATGAGAAATTATTTACCGGTGACATTTTCATTGACTACAAACGTGCGATACATTGTAAGATCTAGTAACAATACATCACGTTACAATGTTTCATCAGGATCCATCAGTGGTTCTAGGTAGATTGATCATGCCTGGCTTTGCTAACCCTCTAGGATTGTAGGCACGAGTGCCGATCATCGATTCGCATTTTCTCGCCTGTCCAGTAACATTAGCCAACAAAGTCTGGTCTCTCTCCAGTTCAAGTTGACGTTGACACTGAGTTTGTTCTACTCGGGATATTTATGATCCTTCTCTGAAGCAATTTGTTTGTTTTATATGGCCCGTAATCAAGTAGCATGACTTAAGCGATATCTTAATTAGAAAGGTATGATAACACGCCAGCTATCATAGCTAACGTTAGCATAGTGTTGATGTTGCTATTCAACAGTTAACGTTAACGTAGCCGAAGCGTTAGCTACAGCTACCACTGATATCAGTGCCTAGCATCCACCTAGCTCCATATAGCTACCAATATTTTCTGCTTAGCTAGTATTGTAACGTTACCGCTAACACATGAACACGTCTCGATAACAAATTCTCAGGAAATACGCCTCGTGATTAACGTTCTTCGCATCATCATATCAAAGGTTTGATACTATATCAATATTCCTAACTTAGATCGTTTGGGCGAACCGTAGCTTACTTGCTAGTCAATTTCTCGCCACGTTTAAGTTGCTCTAACGTTAACACAATTGAATCTTGCACAGTTACATTTTCCCTATTATTTAACCTAAATCAGCAGAAAGGGTCTTATGTGAGGACATTGGGATCCTAGACGTCGTAGAACCTAGTTTGGTCAGCTCCATGGACCTCAACTTTTATTCCGACCTCTCGGATGGCTCGAGGCAGCAGGTCGACTCGGATTTCTTGGATGCTCAGTCTTTCAATGGATACGAGTCTATGGACAAGGTGAAATTGAGAATACATTGAAGAAAATGATGTGATGATGACCAATTTGTATAAGTGGTGTTAGCGTTTTTTCCCTATTGATCCATTGATCTTTATCCTGTTGCCAGTAAACGCTTGTTCTTTCGAAATATTCCGTTTACAGTGATGTTTCCCTAATAATCATTGATCATGTTAATCAAGTTTGTGACGTTTTGTTTTCTTTGTAGTTCCCGGGTGGCAGTGACAACTACATGACCATCACGGGGACGAGCCATCCATTTCTGTCTTCTACGGTAGGCAATCGGATCAATGTCACTCAATCACACTGTTGGTTTCTTATCCACATTCTTTTGGAGAATGGAGGTATATGGAAATCGCCTCAATTTCCAAAAACTCCAGTTTGTATCTAAACTAAAATATTGAGATAATCTTTAAACCATGTCTAGTTATTCCTCCGTAGTGCTTTTAAATCTATCTTCTTAATACATTATTCATGGGTTTCATCAGGTCCCTTTCCACAGGTGTATAATATCAAGCACCATGATTATCAATGCAGACTGCATGGTGCTTGTTTAATACACCTGTGGAAAGGGACCTGATGAAACCCATGTATTTGTTGTTCTTGTGGAATTATGGCAGAATGTTTGATGTCAGTGCTTCACCTCTGATTTGAAATTCTCCATTCCATAACAGACCTTTCACACTCCCAGCCTTGGGGATGAAGAATTTGAAATACCACCAATCTCCCTGGATCCTGACACGGCCCTCACCGTAGAGGATGTGGAGGCTCACTTCGATGAGCTGACTGACAGCTCAGGAGGAGGGGGGGGACCTCTGGGAGCAGGTGGCCTGTCCCAGAATGCTGTTGTTGGGGGCACGGACCCTTCCTTTGCCTCCACGTATGTGAGTGCGCAGACACAGGGCCTCGAACACCTGAGTCTGGGGGTCATGAACCAGTCTGGAGGGAGTGCACTTCTGAGTTCCACACTGGCAGTGGTGAGACATTACTTTGTCAGATTTTCCCAGATTTTATGAAGAATTTAATCAGGCCTCGGTCTCTGTAAAGTACTTCCAAAGAAAACTTAATTGAATTGTGGTTAGTTGATATACAGTATTTAGAGTGTACTAATATTCAGTTGTGCTTAGCCTAGTTTTTGGTGAAAATATGAATAACAGCCGATTTGCATTTCTGACAACGGAAATACACTTTTTTGTTTTTTGACTTCACAGGACCTTGGTCACTCAATGGACTCCCATTTCAGTAGCTCGTCTCCAATGCCCATTGATGTGCCCCTGGGTGATATGAGTGATGGTGTACTGGGTCACAATCAGCTGACCACCATTGACCACTCGGAGCTGAGTGCACAGCTGGGCCTAAGCCTGGGAGGCGCAGTGATGCTGTCGCGCACCAAATCTCCGGACCAGCCCCTGTCAGCCACGCCCTCACCTGCAGGCTCCCTGCAGGACGAAGATATGGACGATTTCAGACAGGTTAGTGTGCGGAGCTGTTTCACGTTGCCTCCAATTGAATTGAAGCATTAAGCAGTATTGTTGCACTTCTTTTCAGAGGTTTCTCCATAATGGGCACTTTGTATTATAATCAACCTTACTACTGTAAATGCAGAATCCAAATGATTCATTGTGGTGGGAATCTGTGTTTGATTGGCTTTTTCTGTGTTTCTCTCCCCTTGCCTGTTGTCTTCTACACCTTCACCCTCAGAGCGTCCTGATAGATCCGCCGGTCTCTCTCTCCTCCCCTGTGATTGTGTCGCATATGCCCTCGTTGGCAGGCACCTCGCAGGCCTCTGCAGCCTCTCCAGCCCTCGTGCGGAGGATTGGGGGCAAACCCGCCATGGGGGCCATTGCGGGTGTGGGTAGCGGGCCGGGGGTGAAGAAGGGGAGGAGGAAGAAAGATCCCAACGAGCCGGCGAAGCCCGTGTCGGCGTACGCCCTCTTCTTCAGGGACACGCAGGCGGCCATCAAGGGCCAGAACCCGAACGCCACCTTTGGGGAGGTGTCCAAAATTGTGGCCTCCATGTGGGACAGCTTGGGCGATGAGCAGAAGCAGGTATGTTGCTGTATGCAGACACAGCTTTATGTCTTTCATTCAACACTTGCACTGAGGAGTCACAGAGGATGTATATTTTTGTTGTACAAATGTACAGTGAAAGGCATTAAAATACATTCTACATTGAGACAGTTAATCTGAGCTTCTTAATCAGCTCTTCGTGACTCCACTGTGGCAGGCTTGAGTTGTGTAGATTGAAAGGTATATAATGTGTGGTGTTTTTTCGTGATTCAAAGGATGCATTCATGGTTTCACAAGCAGTAATTTTGGGCTTACTGCCTTTGCTGTAAGCGTTTCAAGGCCGTGACATGTCTTGAGCAGAACAGACTAACAGGCAGGGGAATGGTATGTGGGAAAGCACCGTCGATACCAGGCTCTTCATTAGATGGTCAAGGGAGAGGTGATGTTATTTGCCTGGTGGGGTTCAGAGAAAGGACAGGCAGGTGGACACTACCAGCTATGCAATAAAACAAGATAAGACAACCCTCCTTACACCTAAAAATGGAGAGAACCAGAAAAACACAAGGCTACACAGCTTTACATATATCTTATGTATGACAGGAGGAATTTCATCCGGGGGGGGCACACCTCGCCTTCTCCCTATTGTCTTGGCTGTCAGTCTGAAACAACTGGTTGGGCTGAACTATCATTGTAATGCGGAGAATTAAGATCAGCGGTTTACAGAGATCTCCTGTCTGCATCGTGTCCTTTGGACGCTTTGTTCCAGAGTGCTAATTAGTATGTAGTTAATTGGATTCGAAAAGTGGACATTTCCGCTTTTTACAAATGTAAAAAGGGTATATGCTTTAAAGGTTATTGTCTATAAGTAATATTAATGCCCTCTCCTTTGTGTGTACTAGGTGTACAAACGGAAGACTGATGCTGCTAAGAAGGAGTACTTGAAAGCACTCGCTGCCTACAGGGCAAATATGCTGTCCAAGGTAATTTGCACACAACAAGGTTTCCAAAGTCAGTTGTGTTTTTGTTTTCAAAAAAGTCCAGTTCGTTTCTTGCGTTTGCTGCTGTCGTTTTTATAGTATGTAGTGTACGTGTGTGTATGTATGTATAGACCTAACTGTTGTATAAATACAGTATGTATATTTTCTGTAGAGTCTTGTGCTATAGGTGGCAGAGCAAGTAGCCTGTGATTAAGAGCCTTTTTCTCTGTCCTCTCTCTGTCGTTTTTCTCTCTGTTCAGCCCTCTGCTGAGCTGCTGGACGCTCCCGCCTCCCCTCCCTTGTCAGCGCCGTCCCCTGTGCCCGTGGCTCCCCCTGCTGTCCAGGCCCGGCCCATCCGGCTGGCCCACAACCCCGACCAGAACACCATCACCAACATCTGCGCCTCCAACATCATCCTGGACCTCCCGCAGGTCACCACGCGCTCGCGCACCGGCGCCCTGCCCGCCACCGTCATGGCCCCCGCGCCCACCCTGGCCGTTACCGCCGCCGCCCCGGCGCCCACCGTCACCAAGATCATCATCTCCAAGCAGATGCTGCAGGGCCTGCAGGCCCAGGGCGCCCAGATCCACCAGATCCCCACCTCCATGGTGACGGTGATCCCGGGCGGCATGCGGGCGCTGCAGACCACCATCGCCGGCGGTGCCACGCGCCAGCCGCCGCCGCTGCAGCAGATGCAGCACACGCCTCCGCCCCCGCGCCTCCAGCAGATGGTGCACTCCTCCGCCCTGCCGCCGCTGCAGGCCAAGCCGCGGGTCACGGCCGCCGCGCCGCCGCCCCCGCTCCAGATCAAGATCGTCCCGGCCTCGCTGCAGTCGGACATGGCCACGCCCGTCATCGTGACCACGGCGACGGGCATGGGCCAGACCGCCGTCTCGTCCTCGGCGGTGGCGGTCTCGCTGCAGATGGCGCAGGCTCAGCCTACGGCGATCGTGGCCACTCCTGTGGAGGAGGCCTCAGCAGACGAGAGCTCAGAGCAGGTACTGTACACACAGCAGGCACACAACGGGTTAAACACGCCCATGCTGATGCACCTGCACAGCTTACTGCACACAGGAACACTGCTGAACTTGTTGAACCATATTGTACATGCTGCATGACTTAGTTGCAACTATATGAATATTTTTTCACTATATCAGGAACTGACAATTTCACTGCATTCTTTACATTAGTTATCAGATGCGTGTGACAAATAAACATCCTTGTATCCTTGTGTCCTTGTACTTGCAGTAGCTATATACTCTACTGTAAGTACTACTTAGAGACCTGCTCCCCTAAAGCTGGTATGCCTCGTGAGGGTCCTTCTCTCACTAGTGGGGTTTATGCAGGGGCATCCTTTGAGCAGCCTTTGAGCTTTCTCCACACCCACTGTAAGTTTGTGTAAGTGTGGGGTTCAACAGGCAATGAACTCAGCAATTTTAGCCGAGTTGTTTATCACTTCACTGTTTTTTTGCGGTGAAAAGAACCGTGTGGTTGAAGACCCTCAGTGTGATGTACTGTTTTTAATCCAAAACGGCATGCCCTCCTCCGTCCCCAGATGGAGGTGGAATGGAACGTGTCCCCGATGGCGGCGGATGGCACGGCGGGCACCCAGTGTGTGCGCGCCGGCTGCACCAACCCAGCCGTGGAGAGCCGGGACTGGGATAAGGAGTACTGCAGCAACGAGTGTGTGGCCACCCACTGCAGGTGAGGGAGTGGGGACGGAGCAACAGGGACAGCTGTCCAATGTGGGATGGTTGTTATGTTCATGTTTATGTTTACGTTTGTGTGTATGGTTCTTAGTGGTTTATGGTTTGGCCGAAGCAGTTGTTTGCCAGGCCGGGGTCTGATTTGATTTCACAGTACCCACTGTTGGTGATTGCACTCATTCCATGAGAAAACCCAAATATTTAAAGCGCTGATTTTTTTTTTATTGATTTTTTTTTTAAACTTCGATGTTATATGATGCGTTAGCGTTAGTGACCATAATGTTCAGTATTAGCTTTTTTTGTTGGGGTCTACATCTGAGAGTCAAGACATGTATATAGACCAGGGGTCTCAAACTCGCGGCCCGCGGGCCAATTGCGGCCCGCGAGATGATATTTTGCGGCCCCCGGCCTGAAGTCGAAGCTTAATGTTAGTGCGGCCCGCGCATGCATCTGGGCATTTTATATTTTGTAACAATCGTGGGCTGGGCTCTATGGCTGCACTACCATAGCTCAGGCTCGTGACAACAACACGAATTAGCAATTGTTTACTTGCAACATGTTCCAGCCCGCAACTTTCTGTCAAAATAATAATGCCTAAGTCGCCCTTGAGGGTATTTTTTATGCGATAAACGACACGGGTTAAAACAGACGGGAGGTACGGTGACAAGTCTCATTTGTAGCCTAGACTCCACCTGCTAGACATCAAGTGTTTCGATTCAAGCAACGTTTTCACGAACTAGCCCCCTCATTAAACTACACGCAGCTAGGAGACGTGCGGTTTGTAATGACGCGGAAGCGATGCATGCAGGCCATAGTTTTGCACAAACTGAAGCAGAAATAGCCTACATCAAATGTTGAAGCAAAAAATCACGTTTCATGAGGTATTGGGTCTGGTATTCACATATCTGATTCTAAAGTATGTCTGCCTTTTGGAGATTATGATCGATCGTAATTGACAGTGATCTGGGTGCGTCTGTGAAGGTGCGTCTTTTGAGTGAACGTTTTCTAAGCGGCTACCATGCTTCGACCCTCTGCCCAACATAAATGGAGGTGCTAGTGGTAATTGAGATGATAGTGTCCTGGACCCCGTACAGACAGCTGAAAAACTACAAAGTCACTTGACAGGCACTGATTTGACCAGGCTACTTCATTGTATACAAAAGCGTTGTGTTAGTAGCCAAGTAGGCGTAGCCATAGTTTACTGTTGTTACATTTTACTGTTTTGCTGTTAATTTCTTATGTAGGGGAAATGACAAAAAAAGTAAAGTAAAACTGCTCAAATATGTTCAACATTCAGTATTTACTGAGAGGTGCATAATTCGAGGTAGTTGTCATCCAGACATCATATGCTGATTATAGGTAGGCTATACAGTATTTACACCTTTGTAAACCACAGACTGGGGGGGGCAACCTATGCGGCCCCCCAACCAGTTGATGTTGGTTACAGTGGCCCCCAGTTCATTTGAGTTTGAGACCCCTGATATAGACAATCATTGTGTTGTGTTCTGACTGTGGCCTTGGTCTTTCAGCTTCAAGGTTGTGTCGAACTTCTTTACGTCTTGGCTAAGGTTTAGAGAACTTTTAGTTTTTTTGTAACAAAAAATGTTTTGTTGTTGTTTAAAGGAGAATTCTGGCAATTTTTCAGATAGATCTGTTTCTCAACAAAATAGAATGAAGGCAACTGGTTCTACCTAGCTCGAGTTGCTGCAGCCAGTCAGCTACAGTGCTACCCTCTGGGGGCAAGAGCAAGCATAGCATGTGTAGCACTGTAGCTGTTAAAGTACAGTGCAAGTCAGTGGAAGAGTCCTGTGTAGCTGCATTGTACGGAGTTGAACCCCAAAGTGGGGTCTCTAACTGTGTAACATAATCCAACATGTCTAGAGAGAACATAGTGGCATCTGGATGTTATGTAACTGTGACTGATTCAAAATGTTTTTATTTATTGTTTAATTTTCATTTCCACAGGGACATCTTTATGGCTTGGTGCTCCATCAGAGGCCAGAACTCGACAACGGTCAAGTGAGGAAAGAAGTTCTGGAGGTGGGCGAGACGGGAACAAGCAAACATGATGGAACATCTCGGAGAAAGAAGTGATGAACAAAAGATTATGTAGAAGAGAGGCTTAGTTGAAAGAACCTTTTGTTTTCTTTTAATGTTTACCTCTAAAATGAGGGCCTGTACGTATTTGTAAATAGTTATAGGAAGGAGCATAGGTACACAAATCAACACCAGAATGCAAGGACAGTAAAATGTGTAATTCTGTCATTCAGGTGCCTTTTAGCTCCTTGAGGATGTGGACACACAGAAGTTCCTCTGGTCAACTGGAGTGGACTTTTCAACTCTAAACAATTGCTCATGACCTGTGTCTCTTGGTCCTTCGTTTCCTGAATGCTACATTCTACTACATTTACAGTCCCCCAGAACAGTCACCACACACACACGCACACATTCCCTGTGCCATGACACTCCGTGCCATAATTAAGAAAATGTAAATCATGAATAAGGGCAAATGGAACTCAAGGGCAGTGGTTACTTTTGTACTTTTATTTTATTATCTTTCTCCAACTGTACAGGCACTGAAATGGCATCAGAAAGGAGTGGTGGTTCAAATGAGGAGTTTGGTGTGCGGTGGTGTAGTTAACCCATTATTGCCTTCAATTCACTCTGTCAATTTGATCCCAACCTCCTGCATCACAAAGCTTCCTCTTAGTTTGTCCAGATGGTTTCAACGTGAGGCATGTGTACCATGTTACCATACCACATTATGTGTACCATATTTTCTGGCCTTCTACATGTGTATAAATAGCCTAGTATCTCTTCTTAAAGCTTCCTTCAGTGAAATGCAAACAAGTTTTTTTATTATTATTATTATTATTTCGTCAAATGGCTAATGGGGCTTTGGCTAGGCCCTTAGATGTTTGTGTCTTTCTTTCTCTCTTTTTTTGTTGTCTCAGGTGGTCCACAGTGATTTCTTTGCATTTCTGTTTTATTTGGAAACTCGTAGATCACTGTCCACAATGAATAAATAGACACAGACATGTAAAAGTATAATGCGATGGTGGAGTTTATTTGTTTCTTCCGTTAAGACTAAGTAATGTTTGTCATCAATGATGAAACTTCAGTGATTGATTCAAACATAAAGTCCAAGCTCACTTGATAATTGCTAGCAAACCACACATATCCAGCTGTGTATGCAACCTTGTCTCATTCATTAGTCTTTACAGTAACTTGGTTTACCCCCCCAAAAAAATCTATGTCTGAAACATTGATTATAGACATTGAACTCGGAGGATCAACACTGTATAGACCAACGGCTAGGCAAACAGACCGGGTTAGCTGAGCCTCAAAGGTGTAAAGATTGTTGAGTTTGTTCCCTACTTCAGCAAAGTGTATAAGCCCAATATCAAAATCAACAAACACAGCAATTCTCTGATAGTCTGGGTTTTCAAGCAGTCTTTGCACCGTTATCTTGTTGTTGTTGTGATAAGCTGCGAGGTTGCCCATCTTGTGGCTGAGGCTCCAGGATACGGCATTGTTTCCCAAGCTAGTGCCTTTCCCCTTTCTGCCGATGCTCGGGTAGGCCACGCCGATGTCCCAGTAGCCCTGTACGTCCACCAGCCAGTAGTTGGACCCAAAGTGTACGCAGTTGGTGGTGAGGACCTGGGGGGCGCTGTAGAAGCGGGAGGGGTGTGAAGAGTAGGGCCGTTTGCTGGAGACACGGATGGCAGACTGGCGGTCCCCACTCACCGTCAGAAAAGGACTCGCTGAGTCCAAGTCCAGAAAATCTGGCAAATGGAGCAAAGTATGAATGATATTATATACCCTGCCAAGTATCACAGAGGAGCACAAATAGTCTCTGGGAGAAAGTGTAATTTTGTTAGGCCACGTGTCTTCTGATGATAATGATGCACCACAGGTAAATGGATACTTGACATAATTATATTTACAATGCTGTGCATCAAGGGAGAAAATAAACGTTTTTAGTCTTGAAGATTCATCTGTGTCTCTACAAGGTATGCTAAACAGGCAAAAAGGTGTCAAGCAATAACATGAAAATATATGGGAAGTGGCTAGTCAGAGTCAGAAGTAAAGATGCTTTATTTACACACTGAAAACAAATTCCACTTATATCAGCTATGACACAGACGACAGAATGCAAATATAGTGTCACTGACTTACTTGTTCTGAACTTGTAATGTCTGACTGAGCTTTCTTTTGAGGAAAATTTTGCATCCTGGGATTCGCTGGATTTAGTTGTTTCCTCATTACCTTGTAAAAAGTCAAAGGGAGAATAAAACTGTGATAGATCTCCATCAGGAAATATCAGACAGAGGCAGGTATAAAATACATCTTCTAAATCAAGAACAGATATTGACATAATGTGTAGTGCAGAATGATCCTGATGGTTAGATGCATCAGATGTCAAAAGGAGTAAAGATTTTTCCTAAGCTTCTGGCCTTTGGTGTTACATGCACCATCTCAGAATTTGCTCAAAGTTGATTTAGTGTTTGAGTCCTAAAATCTAAAGCCTCTAAAATGTTTTGGTTCAATTGGACTTTGTTTGATGAAACGTTCAAAAGAATTTACAGAAACTATTGGTAGGGGCCAACTGTCTTCAGCTACTGAGATCTTAACTACATACCTTTGCACATTTAAACATACAAACACATACATACTCACACACACAAACACACACACACACACACACACACACACACACACACACACACACACACACACACACACACACATACATTCATACAAATACACTCACACAGACAGACAAATGTCTGATTGCACTCACCAGAATTGAAGTGAATTGCGATAAACAGTATTATTAGTGTTGCCACCCAAAAGAAGACTGGATAACTCTCGTTCTTTTTGCGAGTCTAAATAAGATTTAAAAAAGTAACTTCCTTAAGAATACTGTAAAGCCATCCATGATCTTAGATATCACAAAATAAAATAGCACTTGTGCATAAGCCTATATAACAAAGCATTGATTTTGAGCCTGAATGACAAAAGACATTACAGTTTTATCTTAAATCTAGTGGATATGAACTTTCATGCATAAAATGTATGGATTAGTTGTGATTGGTCTTCATGCATGCACTTAGAATAAGTGGGAACATGCAGCCACAAATTACAGTGTATACGTACGACACATTATCAACAACAAACCTGACTGCCATCTCTGGTGTTTGTAGCTGGAGGCACCTGAGATACCAAAACAGTTTGTTCAGTGTACTTGATCGTACATTAAAATTACAGTCGCACACATATTTAACAACAATTTGTCCATTCATTTAATTAGTAACAAATTAATATTGCAAAATGGTGGGTATATACTAACAATACAAACAATTTATGGGTGTAGCTACATCTTGATCCATTTAAACTGACATTTATGAGTGCTTGTGTGTAAATACAAACAAATACAAACCTCATGACGGGTTCTGATGTTTGTAGCCACAGGCACCTGGAATGCAAAAGCAGTTTTTTCAAATCACAATTGCAAGAATAAGAATAAGATCAATGCCTCATAACATTGCAGTGTGAAATTATAATGTTATCTGCCACGCATCACATCAAGAAATATCAATAAAATCAACAAAAAAGGAAAACCCTTACATTGGCTGTGATGTTTCTCGTTGGAAGACGCGCAGTCTCTCTTTGCTAAAATGCAATGAAGCATTTTTACAATTCAATTAAAATTGTATAAAGACATTTAGTAAACCAGTATTGAAATTGAACTCTAGTTTTAAGATATGTTGCAAAATATATTTCCAAAACAAAAAAAAGAAAGAAAAGAAGACAAACCTGCAGAAGTTCCCTTTGTATGATCAAAAGACGAAGAACTTCAGCTCTCTAGAATCACATAAATGAGTTCAGACAATGTTACAATGTGTTGCTGTAGCTTAAGTGCTTATGTAGCCAAACAAAGACACTGTAGGCTACTGTATTATCAGCAGGGCTATGTATTTAGTTGTTGCAAGTTCTAGGCCTACATTAATTCAACAATGTCTTGTGGACCTTTCAATTTAGTCAACAATGACTATGTTGCATTGAGCATACAGTGTAAATATACATGAACATTTGCAAATACTGCTATTTAAATGCACCAGAGTTCCTGAATAAAATGTGATGTGGATACATGTGACACATAGAAAAGCAGATCTGCAAAGTCATCCCCCAAAAGGAACAATTGTTTTTGTTATTTTGGTCTAGCAACTCCAGTGATGTGTATTTTAGTGAGTAGGCCTACTTCTCTTACTAGAACTTGGTTGTAAAATGTATGATTACACAAGCACAAACCATTTGTAAAGTCCTGAGTTAGTTTACATGGCTGAGTGTTTCTGGCTCAACCTAGGACACAACAAATTGTTATTTCATTCAAATTCTAGACTGTCAGATCTTTTTCTGTCAGACCTAGACCAAGGCCAACACAAACAAGTAATTACTGTAAAGGTGATTAATGATTCATCAACTGAGCCTATAATATTATTTAATAATATTACAGCAAATGAAAAAAAGAACATTAAATATTGTTATTATTATAATTCATACATTTTATGTGTGAATTATGTAACATTGTAATGCCTATGCAGATAGTCCAGCTACAGTGTCACATCACAAAAAGGCAAACCTCATGCATGTTCCTCAAGTTGTCCACAGGGGGGCGTTGAGGGGGGCGAGCAGCCGTTGGCTCCTACCATAGCAGACAGATACCAGAAGAAATCAGTGTCTATTAAAAGCTATTCATTGTTGAACTGACTGTCCTAATACAATTTTGATAACATTTTTGACATATATAGGCCTACGTGTAATGTGACATGGAAGTTTGCAGTATGCACAGTCTATTATTTAATAGCACACCAATGGGCACATTTCATGTTATCTGCAATACACACCTCAAGAGCACATCTGAAGCTGTCCACAATGGAATTCAGTGAGAAGGTTTGAAATACACAAACTCTTGGAGAGATGGTCCGGCAATGAGGGCAGCCGAAAATCTGCAACTGTGACTGGTATGTCAAACAGGTCTTGCAGAAACTATGCCCACAAGGAAGCTGTCGTGGGTCATCAAAGATGTCCTGACACTCTGAGCAGGTGAGCAGCTCTGTCAGTTGCTTGCTCAACCAATTTTTCTCCTGTGCAGAACATCATGTATATTGCAGCTGTCATCTGTGTAAGACTTACTTATCTCTAATGAGTGTCAGTCTCTAATAGTGTGTCAAAAACATGCACACACAGTCATGAAAGATGCATAAACATGTGCATTCAGCTTGAAAACATCTTCCACACTTAATATGTAGCCTAAATCGCCTCCACAAGCCTAAGTCAAACTCTGAACAGTCTTATTACACTGTCTACAAGCCTGAGAATCATTGTAAAGTCCATAGGGTTCCCAGCTATGACCAAGTGTTTGTATTCAGGGGTGAAAATACGTCCCTGACCACATTTGTTGTATCAAATATTAGCCTATAGGCTTCGCTACTCCCTGGATTTCCTGCTCCAGACCACTGGTAATAACACAAGCCATGACATGATAGACAGGATTAGACCAAGACAAGTTAGAAAGCCATAGTCTCATACCTCAGAGGCATTCTTGAAGTAGTCCACAATGCCACACAGTGCAAAGGTGTTGAAAGTGTGTATTACAACTGTCCCGAAACAAAACCTGCAGATTGGACACTTGAAATATGGATCAAATTGCATAGATATGGCAAGGTTTGTAATACATCCCAAACAGAAGGAATGGCCACACAAAAGCTGACGGGGATCGTCAAAGACATCCTGACAGAGTGAACAAGTGAGAAGTTCCCTCATCTGCTCCTGAAACTGATGTTTGTTTGCCATTTTGATTTTAGAAAAGAAAACAACGGTGAATTCAACACAGGGTGTCCACTTGGTCAGATATGCTTAAATGTAGCCTTTTATATACACAGTCAAAGTTCAAAACAGTTTTAACTGTGATTTTGAAGGCGTGCCTTCAAAAGAAGGTGTAGATGGGATCCAAAGGAAGTGGTAATGGAGTTTAGGAGTTTAATCATTCACATTAAAGACTGTTCATATCTGTGTCTGGGCTGCTAACTCACATATTGCAGCTGCAGGGCAATATGAATGACATTACTTCGTTTTTTTTTTTTATTACAATTGGTTATACAACGGCATGCTGCCAGGTACTTTTTATTGCTCCCGTAAATGCATGCTCAACCCTGCCCTGGAGATTGTGGATTTTCCATTGCACACTCTTTTTAAGCGTATTAAGGGGGCACTGCATAGTGTGTTCCAAGACTGGACTTTTGTATTTATGAAGTGTTTATCTATATTATTCCACACTAAGACGGCAGGATAAAAGCCTTCTCCAATAGCACACAGATAATGCATGGTGATATACATATTTACACATTGTTGAATTCTTATTGGCCTTTTTATCAGAAATTTGGCATCAAAGGTTTGCTTTGCCTTTATTTAGTTTACCAAATTATATATGAAATGTAGGAATATTATTATATTATATTTGCATAATATCATAGCAACAGATTTTTGTGAGGTATCATATGAACTTTCATTAAAACAAAGAGGAACATTTTCATGGCCACATGAAAACACATAAAAACAAAACCAGGGCACTACTGTAAGTGTTGCCTTAACAGTCCTTTGCCTATTCATCACTCTGCTTGGCCGAACTGGTAGACAACTACAGGTGAGTCAAAAGTAAGAGTAAGTCAGAGTAAGTGAGTCAGAGTAAGAAACCAGAGACCAGTTTTAGGTGTTCAAAAACATGCTAAACAATGAATAATTATATCAAAGAGCTGATTGATGATTGTATAAAAGAGGGGCGATCGATGTGACAAATACTGTCAAAATATACAATATATTGATAGTCAAATCCATATTCATTCCATTCCTTAACCTCATAAGAAGTTGAATTATAAATGTTGGAATTGTGTAGGCTAGGCCTATATAATGTTTAGTTTAACCATGCATGTGTACTATGAGAATATGGCTCCCTTCACTGTGTCCCTGTGTCCCTGAGGCCTTCCTGTGTGGAAATTTCAAGAAAGTGAGAAAACTGTTTGTTGTAGGATGATGGTCTTCGCCCCAAGGACACAAACAAACGGTAAGGGGTTTTAACCAACATCCTTATCTCTGTTGATACTGACTGAATGGATGATCATTGTTGGGGGGAATTATCTTGTGGCTTCCCATGAGTGTGTGTGTGTGTGTGTGTGTGTGTGTGTGTGTGTGTGTGTGTGTGTGTGTGTGTGTGTGTGTGTGTGTGTGTGTGTGTGTGTTTGTTTATGTTAAGGGTAAGAACTGGCTTCACCCACAGGTATGTGGGATTGTTACTTAACATTTACTGTGGGTAACACATTCTCCCGGTATGGAGAATAAAGCTGCAGTCTCACATCAATTGTCTTGGAGTAATTTTGACCACACCTTCCTCAGACCATCCCTCCTCCTTCCCATTCTCTCTTACATTGGCAATTGGCTCCCTGTTGTATCTATATACTCTTTGTTAATGTTTCCCTCAGAGCCTATGTATCTCACATTGCGTCTACGCATGCATGTGTGAACTCCCTTTACAATTTTTTTTGATTGTTTTGATGCGGTCAACTCAAACTCCATATTTTTCCTAACAGTTGACACACAGGCCGAAACAGTGGCACTGATTGTCAAAATGACACATTTTGTTAGCTCTAATCGTGGCAAGACATTGAAATATGCAACAAAAGCAAATTTTGCCTTCAAACAACACAACTTGCAAACAAGTGTATGAGCTCTTCCGATCAACCATTACACAGTGGACAACAAAATACTAAATACAGCACTCAGTGCAAATCAGTGCACCATTGCTTGTCATTGCTGTGCGTAGCTTTCAGTGACCTTTATTGTCATTTGCCTGCTAGATTGGATCCAGAATCAGAAATGGGTTTAACACATTTGCAAAAGGTGTCTTCTGCTGCTGAAAACCATGCAGCAGTAAGCAGGTCAAAGCAATCAAGAAAAACTGTAATTTACCCCTTTACCCCTGTCTTTCTTGATAAATTCAGTAAGGCCATTTTATTTATAAAGTTTCTTGTGGATTTATTATGACATTTCTTCTGCTCAAGAGCCAGCTCAACTTTATTGTAAGAAGGTTTATTACTTTGTGAGTGTGTGTGTGTGTGTGTGTGTGTGTGTGTGTGTGTGTGGTACTGTGTATGTGTGTGTCTGTGTCTGTGTGTTCACTCCTGTGTGTGTGTGTGTGTGTGTGTGTGTGTGTGTGTGTGTGTGTGTGTGTGTGTGTGTGTGTGTGTGTGTGTGTGTGTAATATTACTTTATTGAGGACATTCACTAGTCCTCAATGAATTATCCTTAAAACTTACGTAAACTGTGTTGTGTATATACGTTGCGGTCTGGGCTGACCATAACAATAGGAGTGATGTCCTTTTGCCCTGTGTTGCTCACCGACATACAGCCCATCTATGGGCAATACGGGCGGTGACATCTAGTAGTGATTTGAAGAAAACTGGTTATACAACAACAAGGCATGCAGGTTATTTTCATTATTCCTGTAAAGTGTTGGTGCTTTCCTGACTTCAGCTACCATACATTCTTTGAGGTTTTTCTGGATGAGGTATTTTTTTTAAAAAAAAAGGTTCTGACCTAATATGCACCTTTGTGTGTTCCCAAGCCAGACAGATTCTGGACATTGCATGGTGCATTGGTATGGTGAAGGGTATGCAATGATGTGGGGCTATTTTAATTTCAAAGGCCCTGGGAACTTCAGGATGCATCCATGAAATAACTGGCCTTTATAAATAAAAATCTGCCTGCCTCTATGGGAATTTAACATAGGGCTATGTAAACTTAACATAGCCCTATGTTATTATTTTTTAACATTCATTTATTTACAATATATTATTCATTCACAAAGAAAATGAATTTCCTTAACGATTGAAACTTTCCTCCTTTTTTAAGCTAAGGTATTTTCAATTTCCAAAAGATGATTTTTTAATTATTTTCTTTTTATACAACTTTAGCATGTGTATGTACAGGATGTGTAATCGTATGAGCACAACTGGACCTCTTTGTCCCCATATGGTCAAGGAGATGATGCAGACCCAAATTCAATTTCTCACATAGATCGATGCTTCCAAGGCCTAGCTTGAGTTGCTACAGCTAACAGCTCAGCCAGGGAGCTACTCTGAGGTAATGGTAAAAAATGTTCTATCCAATAGCTTCCCACTATCTCTCTCACACACGCACACACACACACACACACACACACACACACACACACACACACACACACACACACACACACACACACACACACACACACACACACACACACACATACACACACACACACAAATATAAATGTTTTATTTCAGGATTTAACTGGGATCAAGTGGGGAAAATGTAAGTAACAAATCTAAAAATATAGTCGTTCAATCAACGTCTCAGTTACCTTCAAAATGGAATGAAAGTTTTGATGTGAGAGGATTAATTCTAGCAATTTCTTAACCAATATTTGAAACGGATTATAAATTATAAAAGGAAAAAATCAAATGCATAAATCAGTGTGAATTTCTAGCACTACTTCAGTAATAAGGTCGATAAAAATGTAAAATCCAATCTGCTACTTTTCATAAGTTTTGACAATAGAGGCTGTACTTTGAGGCGTCAGACTGTACAGGCCAAATCCAAGACAAACTGGCTGATCAAAGGAGGCTTTGAAACCATAGAGACTCTCCAACCTAATTCCCTTCCTAGCAAAACTGATAGTCCCCCTCTCAAAATCAACAGTGACTGCTATTTTCTGTATCATAGAGATATCCAGGGAGGTTTCGATCTTCCTGCGTTCATTGTTGTGGAGAGCAAGAACGTGGCCCATCTTGTTGTGTCGGATGCTCCAAGACTCTTTGTTAGTTCCCAGTCGTACGCCATATGTTCCTTTCCTGCTGATGTTTTTGTAGGCCATGCCAATGTCCCAGTGGCCTTGCACCTCCACTAACCAGCTGTGTTTCCCAGTGGAGACGCACTCCGTGGTCAGGGCCTGGGGGATGTCATCGAAACGTGAGGGGTGGGAGGGATAATGCTGATCTGATGACACCCGGACAGCAAAAGTGTGGTCGCTGGTCACTTTCATGAGAGGGTTTACTGTGTGCATATCCAGAGAACATTCGAGAGCTGCAGAATTTAAAGAGAAACATTACTATTGCTTCTAAATGATGAACTGATCATTCGCAAACAGAAAGAACATAGACCGCTCGAGAGATCAGATGTTCTGTTTTAGGAAATAATTGATATTATTGTAATTAATATTAACAATAGACAGATTACCATGCAAAGTATTGCTATACTTTTCATAAATCTTTTATTCTTTTCTTTTTGGTTTACAGACCAAAGTATGCTTCATGAAACTAACCAGCTGATGTAAAGGTGAGACTCACATTGTTACTTCATTAATACAAATGATAGATAAAATCATAATGCAAATATGACCATATTTTTTGCACTCTAGGCCTTTTCCCAAAACCAGTGTCAACTGTGACCCTGCCAACCATAATGTAACAATTGTCTTTTTCATTACATCAAATATTTTCCAGTAATAAGCCCCAACATTTTGTTGTTTTATAGTGTTGACTATCCCATGACCTTACCCAGTGCTGGCGGGAACAGATAATATATGATGTCTCCACTCAGGTAACTGATGGCCGGCCCGCCTAGTAAATGAGAAGAATACCCAGACAAGAGAGTCATTAGAGCTCAGTCTTGACCTGCTCCACAAAGTTATTGTAGTTTTCACGTAAAGATATATCAAATATCTAGACTTACCAAACATGTAAATCAGTGTGAGGAACAGGCCCATAGTGATAAAAACTAAAACGCCGTCACACGTACTATCTCTTGGTCTCTGCAGCTGTATAAACACATCAGTGAAGTGAGACAACACTCCCAAACTCACTAGGGGACTATGCAAAAAGATATTAACTAGTGTCACATCCTCTGAGAAATCCATCAAATGTTGGAAGAATACAAAAATATTGCCCATTTATTTCAGTTTGTTATGAACAAGTTACCAAACTGCGAACCTCATGCCTGTTAGAGATGCTGTCCACAGAGTTCCACCCAACATGGCGGTTCACGGTCTCTTGCTCTTCCTGGACACCATACAGTTTGAGCCAGATGAACAAGATTTCATTCAAGCAATTTGCATCAACTGATTATTATTAAAGACTCATTTTACACGTTAGTAAGACATACATAAATGGTTTGCCATATATTTGTAATATATCACAATAGCACTAGAAATCATCTATGTATCCTGTACATTTTAGAAGTTGTAGTTAAAGTCTAATCTATACAGAGATTAGAACACATGTCGGGGGTGAAAGTAGGCCGGTATGGTCCGGTACTACTTGTATACCATACTAGATTCAGTGGCGGTGCACAGTACTAGGCCCCCCCCCACACACACCTTGCCTGAGTTACCAACTTTCTGAGGTGGCCAGACAAGGCCCATAATCCTTCCATGCGAACATATACCTTTATCATGCTACATTTTGTGTATTGCTTCCTCCAAAGTGATTTTTGAATGAAACTGAGTGCATCTGTCTCAAAACTAAAGTGCAACAGTGTCTTATCAACCAATAACCGAACAATTAAACTCTTCATGGAGGGCACCACATTGTTACCATATACTGTACTTTTTATCCGATATAGACCATCATAATTCATGTGGACACATATTAGTGACAGACTGAAACAAACTAACTATCAGAAAGGTAACCACCGTGCAAAAAGAAAGATGTGAATGAAAAAGAGAAGTGATGTGAAGAAGTGAAAAGAGAAGTGATAACTACATAAGAAATAAGATACATTTGGGAATGCTTGTTTATTTTATCACTACATTTTTAGTGTATTAGTAACAATATCTTGTTCATGAACATGACCCAACATACAGGCTCTGAAATAATTCAAACTCTTATAACAGTCTCTTGTCTAGACTATTATCCTTAAAAAATAAGGGAGACATGAGAACAGTTTACCGTGAAGAGTTAGGAAAGAACACGCACAGGGGCATTTGAAAGAAGCCAGGGAAAGATGAAGAGAGAGTGAAAGAGTGAGCCAAATAACAAGTCGTGATGAATGCTCTACAAATAGGCTAGAATAAATCAATTCATGTACCCTATTTGGGTGTGTTGACCAGTCTGTGCACACACTTTTATGTAAGAAATGTATGTAGTGGCGGAAAGAAGTTAAAACTACCCCTGCACGTAGTGCTTTATCTATAATGAATATAGCCAGAGCAGTGAGGCCAAGACAGGTGTGCTGTGGAGGAGTTCTCTCTGTTCCAGTAAGAAGACAGGTACATTATGAATCTATGAATCATAAAAAAAATCTAACCTGTTCCATGATCCTGAGGTGGTCCACTGGATTGCCTTTGGAAGAAGAACACGTTTCAATGGGATTTCAGCGTTTCAATGGGGTTTCAGCCTTGTGTTCCTGCCAACCAAAAATCTGTTTTGGTTTATTCATCAAGATAACACATAACAAGTTAGTGACAAAAGCCAGCACACAAACATTCATTTATTTACAGGAAATGTTAAGGGGCGGGTCCATAGGCGGAGTCAAGGTAGCCTTGTTGTGTTTCATATTGTCTAAAATATAGCAGAACTTTTAACTGTTCAAATTAAGAATTATAATGCCACATACAAATGACAACCAATGTCATTGAATAATTGAAATGAAATAAAAAACAATAGCTCACATCATACTTAAAATGACTATAAATGAGTATAAGATATGGCTTGTCAGAGAGTGTTATTTTATTTATTGTCTAAACAGAATGAATATTGAGAGATACAATGTTATGATTTGACATGCTCTGCATAGCCGGTGGATGGCTATAACAGGTGGATGGCAAAAATGAAATGCATGCACAAATATTCAAATATAGGCCTATAAAACCGTAATAAACCGAGGTCCTCCTTTTCTCTGTTCTCTCTGGATGCATGCATAGACAAATATACATAATAAAACCATGAGTTCCTCCTTTTTTTCTGTTATCTCTGCTCTCACTGGTTCAAACACTAGATAATGCTCATGTTGAATCTCACGTAAATAAACCATATTGCTTATGCATACTTATGTTTGGTTAAACTTAGCCAAATTAAAGAAAGTTTGAACCTCAAAAGCAATGTCTTAGATAATACAATCAGCGAGACTAGTAAAGTCTTGTTCTTCTATAAGACTCCTGAGTGTGATTTAAATGTTTCATACACCTTTATTAGAGAATTCTTGTATCTATCAGCAGTGAGATACCATTGTCATGAATGATGTTTCATCGTTACTGCATTCATGTCGTCCCAAACATTATCCCCCACATGCACACACACACACACACACACACAGAGAGAGAGAGAGAGAGAGAGAGTTTATTACTTGTCAAGAAAGTTATGAGGCCAGTTGTTATTAGTTCTTTATTCACTGTTGCTGAATAAAACACACCCTTGAAATCCTGTGTTAAGGTCAGCATAGTACAACACATGTGCTTCTTATAGATCTTTTCTCCTGTTCACCCAATACATCGTTGCTTAGTTATTTACTTTCATCTTCATGTTCAACTTCTTCCTTCTGCTTCTCACCTCTACCTTCTCCTCTAACTAATTCTGCAACCCTTTTTTGGAGAGCACGTATCTCGAGACCACCTCGGACAAGCAGAAGGGTTGTTCTACTCCCGGTACGTTCTGCCGGCACTCCGGAGGTTTCCACCGTCCACTTCTGTCCGTGCCAACAGCCTGAACTACTATAAGCATTCTATGGGATAACAAATACGTCTGAGGCCATCACATATTCAAGTCAGACTTTGTTTATCAGCAATACCCTAAATGTTTTAGTAGAAAGATATGGCATTTTCTTGCTCAGTGCTCTGGATGTCAGAACATAGCTGAAATAGAATGAAATCTTGATCTACAATGACCTTTCATACTTTATGCACTTCGTAGGTCTTTAGAATGGTTAGCCTGGATGGGCGATACAGTCCAAGACCTAAACAAAGGGGTCCGCTTAGCTGACTAGTAAACATGTGCAGCTGTTTCAGTTTTGTCCCCACCTCAAAGAAAATAACAGTTCCTTCCTGAAAACCAACAGTCACTGCCACACGCTTATATTGGAGGGATTTTTCAGACACCTTTTTCTCAGCGTTGTGGTAGGCAGACAGTTTACCATCTTTATGTGTCAGGCTCCAAGATACCATGTTCAGGCCAAAAGAACTCTCCCGTCCCGTCCTGTTGATGTTTTCGTGGGCCACAGCGATTTCCCAGTAGCCTATAGCCTCCAGCTCCCAGTAGTGAGTGCCACTAGTCACACACTGGGCAGTGAGGACCTGAGGCCTGTCAAGGAAACGTTGTGAGTGTGGAGGGTAGGGCAGTTCATCTATGACTCTCTCAGCGGACAACAGGTCATCAGACACATGGACAAGGGGGCTCGCGGTGTCCAAGCTGAGTTTCAAATCTGTATCAAAGGGAAGAAAATAAGGAAACATATTCTGATTTATTCTCATTATTTCTCACTTATTTCTTCAAGTATGTATACTATAATCTAGGAAGATTAATTGATTTAAAAGCAATGTGTCTATATGTGCAAGGTGTTAATTAAGTATTTTCAAAAGTGTTATTGAATTTAATACCTACTGGGTATGTGTGGGTTGAAGTTGACAGTTTCTTGCTCCTTGGGTTTGTACCAAGAGGTATGTATGTACACTGTAATCATGAAAATCAACAAACATGTTTGAAATCTTGGTGGGTTAGCAAATATGGATAAAAAAAAGATCTATTTCAGCGCTTCAATACTCACAGGCCAAGGCTATGACCAGGAAAATGACCAATGACAGTACTACATGTTGTTTTGCCTGTGAAAAAGCAACATCATTATAATTGTGCATTGAGACATGGACAAGGGAGATAAACTCCAAAGGTAAAGTGCAAATAATAGATGGAGAAATCAAATACAGTATGTATAGAAAATCAAACAAAAAGTTGAACAATAAAAATGACAAACACAACAAAACAAAACAAAACAAAACATTCTCCAAATGATCAGAGAAATGCAGTTTTGCATTTCAAAAAGCCTTGTGTAAATAACCCCTAATTACAGTGTGTGATCACAGCGTAGCTTTTTAGTTTGCAAAATGTATGACTGTCATTACAACATGATTAGGAGTTAGGACCGATGTCAGTTAACACGTTTCACTAAATAGGCTATGACCTGTGAATGACATGAATCAACATGTATTTATGTTAATTGTTTAAAGATATGAGTAACTTCTGTAGCCTAGGTCAGTATCAGCAAATAGTAAGAAATCCAAAATAAGACCTTTACCATTGTTCCTGAGTGTTCTCTTCCGACTGAGACTGCTACATTGTTACTGTTAGAACTGAAAGTAAAAATCTGACAGACGACGAGGTCAACAGGCTTAGAACCAGTTCCACGTGGGTGTGTCTCTGTCTGCTGCTTTTCATCTGGTGATATGCAAGCTGGTACCTTTATCTTTATTGTTGTTTGGAAACGGCATTTCTGGTAAGGACATGAACAGTATTTGCGGGAAGGTGTTCAGCGAAGCCCTTTGAACTTCGATGGTGCCAAACTCCATGAAGTGAACAGTCTGTCAAGAAAGCGACGTCATAGGGCAGGTATGAAGCATTACGGTAAATCATGCAATACCAGGGTCAGCCACTTATCACAAACAGTATCATGACATGACATCACTTTTTACCCTAGGAAGAATGTCACTAGCCTGCTTTGGATATTCATTCATGCCAATTGACATAAAAGTGTTCTAACCTCTGGTGTGCAAAATCCACCTCTCTAAGAAACAGTTTACATACAAAATGTGATCATGACCAGCAAAACAAATAAAATAAGGAGTGTTGTCTGCTGACACACTGGGACGAGGAGTGGGGTGGGGTAAAATGATAATCTGATTCAATAAATCTGTTTTTCAAATAGGCTAGGCTATAGCTAGGAGAAATCCAAACTCTGACTCATGATTGGGATTCCTTGCATCATGACGGGTAGTAACTTTGAAATCTTTGGTTCAGCCTTACCAATCACATTGATGAGAGATTGTTTCTTCCTACTTCGCCTAATCTTTACACACTGACAATAAACAGCATCAAATGTCAGGAAACAATGCAGGTCTACCTTTGCTGTAAAGAAATTTCTGCCTCGGCCAAGGAGGCTTTTCATCGGGGTTTGTTTGTTTGTCTGTCTGTCTGTCTGTCTGTCTGTTTGTTTTTTTTATTCGCAAGATAACTCACAAAGTTATGGATGGATTTTGATTACATTTTCAGGGAAGGTCTGAAATGAAGGAAGGAAGAAACGCTAAAAAATTTGGCAGTGATCCGTATATATACCGTCTGGATCCAGGAGACGGTATTATGTTTTCGCTTGGCGGAGGTTTGCGCTCTCTGAGTGCTTTTCTTTTTTGTTGTTTGCAGGGGTTGCTTAGACCGGGTAAACCCAGCCCGATCTGCTGGCGATGCGCCCTGCAGCTCAGGCTGGAAACCTGCACATTTATCTCTCCTGTTTCCGTTACAAATTCGCAAGGACCAATCACAAACGACCCGATCCACCTGGATCATTGGTCTGATTGGTTGAAGGACTATCAGCAACTATACAACACAGACTTCCCAGACTAATATTGAATCTCGAAAGACTGAGTTTGGGCTGGTGATAGCCATGATAGGTGTTGCTGCTACTATTTATCACAATGAGTTTCAGATTCATCTTCCCCTCCTGTCGCTGATTGGCCGGACATTTTTCTTGTCTGAGGGAAATGTTGCTGAATTGTCATGTCCCAGACTAAAATCTCCCTAAAAGGAGATCTATGATGGGCGAGGCCAGGCTAACTAAAATGCCCATACAAGGCATCTTGCAGCATGGTGAGTTTTATGGCATTTGAGAGATAGCACACATGGACGGGGAGTTCAAGGGGAATATTGCTGTTTTTAGTTTCTTTCAGTAACCACACCTATGGTGACAGCCCTCACAAACAGTGACCGCACACAGAGCAGGGATTTCCCACCACGTCACATGAATGTCTTTTGCCCACATGGTCTGAGGAGCTGGCAGCTGACTTATCACCGAAACCTGCAGCTCAAGTTTTTAGGGCTGCATGCTTTTCAGAGTTCATGTTTTGGAGTTCTGCTTACAGTAAAAACAAAATCACCAACAATACCAACAGATAGTTGTTCTCAGTTTGTCTGCTCATACTCTGCCCATAAACCATATAATAATAATAATGATAATGTGGCCAACCCACATGCAGGAGCAGGTTTTGTTGTTTGACATTGATTCTGAGAGTTATGAATCAGAATCATTGCTGTACATACTGTTTATTCTTGTTCACTCATGATTGTGTGCTCATTTGTATCTCTTGTCTATTCATTAGAATTGAATGGAAGACTTTCTGTGCACCTCTGCTCACTTCCACATGTTGACTCATTGCCTGATACTAAGTGGGCAGGGATGGGGGGCTTCATATCTTCCCAGTGTCCCTATACTGCTTCAAATACTCAGACACTAGGCGCTTTTGACTTCATGTAGCCGTCTTAAGACGACTGCAGACGAGACTATTTCTGACATTCTGATAAGTCTTTCAAACCGGAATTGTACATACGTCATGGTTGAAAACAAGAATGTCAGAAAAAGTCTCGCCTGCAGTCGTCTTAAGACGGCTACATGAAGCCGAATGGCTACATTTGACCAGATACAAGGCGGAGTCCTTCAGATTAATGACCCTCCAGAAGGACCAGCCCTTGTGACCACTCCTGTGCATCTACTCCATATTGATACAAGAGGTGTATTAAAGGTCACTTGCCCCTTTGTATGTAGCCAAACCTATTTAAGCTTATGGTATTTCTTTGTCTAGTTAGATTGATAGAGATATGGGATGAATATTTTGGATGAAGCTTGTCTCTCTCCCTTAATGTGCAACATTGGAAGAACTAGATGTACTGCAGAGTGGTACAAAATATGACCGCCGCCCAGTTCTGTACATTCTCTCCACAAAAATAAATCACGCTTGTCAATTTGTCTCCATCTCATAATTATCCCCTACTTATTTCAAATGAGTGTGTGCATAGTGTATCCATTTTTGTATATGTATGCTCTGTGTGTCAGCTTGCCTGCAGTGTGTGTGTGTGGGTGTGCCTTTGTGTGTGTGTGTGTGTGTATGTGTGTGTGTGTGTGTGTGTGTGTGTGTGTGTGTGTGTGTGTGTGTCAGTGTCAGCTTGCCTGCAGTGTGGGTGTGGGTGTGCCTTTGTGTGTGTGTGTGTGTGTGTGTGCATGTAGGAGTGTTTATGTGTGTGTGTGTGTGTGTGTGTGTGTGTGTGTGTGCGCATGCATGTGTGCGTGTCTGTGTACTGTGTAAGTTGTAATTGTAATTCTCATACCACCACAGTCATTCCATATACTTTAATGGCATACATCAGAATAATTAATTATGTAACATATTTTCATAGTTGGTTAAACAAATAAATTAACATTAACTTGGAGTGTCCAGGGAACACACCCCCTAATAAAAATTTGTAACAGTAAGTGCTTTCACAAGGTAGCCAAGCAGAGAGAGAGAGTAAAAGTCCTACCACATAATCTGTGCCAACCATTCACTTAAACCAGCTGATTCTAATTAGCACAATTCTTCAGCCAGAGCAGCTAATTGATGAGATCACCTGCGATAAGTGCACAGGTAGAATCAATACAATCATCATAACCACCCTTATGATACATTATGTACATTATTATTACAATTATATGGCTGTGATTTGAAACATAGTAGCCTATTTACGTACAACATCTTTTATCTGCATTTAACAGCTGTACTGAGATCATCTTATACCTGAGATTCTTAACAAACAAACTGTATGTACTCTGTACTGCCAGTTCCTTTGAATGAATGATCAGAACAGAATAATTGCCTTTTTAAACAAACACAAACTCAGCTGATTGTCTGATGTGCAAACATTGCCCAGAGACCACGCAAACACACTGTTCATAGCTTGCAAATAGCCATTTCCCTTTCACACATACATGAGACAGAACCTCCTTTGGTGCACCTTACACAACTTATACCTCTGTGAAAAATTGTAGGGTTTTTTGTGAGGTAATTTAACAGAGTACAACTGCTCCTCCGTCCATTTCAAAAACAAACTGCACAGGGGTCCTAAGAGAGGGTCTTTTTGACAGAGATCTGGGTGTCATCTCGGTACAGGCCCAGTCCGAGGCACACCGGCCCAGTGAGAGTGGTATTAAACGTGTGCAGGTGGTTCCACATGTGGCCCACCTCGTGGAACGTGACAGCACCTTTCTCGAAATCAACGACCACCCCAACTCTGTTGTGCGTCAGGGATTCTTGGATCTTCTCCTTCACGCCCTTGTGGAAGGCGAATAGCCGCCCTTTGCTGTCGTGCGTCAGACTCCACGACTTTGCGTTGTGTCCAAAGGAGCTCAACTTCATAGCCCTGTTGATGCTCTCATAAGCCACAGCAATGTCCCAGTAGCCCTGGGCCTCCAGCTCCCAGTAATGGCTCCCGCCAGACACACACTCAGTGGACAGTACCTGGGGCGCATGAGTGAAGCGGGCAGGGTGTTTGGGGTAGTCCTTTTTGTCCTTGACCCGCCAGACGGACAAGAGGTCCTCCGACACCTCCAGATAGGGGCTGGCCGAGTCTTTGTTCAGGGTGAGATCTGAGCAACAGATGACAGAGTGCATGAAGACACATCTTTAATTAATTAATTCATTAATTGTATTGCTATTTTTATCATGTTAATTCAAAATGACTGATGTTAGAAACGGCTGGTCGGCAAGACCACACATAAGCACTGAAGCACGCAGATGCGAAAATGAAATCACAGATCCTCCCCTCACCCACACCAAAGAACAAATCTCAAGTAGATTGTGGCGTAGTGAGGACTGACTAACAGTTAGTAATAGTATAGTAATAGTTGTATTGTAATTCAGGATCATTGTATTCCTATCCATTCTGAAATAACTGGTTCTCAAATCCAACCAACTCACCAGTCATCTCTGGGTGGTACTTTAGAAGTAAAGTGCGTTGTCTCTGTACTGTTTCAGTAAGAGTGTGATTCTCCACAGAGCACATGAAGGCTGCATCAGGACAAAAGGAGGAAAATAAAACACATTCACATGATGTAGATGGTTCCTGTGATCATTTTGGGTCTTTCAAGAGGGGTCTAAAGGCATAATATCTGTTCAACATGCACTTAGTTTATTAACCCTCTATGGTACGGTGCTGCCTGTAGGCAACATAGCCTATTTTGCCTTGTTGTAATAAAATGAGGCATCCCTTAAATAAGTTAATACCACTTTAAGAACTGGACAACTCAACACTAACCAATGGAAATGCAAAATAATGGTCACATGACTCACAGGCTGCTAGTTTGACACTACTTTCAGCACATGCACACGTTTGGCTGGGTGTCATATTTTCACTAATTTGTGAATTTCACTAATTTCCCTCAAGTTTGCATCCTTCTAAGAAATGTACAGCCTTCATTGACAAGCATAGATGTATTTTCAATCATTTTTTTGTATATAAAATAATGTGTATTTTAGAAAATAGCAAACATCTGTATGTTGCCCACAGGCAACATTGTACCGTAACGGAATCACAGTAGGCCATACTTTATATCATTTAGGGGTTGGAGGGTGTTTTTTACTCATTGTAATGCTTTTTTCTACTTGCAATTTCAATAAATAGTAATTTAAAATAATATACATGATGATTTTAACATATTTTAGTTTGATTATGATAGTGTTCCACAGTGGTACAATGTTGCCTGTGGGCAACGGGTGAAAATTATATGACACTTTTTTGCAAGAAATAGATAATATTATGGTGTAAAAGCTACACAATTCTGCTTTCTATGTCTCTGGCTATATAAAAATATGTTCTAAACACATATGCCATATTCTTTTGTATAAGAAAACATACATAGTTTAATGTTTTCCATTATGGTACAATGTTGCCTACAGGCAACATTATTATAAAAACAAAATAAAAAATATATTTTTGAAAATCTTCATTAATTTTGTTAAAGTGACTATTTCTAAGCAGGAAAAACATTACAAAAAAAATCTTGCCCCCTCAGATCATAATGCGTACCATAGAGGGTTAAGCATTGCTAATGTGTTATGGTTTACAGTATATATCATAGTATTTAGTTATTTTCATTAGGCTATTGATTGAATTGACATTGTTGTTTATAAAGTATTACCAACTTAAATTGTTTACTATTATATTTAACTATCGTATTGTTAGGCTATTTGTTTGTTGCTTTGGACAAAAGTGTCTGCTAAATACCTTAACCATAACCATGTAGTATATAAACAAACTGCATATAAATGTACAAATAAAAATATATTGAGTGTTTCTATTATTAGTAGTATTATTATTATTATTATTATTATTGATGAGTAGATCATTTTGACATAGTCATTTTAAAAGTAGCTCACGAGCTAAAATATAGTGGCCACCCCACTATAGTACATAGATACTCTATATGGTATATTATTATACAGTAGACAAAGTGGTTCATTTAGCTACTTGATCAAAACAATACCTTTGCTAATACATATAAATATGATAGCCAGCAGTAGAAATAGGATGCTGTTATAGTTGGCATGATGGGCTGTTTCAGCAACAGGATCAGTCTGAGTGGACTGTTCTCTTTGGTCTCGTTTTTTCTTCTAATAATGAAAATAACAAAGAACAGACAAATGAAATGCGTCATACATCACAGGACAAAATCACTCTCAAAAACATAACAACACCATTCATTTTGTACTGAACCTAAACGGAATACTGACCTGCTGAGCATTGAAGTCCTCCACGATGCTGTGTAAAGTGTAGCTCTTGTGCACGCCAATTAGAGGTCCAAAGCTCGCCCTACAGGTGGGACAGGTGAAGGGCTGAGTTAGGAGCCGATGCCGAAGCATGCCATCCAAGCACTGCATGCAGAGGCTATGTCCGCAGGGCAGCTGGTGCGGATCTTCGAAGATATCCTGGCACACCGGGCATGTGAGCAGCTCCCTCAGCTGGCTCTCCTTGGCAGGCCAGGTAAGCTTGAGACATTCCATCCTGGCACTCAGGGAAAAAAGGTAGACTGAAAAAAGTTAAGACAGTAGTTAAGCAAATGTGTGGATTTAAGTGAGTGGCGAAAGCTGATTTAAGAATGAGTGATCGAGTCTGTCACACTGCACACCTTCTCAGTGAATGAACGCTTTCTTTGGTATGTCATGCTTTTCAACCTTTGTCATGATGATTACGTAACTAAAAGAGAAAGCAAAAGACAACTGTAAAAGGGGTGGTTCTGGGAAAGGTATTAGGTTCATGGGCATGCCAAGAGAGCAAAGACATTCAAGATATGCCCATCTAGCCTTCTCATTCCAATTAAAATCTTAGCTCAGAGCAGGACACCTAATTTGATACACAGAGATAAGTTGCTATGACATATGTCATATTGACTGAATTGCTTATGGTTGCTGAGATAGTGATACGGGTACCAGTATCTGATCACTGGAAAATCTGCATTTCCTTCTTTCGTTTGAACATGACACCACAACAGTTTCACACATATCACAAGACAAAAAGACAATCTAAGCTGAGAGACAAAAGAGAAAACCTCAAAAATTATTCAGAGAACCAAAGCTATAGTATACTACAAACAGGCCTAATCACCTCATTCATCCAGTGAATGGATGACTTATAGAAATTACTAATTTCTTCATGGCTTCACTCAAATAGCCCTAATTATACATTAGGGATGCAACAATAGACTAAACTCACATTTCGGTAGGCTTCAATTCATGACGTTAAATTCACAATACGATTTTCTCTTTTTTAACAGAACAAGCTGCAGACAAATTATATTATATTAAATATTCCTTTATATATAAACTGAACACAAAGTCATAACTCGTCACCTTGAAATCAACAGCAGATTACCCTATTTTGTTTAAAAATTGCATCACAATTAATGATTTTATCTCAACCAGTTGTAATCTTAACACATTTCTACCGATTTTTTGCCAATTCACAGTACATTGTTATCCTTAGATCTTATATGCATTATTATAATAAAATACCTTTGAGTATAAAATATACTATTATACATGGATATATGATTTTTGTTAAGTTCATTTTCAAAAGGAAAGTCTGTATATTACGCAAAATGGACATATGGAAATATGTTTTAGTGTGCATATACAGTGATCCCAGGCACTGAGCAGCACAATTGCCTGTTATGACTTTTGCAAAAGTCAGTTTTATTAGGGTTAGGTCTTCGCCTGGGTGTTCTCATCCTGCCTATGGCGGTGATTTCATTCACGCTGGTAAGGCAGTCTGGAAACTACCGCCCTAATTTTTGCCTGAGATGGGGGACCAATCACAGAGCAGGACGGAAAGCAAGACGATGATGAGCTATGCACAGACGCATTTGATAGACATCCGTGGCGCCCAGTGAACGGATCTGGGCATTTTTTTCAAACAGTAATTTCCCGCATAAAAGCTGCAGGACAGTGTTTTAAGCAAGTTAAAAGAAACCAAACCGTATTAACTGCTCCCCTGTATTCACCTCATTGCTGAAGAAATGTTGCAATATCAATGTATAAGCTGCGGCTAATAGTCGGGAAATGACGGTACGAGAAAATGAACGTCTGGTTGCCAGACCACCTCTCATTTGAGAAGTGGTAGACGCTAGCCAGGCTAGTAAGGTCTAGGGTTTAAGGAACACTAAGGAAACTTAGCTTTTTATTTATTGGTGTCTTTTACCTTACTAAAGTTTTAAAACATCTTTGTGTACCATAAAACCACATCAAGTCACTTATTTTGTTGGGCTTCTGGTTTTGGGCATACATTTCTCTGCTTTGCCAGGATGTGATTCAGTAGTAATTTTACTCACATTAACAGTTCCACATCAGTTAGTATAGGTAAAAAATCTTTACTCAAGGAGACACAAAGACAGAAAAAAATCTCTTTGGGAGCTAAATGAAAAGTCCCATTTGAACATAGTTTGTATTTTGTAAAAAAAAGAAAGAAAAGAAAAAAAATGAATACACAGTTACATATACAAAAAGTTTGTGTTATACAGTATATTCTATAATAATGCTTCTTTCCCATTCTCTATTCATTCTCAATAAGCAGCCAATCATAGAAGATGAGTGTTAATCTGGTTCCAGTGTTAGTGTCAGTTTAAAGCTTTAACATTCAGTGGTCAAAGACAAGTGTAAAACATGATCAAATTAGACTCATTGATTGATTAAGGATTGATTAAGGAAACGCTGACTGAGCTGACTGAGCATATCAAGTAAATTATTTCTCAGCTTTCAGCTGTGACAGTCACCATAATCATTATTAAGGAAACTTGATACTGACCGTTATAGTATAGCTTATTCTTTGCTTTGACAAATGTCTAACCAGTTTTTTCAGGTATAAACTAGCCATTTAAACCTAAGAAAATAAACTTTGCTTACATCAGAAGGAAGAAACATCATTGCAGCAAATACCAACGGTCCATCAGATATACTGAGGGCTGGCTTCTCTGAAATAGGAAGTGGATGAGAGACAGACATGATTCAGCATGATGAAGTGATGGAGTGGAAGATAAGCATGATGACGTATCATAGGGTTAGGCGTATTTACTAAATAAACCTCTAAAGGTGACCTGAGTCTCAAGGCCATGTCTGGACCCTGAACACACTTCTTTAGTTGGGGTCGTTTCCTCAAACAAACAAACAAACAAACAAACAAACAAAAAAACAAACAAACAAACATACATGACACATATTGGTGTAGCATACATGGCTATGAAAAAGTGTTAACACTGTCATCTCTCTCTTAGTTCACGTCTGATAATTCTCCAAGCCAATAATCATAACTCTGGTCATGGTCCATAGTCTGTTTAGCATACTTCTTGCAAGACAGACTTACACAAGCCATCCATGCCAACACACGCTCTTCCAAACACTGCGCTCGACACAGGAAGCACACACATCCAGTTTGAGAACAACAACAAAAAAAAACAGGCTTCTTTTTCTCCTCTCCACGACGACAGCCACCCTCCGTGGTTTCAGTGCGTAAGGCTGTGACTTTCCAGGTTCCTGAGGATGCGGTAACTCTTGGGGCAGAGCGTACAGGCGTAGGGCCTCTCGCCGGTGTGGAACCGCAGGTGGGTCTTCAGGTTGTCCTTGAGCCGGAAGCACTTGCCGCAGTGCGGGCACCCGTGCGGCCTCTCCCCGGAATGGAAGCGCAGGTGCCGGCGCAGGCTCTTGCGCAGCGTGAAGGCCTTGCTGCAGAGCGTGCACGGGTACGGCCGCTCGCCCGTGTGGAAGCGCTCGTGCCGCCGCAGCATCTTGCGCCGCTTGAAGTTCTTGCCGCAGATCTTGCAGGCGAGGGCGCTGCCGGCGGTCGACGGCGGCGCCGAGGAGGAGGAGGAGGAGGAGGAGGAGGAGAGGACGCGCTGCTGCAGCCGCCACACGCCGTTGCCGCACTCGGTGAAGCAGCAGAGGCGCCGGCCGGTGTGGAGGCCCTGGTGGGCGCGCAGGTCCTTGGGCCTGGGGAAGCGCTTGGGGCCGGCCAGGCGGACCCGCGGCCAGCCGGAGGCCGTCGCCAGCAGACGCACGTTGACCAGCTGCACCGAGCAGGGCTTCAGCAGCTTCCAGTCCTTGTGGTTCACGCCCAGCTGAAAGTGCACAGTCTTGTGTCTCAAGGGGGACGGCGGAGGCTCTGGCACCACCATCTGCTCAGGGGATGGGGTGCAGCTGGGGAAATGTGAGCTGTCGGAGCATGGGTCCGACAAAGCCTTGGGGGTGGAGGTGGTGGTGATGAGGAGAGTCTCTGAATGTGAAACGGACTTGTCACAGACGAGGTCATCCTCGCTTGGCACTGGTTGTTCTTTCTTGTTGCGTATGGCCTTGGGGGGACACTCTGGCTCTTGACTTTCTGGCCACGCCAAAGACTTTTTCAAGGAGTCAAAAAGACTGTTCAGCTCCATGGTGTCTGAAATAGAAATAGACAGCAACAATGACATACCTTAACAAAACCCAACCCAGTCTTACGAGTCATTTATCTATTTCACTGACCAAATCTGGCTTCCGCACTTACCATCAGTAGCACTGGGCAACTCAGCTTGCGGTGTTCCAGACAGGCTATTTGTATGGCTACTTCCAGACTCCACAACCTAAGCAAGAGCAATTGAGACCAAGTTTTAGTTAATGTGCAAGTTATTATTATCTATTTATTTATTTATCTTAATTTGCCTTAAATGACAGCTTCGGACTCGGAGTCATTGGAATGGTCGTTTGACTTATTTCGGGTTGAATGATGGCTGTCTCGCTTCCCTTGTGCCTATGAGCAGAAAAACCACACTTGCAAGTTTGTGCTACCGGGTCGGTGGTACCCTGGAAATCTGGAGTTCTCGTGAGAGCACAATTTGAATTGTGTCCACAAGATAATCTGGCCACGAGCAATGATGCACGTTGTGTTTACTGCAACCATCTGTGGTAACCAATCAAATCAGTGTATCTGATATAGGTGGGCGAGGGGTGCGAGGGGCTAAACTGATGACGGCAGCGCTACAACTTTCGCTTTTGGTCGTAGTGTTATCCAATTGCGTCGAAGTCCAGAATCAGTCAGAGTAAACATTGGTTGTGTTATTCAATTGCGTGCAGTGAGATTTTCAAATGCATGCTTGGTGCTGCCCCTCCAGTTGGGCCATTTACAGTAAGGTGATATGATTCCTGCAAAAACAATGATTTCCTTCAACACAACACATGGGAATACTGCTGATCCATGTTAACAAGAGAGGTAATGGCTATGCAGGCTATGTTTTGCTTTTTTTTTTTTTTGCTTCTTGTCCTGGACAAGGGAGTATTTCCTTGCCCCTGTTGCTCCTGGGTGTCCCTTGGTGCTCCCCAAACCCCCCACCCACCCACACATACATCAGCCCTTACTCTTACCTTAAAGAAATAGCTGTTGGTTGGGTGAAAAAAAACTAGATAAGTCACATACTAACCCTGTCTTTGAGCACCATGCAAGGCAAGTCAACAGTGCAGTGCAGGTCGACGGCTTCCAGCGCCACCCCCCCAATCCTGGGTCGTTCCATGGAGGCCATCCCCCCTTCTTTCTGAGGACTTTGATGCGAGCTACACAGGGGGTGAGGGTGGGGGTTGGGCTGTGGGTGCGTCAGAGCTGTGGGCATTCAAGAACAACATTCTTTCACTAAATTGAGAGGTACACGAGGAGTACCATGCAAGACTTGCAGTGACTTAATCATGTGTCTGATTTCAACATTTAGCTTAGATAAGAACAATTTAGATGATGCATTGGGATGTCCGTGACTCCACACAATTGTTGTTAGAGAAATTATCTTTTAGGATAAAGTTTCTATCCAGGCAGATGCAGACTTAACAGACACGGTTAACCCGATTCAGTACTCTCTGAGATTGTTCAAGTAATGAGGGAACGGGCGGCACACAATGCATTGTTTCTTAGAAATCTCTAAACTTACACTGCCTGACATATATTCCATAGTATGCAATCTCATGAGATAACATCCACGGACTAAACACACGGCTAAAGGTTGCACAGCAGTGGATACATCTGCCTTGTGTCATTTCAGCCCACTGTATTCACTTTAGTTTGGGATATATAGTATGTTCAGCCAGAGACACTTATATATGACTTTGGTTCAGCCCAGTTTGAAGGGAACGGTACCATTCACACGGAGGAAACTTGCGATACCGCTAACGCAGAAATATTCTTTAATCGTCGCTATTCTCAGATTTACGGCTACGATTGACTTCCATTCAACACATCAAAACAATACTTACAAAATGTTACCTTACTATGTGCTCAACCTATAATACCGCTGACTGACTTATTCAGCAAGCATTTCTCTTTGGTAGTGAACTATATTTTAGTACAAGACATAAACCGCAAATATAACAGAATTGGGCTCAAGCAATGTGAAGAAATCTTTTGCAAAATGCTAGCACCAAAGCGTGACAGCTACAGAGCGACGCCACGCAGCTCAAAGTAGCATAGCTTGCTAGCTCGCAATGGCTAAATAACAACAAATCAAAACATTACCTTCTTTCTCCCGTGGAATGCAATCATCTTCAACTTGCACCCCAACACTGCATTTATAGTCATCTCCACAATGTTTCAATGCATTTTCCATGTCAGTTCGTATGTCCGATAGCAAAATAGACGTTCCCCTAGGCCTAGGCTCTTCAACATTTTCAACTTTAGATCTTCCAGGATCGATGCAGCGTCCTTCGAAAAGTTTGGTTATTTCCTTCACAGCCACCCTCATCAACACATCCATTATCAACACAACCTGCGATTGAAAGTCGGATACTGATTCCGACATTTTGGCTGTACAGTGTTTCAAAGGAGGTAGAGTTTTTAAAGACCGTGTTTCAGGTTGGAAACCCCCTTCTTCAGTGTTCTACCGTCGTTTGTCTCCACATGTGCAGGAAGGAAGAATAGAAACATTCAAGGCCAGTACCAGGCCAGTACTGTGTGGAAGATAAGAAGGGGCGTATTCTCAAAAATCCTCTGCAGGAGTACCGCGCGAAATGACTTCCGGGTTTACGTCGAGCGTGTAGATATTTGGATAGATCACGTATTTATCCCTAGGGAAATTGTAGGGATCTATGGATCCATTAGGCATCCATTAGCTTAGAGTGGTTCTTCTCAAACATTTTTGGACAAACGCCCCCTAACCTCCTCATGATCCTCTTACCCCCCCCCCCCCCCCACACACACACACACACAAAAATACACAAATATTATCACAGCCAAAAAGAGTTTTTGGTCAAAAACTAAAACAGAAGTTTCTTGTGCTGCAAGTTATGCAACCTATGTAGAAAAGGAAATAACTAAGTAGGCTATTTCTGTTGGTATTTTTTTTTTTAATATGATTAGGAAAGCAACAAAACATTTATTAGTTTGAGGTCTAATACATCTGAGGCCTGGTCATGGTAGACTTTGGGGTCATAGGGCCCACCTGAACCCCCCCCCCCCCCCCCACACACACACACACACTCCTCCTCCTCCTCACCACATTGGTCTAAGCCTTACAGCAGGTCTTTCAGGTTTAATTCCAGGGGTTGAACAAAAAGAATGCATTATCAACGTATCCCCATGAGATGCTTTGCCTGTAGCCTTTAATTGCTTTTTAAGTCTATCATCCTTCAGCTTTACAAGGATACAACATGGATGTTTATCACATGCATATGATTAGTAATGTAAAGAATGCAGTGAAACTAACAGTTTCTTCACCTATTGTGCATATGGGGCGGGGGGTAGTAGGGAGGGGCAGGATAAGTGCAAAAAGCATTAAGTGCATGGGGGGGGGGGGGGGGGGGGGGTTGGGGGAGCACCAAGGGACACCCAGGAGCAACAGGGGCAAGGAAATACTCCCTTGTCCAGGAAGAAACCTTTGGCAGATCCACGGCTCAAGGGGCCAACCCAACTGTCTGGGGTCCTGCAAGTCGAGGGAGCCTGTAAGTGTATGTGTGAGAGAGGGGCAGGGGAATCCTAAGGGAAGGCATGTGATATCCTGGGTGGAGTGGTGGTGGGATAGTAAAAAGGGGGGGGGGGGGGGTGTAGTGTGTGTGTGTGTGTGTGTGTGTGTGTGTGTGTGTGTGTGTGTGTGTGTGTGTAAAGTGTTAAGATTGTGAGTGCTGGAGAGTGAATGTGTGCAATTTCAGTACAGTGTAAGTTCATAATTCAGATGGCCTGAGTACAGAAGCTTATTACTGTACAGTACAAACTATTACACTCCTGAGTCTCTCAGTTCTGGCCTTATGACTGCATAGGCATATTCTTGATCTCAGTGGTTTGAACTGTCCATTATTTGGATGAGAAGAGTCCTTCAGAATCTTTTGGGCTCTTAGAAGTATACTCTTCTGGAGTACATGTCTCGCAGGGCAGGGAGTTGAGTTCTGATTGTGCGTTCAGCTGAAAGTACTACTTTCTGCAGAGTACAATCTCTGACTGAGGAGTTCCCACACCAGGTGATGATGCTAACTGCAACTCTGCTGCCTCCTGTAATTCACTATCAGTTCCTTGGTTTTGCTGACATTCAGTCAACTGTTAGACTGACACCACTGTGCTTTGGCCATTGCATTTATTTGAGTTGAGAAACCCTTTGGGTTGCTTTTGCAGTGGGGCCTGTGATCCTGTGAAAAGAACAATCAGCATTGGCCAGAATCAAAGAGGCTCACCAGAATAAGCTCAGTCTTTTAAGACTGAACATTAGTCTGGGGAGTTTGCTCTGTATTTTCTGCTGCACTAGAGACGTGATCAACTGCATAGTTCAGATGGCGCATTTGAAAAGTCAATGAGTGCACCAGATGCATAAGCCAGTTTGTGATTTGTAACTGAAGCAGGATAGAGAAATGTAGAGGATTCCGGCCTGAGCTGCAGGCCATAATCCAATCGCTCAAGGCTCAGACCTAAACATCAGTGACCCTCGTCCATTGAGAGCCATAGCGTAAATGCCTGCATACCCCCATACTTTACGGGTGACGTGGTAGCCTTTCGTTTTGATCTCTATGGATTTCTCTTTTCATCATTTTGTAATGAGATGATATTGATTTCATATATCCAAAGAATCTTGTTATTGGTTTTCTATAGCCATGACTACCCTCCTGCTCTTGATTGATAGTGGTTTGTACCTCATAAACCCATATATTATTCATGCCGGTGTCTCTTGATTGTAGACTTTGATGGTGATATGCATGTCCTGTCCTCATGCTTGTCCTATTGTTGTGAGTTTTTCCTTCAACATGGAGATAATTCTGTTATTACCCACCATAGTTGTCTTGTGGTCCTCCAGACTTGTTGGCGTTACTGAGCTTACTAGCACATTACTTCTCTTTAAACATCAACCAATTTGGCCCTCCATCTCTCTGCTAGACCCCCATCTAGCCTAGTATTATTTCAAGTCTACTAGCAAGGCTTGAAATGAAGTCTAGACCTTTTATATGCTTAATTTGAGGAAACAGGCCACAGTTGACCATGGAAACGCTTGTCTGTCAATTGCCTTTTGAACTTCAAATCAGTCAATGCAATATTTTTGTTCAACCCCTTGAATTAAAGCTGAAAATCTACACTCTTGAACAAAATATGTTGGAAACAACCAACTGTGTTGCCCCTATCTGGACACAGTGTGTTTAAAATTATTTGTTGTGCTATTTTCAACACATATTGTAATAGATAACAAATGCAATGTGTTGGAAACAACACAAACTGTGTTGTCCCTACTTGGACACAGAGATGTGTTGTTTTCAACATTTTATTCCCTACGTTCCTATTGATCCATATCAGATTCATTGTGATGGTGAACAAAGGCAAAATGACAAAAGTGTGTCAAATATTCAAGGAGGGTAGATGACCACCAATTCACTTCAAATTTGTTTGCCTTTTTTTTAATGATCACATCTATTCTGTGACAAAATTGTGAGGCAGAGAAGGCCCACCTTTTGTGTCTCTGAGCTGAGCTTATGTGTATAGGCCTGTTGTTTTGAGTGCGTTCTATTTCACAAAATTATCAGAGTTATTTCATCTCTTCCCACATTATTATTTATTTTAAGACTTCACAGTAAGTTCTCTTTGTTTACAAAAAATAGAATACTGTTGTTGTTTTTTTTTTTCATCAGTAGAAAACGTTCAGATGATTTACAGCACCTTTGCTCCAAAAAAGTAAAGCAGGTCGTGCCATCTCTTTTTTTCTGTCTTCAAAAGCAAAGTCACAAAGATTTAAGAGAGGAAGTTGCTTAGGCCTGTGACTTGGAGGAAGTCCTTACCAGCATTCTCAGGTTCGATCAGAGAGAGGCAGGGCAAACATCCATCCAGGAAATTAAACAAATATACATTCAGATTGAAACACATTTTTTTTTTCAGAGGAGAAAGAAACACTGAGCTACTCCTCCCTCTTGTGATATTTGATATTTAATTATGTATTTGTGTTTAGAATGGTGAAAGGTGATGTGACGCAGAAATGTAGCGAGTACTTAGATAGAAAGTTTGCAAGGTATTGCAAAGTAAAGACTTCTAATTCCTAGTATGGATACTGGATGACATTGGCTGTATGCTTTGTGAACATAGTGACGAGGGAGGACATTGAATTATACCACATGAGTACATCAACTGACAACAAGACAACAAATGATGAGGAGATTCTGAATAATGTTGATTGTAACTGATACAGCAATATGAATTCAGTAACTTTGGATTGGGTTGGTGATGTTGAATATGATGGCAACATTTTTAATAATCGTCATCATCATCATCGTCGTCGTCGTCGTCGTCATCGTCATCATCATCATCATCATCGTCGTCATCATCGTCATCATCATCATCATCATCATCGTCATCATCATCGTCGTCATCGTCATCATCGTCGTCATCGTCATCATCGTCATCATCGTCGTCGTCATCATCGTCGTCATCATCATCGTCGTCGTCATCATCATCATCATCGTCGTCGTCATCGTCATCATCGTCGTCATCATCATCAGGGTCTATTTCCCCCTCCAACACATCTTCAATCCAGTCCTCCAGTTCATCGACAGTGGGCATGTCATCCTCATCGTCCATGTCAAACCACACGCTATCCGCCTACACAATAGAGGGGTGCCACGTTAAGTTTTGAGGAGGTTTTTTTTTTAATGCTGTGTCACTTTATCATGTCAGACAGATAACTTACGTCATCAACATCCACTACACCAATCTGGGGATCAGAAAGGTCAATGTCGAAGATCTTCTCCCAGTAAGGGACAAGCTGTAAAGAAAAAAGTGTGTCAGAATCGAATGGAAACACATGAGCATAGGTTTACAGGGGGGATGCTGGGTATTAGACCCAATCAACATTTTTGAGAGGACAAAATTGGCCCCTCTTGCACCTCTAGTTAGACAAATATAACCACCAAAATCCCATTACAAGCAAACATTTTTCAAGACAGCGGCCCTTGTACAATGTCTAATACATCTGTTTCAAGATGACTCTTTTTCTCTGGCTTTTGTCATGCTCTGAGCTACCTTCACCCTACTGTAGACTGGGCTCTTACCAGTGGGAAGTCATCGGGATCGATCCAGACGATGCTGAGATCAGGGTTGTCTGTGTTATCTTCAGCAACTTCTTTCAAGATCTCCAGGAACTCAAAGCCATCTGGAGGAAGTCAGCAGGTCAGAGTCAGGTCGACAATGTCATGAACTTCAGTGTTATCTTGTGTGCTCAAATACAAAGTAATACAAAGTATTTTGAGCACTTACTTGTTTAGCAGGTTAGCTAAGGCCAACAATTATCTTCTGACATTGTACCAATTTGTGAAATATCAAAAGAACAGTCAATACTGTCTTTATCACTGAGAGTTTTTTGCACATTAATGGAAACTTTGAGTCCCATATGAAGAGGGTCTCAAAACGTTATTAATACAGTATATCATGATCGATGCCATATCTCCTTGTGTGATTCTTGTCTGTATATTTTATGTGACCTTTATGTGGCGAAATCATCCACCTGCCGTGGGTAAAGGAAGTCATACCCCCTGTGTTCTGGCATTAAGTTTGTATCTGTCATAACATTTAAAATAGATCTCTCTCTGTTCTCTTATTGTGAATATAAGCTATAGTTATATTCCCATACCTGGATCACTCTCCTCGGCGAATGCAATGATGTGCTCGCCATCAATATCATCCTCCTGAGACATGAAAGTATTTGTCAAATGTAGTTGGTAAAGGTTTTCTCAAAACATTACATTTGATAGTGTGACGGCTAATTGCTACTTTTTTATGTTTTACAACATAAAATGGGGATGCCTTGCTTACCCAGATCTCATACATGTTGTGGGGTTGCAGTTTCCTCAGGGTTGGTCTGAGACATAGCAGAGGTACGAGAGATGACTAAGACATTGATCAAAACACCAACAAGATCATCCAACACACACACACAGTTCACAGCAAAAATGGACACATACATGCACGCACAGTCGCACATACTGTACACGCACGTACGCGCACACACACACACACACACACACAAACGCACACAAACACACACACACACACACACACACACACACACACACACATACACACAAACACACACACACACACACACACACACACACACACACACACACACACACACACACACACACACACACACACACACACACACCTGTCATTGTCCTCAATGAAGTCAACAAGCTCATCCTCTGTGTACGGTTTTCCAGGGATGGTGACAGGTTCATCCATGAAGGGTTCATAGAAGTCAACTTCATTCATCTTGAGGTCAAGAGCCTTAGCAACCTGTCAGGACAGCATTGGAGACCGAGTAGCAAAACATCAGGAGATATCATTTTGTAAAAATGTTCAGTAAATCATAAATCATGTAAAATGAAGCAGGAAATATCACACATTATTCTTCAGTGTTGTGGTTTATAGGTACAGAATACTAGAGAAAAAAGAACTTCAGGTATTTGGGATAACTCGGGGGTATGGAAAGGTGAATCGAGAATTGGTCGTTAATGTGGATAGCTTTGTCATTGTTCTTCTAGACTTTACATTAATTCTCAGTCAGGTACCACAAATGTGACCTTCTTGAGAAATCCAATGATTTTCCATACTTCCATAAAAATACATTAATATCTACTGTAATGGCTACACTGTCAGAGATCATCTGAAAAGGGAGATTCCAATCTTGGTAGATAAAGTGTAACGGCAGTGAGGCTCTGACACGGCACCTTGTCTTCAATGAATCTTATGGGAAGGGCATCCCAAGAACGCCAAGAAGTAATATTTCTGGTGGATATTTGTCTTTTGTGTGACCACATTTTACAATCCCAAGGGGGCTTTTGAGTTGTTAAATGGGTCCTCTAGATTGGTCGGTGGTTTAGGTTGGTAGGTTGTTGTTGTTGTTGTTGGTGGTGTGTGTGTGTGTGTGTGTGAGGGGGGGGGGGGGGGGGGTAGTCTAAAGCCATTATGCTTTTGTCAATGAGGAAGCCGCTAACATTGCTATCTCCACAATAAGAAGATCAGAGATGCACTGTATACCTTGGGGTCAAAGGTGGCGAAGAACTTGATATGAGGGTGGAATTCTTCAGCTGCATCCTCAAAGGCATCAAAATCTGAAGTGCGACAAAAGATCACCTTTGTCAGCAGCCACGTCAGGGCTCTTCACAGCACACATCACCTATATGCTCACGGCACTCTCTATACAAACCACACACAGGAGTGTGTGAAGGGTGAGAATGAGAGCATGTGCTGTTTTGTTAGTGGGACATGGCCTTAGTACATACGGTCAGATTTCTCATTCTTGAAGAAGCCCACCAGTTTGATGTCCTCATCAATGTTGAAGAAACCTTTCAGCTCGTGCCTGTTGTCAAGGATTTCCACGGGGTCTTCAAGCAGCTGGGAAGAAAGGAAGAGGGAATAGGATGGAGACATGTACGCTATCAGGAAGCATCCGACTCATTCGGAGCAACTGGAATAATTGAATGTCACAATGTATGTAAATATTAAAAAATTGGAACACAAATGTATTTGTAATACTTAATATTAACATATTAAAAAATACAGTATATATTTCAATATTTTTTTCTGTATGGTATAGTAGGCCTATAATTACTTTGTTAACATTACACACAAGGGAAGAAATACTTTCAGAGTAGACATATTTACTGCTAACAGTGTGTATTGGACATGGGAGGACATATTGGAAAAATTAACAAGGGATTCAGTAACGTGATGGTGGATTACTTGAAGTCCGGTTCTGTACTATAAATAGCCATTCAGAATGTCATTAAGCGATCATTGATGTTTTTAGGCCTGTTTGACCATTCCAAATGGGGTTATGAGTCTGATCTTGTTTGCCCAAAAATAACTAGAGACATTGCCAGGATGCTAAGACTGGCCAACCAGTTTGGTACTGCACTTAGCACAGTGAGCAACAGACTATAGTATACAGGCATACATACATGACAGGAAAATGAATGTGTGGAATGGTGATATGAATATGTGGAGGTGAGTATGAGAATAAGGATATAAATAATGATGAGGATGAAGTGAACAGCAGTTTGTTTCCCTCTCACGTACATCATAGACAAACTCCACCAGTGTGTCTGCAGCAAGCTCTCCATCGTACTCAATGACCTCGTCATCAGCGAAGATATAGATACAGTCTTCTTCATCCAAACCTGTGAGACGGGAGGGAGGGCAGACGTCAACAAAGCAGATAGGCACTTTCAGGATTACACCACTGGAGGGAGTGCTTGTGCTCAGTTTGCCTGTAGACTGGTAGGGCACCTTTAATGCTCATAGTGTAAATGAACTAATGAGTTCCCATTCCCATTCTGTCAGCAAGGGCTTAGTGCTTAAAAGCTTTTGGCCTTATCGTCATGAAGGTTACTGAAAACCATGGTAAACATGCATGGTGAATATGAAATAAAGGAAGAAGGAATACATGGGGAATCATGGGAAACATGGTTTTCTCCGTATACTATATGACAGAGGTAGGGTACCTAGTTTCTTGGCAACAGCACTGTCCTTCTTCTCATCAAGCACACCGAATCCTATATCTTCGTCATCTAGGTCATCCAGGACTTGGGCTGCAAGCTGACAGAAAAGGAGTTACAATTAGTCATAACTTTGTTTCAATGGGATGGTAGACTATCCTCTATCATTACAAGTTCCCAATATGTAGTCAAGTCACTTTTATTTATATAGCACATTTAAATACAACAGAGGTTGACCCAAAGCGCTTTACAACAGAGGATGTCAGAAATTGGGCAGGACATTTGACAAAAGGGGGCCCAAGAATACACAGGTCTTGACTAAATAATGCATAAAATAAGTAAAAAGAAATAAGAACAACATAGAATAAAACATGTACTGTTACCCATGAAACAAAAAGAAACAAAACAAAACAAAATATTACCATTAATATTTTCTTAACTCTTTTTGTCACCCCTCTAGAATGGCAAATGCACACCTATTGAATGACCCCACGGTGTAATTTCACAAGTGAGTGTTAGATGACTCTGCATCCGTCTCCCTGCGCATGTACTCAAGGCCTATCATTTTGTTTCACTCACAGCACACATATTTGTGAGTATGCTGTAAGCAGTGTCGCTAGTCCAGATGAAGCCTTCACACCATAAAAGCCCGGCACAAAGACCGCTGCCCCTGCACTTTCTAAATCGGAGTGAAACCTGACCCGATTGATGGACAGCGGCGTCCACCAATGGTAGCGTAGCATTCGTGGATGCCTGGCATGAGGAGATGGAGGCTCTGTGCCAACTGAGTCGGAGTAATAGGGTTCTGGGGTGCAGACAGGTGCACTGCAGTGTGAGATGTCTACTTGCATCTTGTCAAGGAAATGTTTGCTCTCTCTCTCTCTCTCTCTCTTCTTATCAATCGCCATCTTTCCCAGTCATTTCCAGTTATTCTTTCCATGCTTCTCAGCCCTGCATACACTGTGGAGTATGGGAATAACTTCACTTGTATTGGTATTTTATCATTAAACACTGTTTATGTTTTGCTCTGAAGGAGGCATTTTTTTGTTACGCAATTGACACTGTTCAACATGCCTAGTATTATGTAATATTTCGCATATTATCTTGCATAATTATACTTGCAACAAGCTCTGCCATTGGAATGTTGAAATTCAGTGGAATTGTGTGTGTGTGTGTGTGTGTGTGTGTGTGTGTGTGTGTGTTATTTACATTTTGATGAGAAACATCAAATTCATTTTCATTTTTCATCAGATTCATTTTGCTCAGGACAATTTCTATTGTGTATTAAGACATGTCCTAAAGCACAAGTCCAACAACTCAAGATATAATGAAGACATAAACCTGAAGCTGGTCCATGATGTGTCTTAGCTGGTTTATTGTTTTATTTTAATAGTGTTCGTCAGATTGTTTTACTTTTATTTTGGTGCAGTGTCCCTTTTCATATATTTCCCCTGGTCTGCAAGTCTTCTGATGCTGAGCTATTATTGGTTGGATGTGGGGCCCACTACCTGCCTCTGGCGTTGAATGGTATGTGCTTTGTGGGAATGGAGGGGTATTGATGTGTGTCTCAGCCTGTGTGTGCCATCCCATTTCTAACATGATATCAATGACGTCAGTCAGTGTATGCCATGGGGCTTCCTGCATTCTAAATATTTAGTCTCTTCCATCACTTTCATTTTCTCTTTTTCCTTTCTATTATTATTATTATTAATAATAGTTTTTTGGGAGAGGGAAGGCAATTGCATCAATACATTAATCTGGGTGCTTATACATGCTTTGACTAATATTGCCCCCCCCCTCCCCCCTTTCTCTCTCTCTCTCTCTCTCTCTCCATCTCTTTGCTGCTCTCTCTCTCTCTCTCTGTCTGTTTGTCTCTGTTGTGACTACTTTTGTGTCATTGAACTTTGTACATTTTCACTTTAATATATTTTAAGCTGAAGACAAAAATCTGGGCATTGATTGAAAACATCCACCCCAATCCACTCCTGCCCAAATCAACCCATTCTACACCCACCAAAGTCCCATCAATGGGTGTCATGAAGTCGGTATTAATATGAAAAGGCCTTTAAGGGGGGGGGAGTCGAGGCTCACATCTATCTGTTAAATAGATTGAGTGCTAAACTCAGCTCAAAGGCTTTGGGCCAAACGGGCCACAGCTATATAAGGTAGCCCAGCAGAAGCCATGAGTCGACAAGAGGGCAAAATATTTGCCATGAAGGCTGAGGTCGGGAGCTTCAGCTTCTTGACAAATCAGGGGAAGGAAGACGGGACACTTGATCCAATCCGGCTTACACAAGTCCGCGCCCCTCTCGTCTCTCTCTACCTCTCTCTCTCTCTCTCTCCCCCTCTCCCTCTCTCTCTCTCTCTCTCTCTCTCTCTCTCTCTCTCTCTCTCTCTCTCTCTCTCTCTCTCTCTCTCTCTCTCTCTCTCTCTCGTATGGCGTAGGCACAGGGAAATGGTTGCCAGCGGGCAGCAAGGCCCTCTCCAGGTGGGGCAGGGAGTGAGCTGTGCACTGAAGAATAGAGTCATGGGGTCACGTTTCAGGCCTAGGGCCCACTCCACGCCCCAGGGACTCTCTCTGCACTTTGTGTGATTTAGGAGTTCATAATGATTTTCTGGCTAAAGTTCAACCTAATGTGTTGATGCTGCCCTGTTGTTGACTCTCTGGAAAAGCGTCAAGAGCTGGAGTTTCTAATGAGGTGGCAAAGACCCCATACTCTGACACGATGCACCCCGCTGGCCCCAGTTGTGGCATTTCCGCTACAACGTAGCACGCACACAAACCGTTTTAACATACTGTTACTGTATCATGTGATACTCGTCAATGTCCAGGCCAGGCTTCAATTCCTTACCTTAATCAACTTTTACATTGCAAAAACAATGTCATTTTTTGTATGCATGGATACACTGTCATGCAACAGAGAACTTGAAAAACTGTTTGTAAAAATAATTAACGAAAAAGCTGCAATGCAGTACAGTTGGAGAGCACAAGTAGATAGACCCTCCACCCAACCCCACCCTGTCCCTGCAAATGTATCTATAAGGGAAGAAAGATGATCTACCGAAGCTTCTCAACATCCCGAGAAGCACAAACAACCACAGCAGTGATATACCGTGCTATATTTAGCTCGAGTGGGAGCAGATACGGACCCGGGACTATTTTGGCCAGGTGGCGGTGACGCTGGAGTCCCTGGGATCTGCTGACAGGTACAGTACTGCGCCCATCCGTCACCCTCCCCGCATGAGCCCCCCAAGGACAGAACTCCGCAGCCCAGAAGCTCCTCTGCTCTGCTGCCCGGCCAAAGGGACGGAGCCCAATTGGCCCCTCGGGAGGTGCATGAGAGCGGGGGTGGAGAGGTCAGCGGGGCGGCGGGCGAAATGATCTCATACATAAACGCTTTCAGTTTGATTTATGGACCCTGCTGGTGCAAAGAAGCTGTCACACACATACACACGTGTGTGCTGTACAGATGTAAGTCTCCGCATCACATGAGGCCCGGAGGAAATATGCTCATCAGGCGTATCCTGCCAAGGATGTGCCACCTGGTCAAAATAATGCAGCCACCAATGCATAACTAATCAAAATTAATGAAGACTTTGGAAAAGGCACATGCACACATATCAAACATTATGTTCCAAAATTAGCGTAATTTTATATCAATCTTTGACGTCAGCCTCCTTTCAGCACACCTGTTTCTGCCTGAGTTCTGAGAAACCAAATTGATCTCGATTCTCCGAGCACTGTCAGCTCTAAGCATTAGCCCATGAAATGGGATTTATTCTCCACTTAACAAAGCCAAAATCAGCACCTCACAAAAGCAAAAGTCCATACGTTCCTTCATTTTGGTCTTTGCAACAGTGTCGAAGTCACAGATGGCTCTGAGAAGGCCTACTGTATATGAAGAGATGCAGGAGTTAATCTCCTAGGTGTGCTTGGAGGATGACACTCCACCACTGTTGAAAAACAGGGGGTGACAGCATGGCAAACAATTACTTAACCTTCTGACCAGCAGGAATGCAGACAGAGTGTTAAGTGACAAGGCTGGCCCTGAGATTTACGACATCCTCTGTGGAGGATTCTCAACACTTTCATCATTTCTGTCCAAGGATCATAAACAGGTGAAATTAACATCTGAAAGTGAAGCATAAGGCAACTCTAAAGAGACCGGAAGGATTTGGAACATCTTTGGGTATGTAGACGCATGTCTCCATTTATCATATAGCTTATTGGTAGTTTGAGAGTATGAGAGTATACAATGTTTTCATTCAAATGTTTCATTCATTAAACAGTCCATCCTGGGTGGACTCAGGCAGATAAGGTTGAGGTTGGGAGGGAGGTTTTGGATCCAGTTGAGCAGAGCAGGAGATGTCACCTCTCACCTCTTCTCTCCACCCTCCACCTAAGCCTCTACGACACCAACTGTCATTTCTGCCAGCAATCAGGAGAGTGAGGAACAGCTGACAGCTGAGTGATTAACGGGGTGATGGGGTTGAGAAGGTATAAAACTTGGACTGAGTCTAAGGCCTGTATCTGAGGAGGCCAGCATCCAAGGAGGCCCCTACGGGCCATATAATGTCTGGTCAAATACAATGTAAAAAATATGACCATTTCATTTAACCCCTGCAAGGTGGTGTGCAAATCATCGACATCATTCCTCATTGGCACTCACTGGTGCTAAGTAAATGAATAATCTTCCATCTCCCATCCATCCACCCATCCCACCATCCAAACTTAAGCTGTCCACATGGCAAAGTCAGAGTACTTCTTCTACCCTAGGAGGCCAGCGTTGGTGAGCAAAATGTTCTGACATCGATCTATTAAAGGGATATGAGGTGGGAGGACTACACCCATCACCCTGGCAGGGATCCAGATTTTATTGGAGACAAATTTACTTTGAGATATGTTCATAGTATCTTCTCCATGGGTGCCACAGTCCAGGAGTTCCTGTAGGTGATTTAATAAATTCCTAACCCGTGCCAGCATCAAACAAGGACTCATCACCTCTATCAAAATAGCTGGTCTCCATGCATGACGCACTGGGAAACGTAGTTTTAGGCAAGGATGTAATAATATCTTTAAAACTCAAGTGGAAGACGCCAATTGTCACTCATCGGAAAGAACAAAATCATATTGGCTGAAGTGCTGACTAATGACTCACTCCCAAGCTTTTGTCTCCATCATGCGTGGGTATGACCAGTGACGGTTTAACACGCAAGAGGTATCCCTATTGTTGACAGCTTGCCAGAGTTAGACTTGGGATCTAGTGTCCGCACGACTCAGCATTTGTCCCTCTGGCAGGCAGAGCCACTGGACTGAGCAGCGCGATTCCTGATGCTGTTACACAGACCCATAAACAGATAACCCAGAAACAGATATGAAACATACCCTAACAGTCAGCAATTCTCTCTCTCTCTCTCTCTCTCTCTTTCTCTCTCTCTTTCCCTCTCTCTCTCTCTCTCTCTCTCTCTCTCATACACGTGTCCCACATCAAATCCACAAACAAGTCCTATCATGTTTCAGCATAGACCTGAAAACTTTACACTCTAATGTAAACAACAGTCAACACCATTAACACTCAGCACTATTAGCAATCAGCACCATTAGCCAGTTAGTCAACACATGTATTTTCTAGATAGCAGCAGCATTGTGTGGACGGTCGTAATACAAGATGTCTCCGCAAGTAGAACAAGTTGGACCAGTAATCTGACAAATATAGAAAGAACAGAGTGCATGTAAAGCATAGAGTAGATGCAATGAATCATGAGAGTATCATACTGAGGGGCTTTTTTTTTAAAGTGGTAAAGTAGAGCGGTGGATGCAGATGGATGTTCAAACATTCTTCATGTCAGGATAACTGCAAATGATGCTTAATATCTGCCCCCACCCACCCACCTACACACACACACACACACACACACACACACACACACACACACACACACACACACACACAGACACACACACAACTGAAGATCATGAGCCTCTGACAAAATTCTCGGTAACTGAAGATCCCATGTGTGGAAAGCTAAAACAGCACATCTGCATATCAGCACATTCAAGCCAGAGAAACTCATACACTGCTATTTGAAAGTGTCCATTTATAAGCATGCAATTCACTGCAGAGGCCTGAGAAACACACACAGGTTCTTTACCAGTATTCAATGGTATACCGTAAATAGTGGTTAAGGAACATTTGACATATGTTATGGCTGTTTCCTTCTCTTAGACAGAGGTGTGAACTTAGTCAGGTGTTCATCTCAACTATATAGACCTTTCCCATTTTAGCACATGTCAAATAAGTGCAAACTTAAAAAAAATACATTGCTTCTCTCTACAATCTCCCATTTGTGTACTTTGCTTCTAGCTCCAGTGAATTGTACAGTAGTAGACTGGCACAGCAAGGCCACGCTCAATCAATGAGCCCTCCACTCCCCTCCCCATTTCTCCCCCCTCCCTGGTTAGGTCCCGGCCCACCAACCTCAAGGGCCAGCTCCTCGATCTCAAACTGCTTCTGGGCAACACGGTTGTTTCCAATGTGCTCGTGGTAGTAAATGATGAACACGTCGTACTTCTTCATCACTGCCTTAAAGTTCTTCATGTTGAGGTCGATGACGCGGTCCCGTCCGTCGTATTCAGGTATGTCCAAGCCTTTCTGGCCCCAAGCTAGCTGCCCGAAGGCCATAAGCAGGCCCAACAGCACCCAACCCCACTTCATTCTGAATGTCTTGGTGGTGTGCGCGAGTGTAGCTCCACTAAATACAATCGACGAGAAGAAGGAAAGAAAGAAAGAAAGAAAGAACGGATCCCCGCTACCCAGAGCAGAGCAAGACCAAGTCCTGAGCCCCCCGTGTGAAAACCCCCAGACACAGACACAGAGAAGTTGTAAGGGGGCAGAGGGAACTTGAAGGGGTGGGATCTGGTGTGTGTGTGTGTGTGTGTGTGTGTGTGTGTGTGTGTGTGTGTGTGTGTTTGTGTGTGTGTGTGTGTGTGTGTGTGTGTGTGTGTGTGTGTGTGTGTGTGTGTGTGTGTGTGTGTGTGTGTGTGTGTGTGTGTGTGTGTGTGTGTGTGAGTGTGGGAAAGATAGGGGGAGGGAGAGGGAGCGGGTGGCAGTTGTGAGATGATGAAAATGTGAGAGTGAAAGGGAGGAGGGGGAGGGCAGGGGTAGAGTGACAGAGAGATTGACACCAAGAGGCTTGAGAGAGCGAGAGAGAGAGAGAAAGAGAGAGAGAGAGAGAGTGGCAGACAGACAGAGAGAGAGAGGGAGATCATATGAAGACCCAAAGTGGGCTTGGCAAAGTTTGCAGCTGACACTAGCTCTACTGTAATGAAAGGGAGTAAGATGAAAGTGAGAGACGGGTGTAGAGAACACCTCCTTCACTGACACAGAGAGAGAGAGAGAGAATGAGAGAGCAAAGGTGGACAAAAAATAAGCAAGAGGTGAATGATTAAAGCTAGCACACACAAAAAAATGTGCTCAGAGGATAGGCATACGACACTCCCCTCCCATATTGAGTTTTTAAAGCGCTCCGATGCAGGCTAAAAATATGGAGCGGATCGTGAGCGCCGTGTGGGGTGCGGGGAGGGGCAGACTCGGTGTCCAGTTAGCTGGCTTTGGCACAGGCGCGTGCTAGAATGTGGCACTAGGTCGCACGGGGACAGGAGGGGGAGCTGCAGATCAGGCCTCGGCTAAGGATTAAAGGCTGGACCTCCTCAAAGATGTAGGTCTACACTGACCCTCCCTCTGTGCAGCAACATTGCTGGTTTCCCTTCAAGGTAGAGCCCAGGACACGCATAAAGTCACGGGAGACTGAATGAATGTGTGTGCCATGTATTATGTGGGCCTACAAAAATAGCACCAGTGAAAAAAAGGAAGTTGAAGCACTGAAAAGGACCCTTCTGAAATTAAAATATCATGATTTAGTTGTTTGTCAACCATATACGTGAGCTTATGTGATGTGTATGACTGAGAGCATGCAAGAGCATGCAATGTTTGAGTCTTTGTGTAATGTCTTCAGTGTGTGTGTGTGTGTGTGTGTGTGTGTGTGTGTGTGTGTGTGTGTGTGTGTGTGTGTGTCAAAGTGCCTGTGGTAACTAGCTAAATGGCTCCCATATTAGTTCTCGAATTGAAAGTCGAGAGGTGAGTTATTAATAAAAGTCTGAAAGGTGATCTTACAGCATCTTCTCCTACCTCTTTATTTAGTGTCCTGTGGAGTTAATGCCTATTTTGCCATCAGGGGAGGTTTTGCCTTTGAATACTAAGGGAGCTGTTGGCAAAAACAACCAAACCAGGATGTATCCGGTGTGCTTCCTAAAGGAGCCATGGGTCATTTCATTGTGCTCCTACTTGATTCTATGTGTGGGTCTATTAGCATGTAGATTGCCAACTGAAATTAAAACTTAATGTAAAGTGATAATACTGGAATGACCTGGTGAATAATATGTTGATGTATCACATGTGAATATAGTGATATATCTTCATGTTAGACATACAGTATATTGCCAAAAGTATTCGCTCACCTGCCTTGACTCACATATGAACTGCAGTCATATCCCATCCTTAATCCATAGGGTTTATTTTGACATCGGTCCACCCTTTGCGGCTATAACAGTTTCAAGTCTTCTGGGAATACTTTCCACAAGGTTTAGGAGTGTGTTTATGGGATTTTTTTACCATTCTTTCAGAAGTGCATTTGTGAGGCCACACACTGATGTTGACTCAGTATCCACTCTAAATCATCCCAAAGGTGTTCTATTGGGTTGAGGTCAGAACTCTGTGCAGGCCAGTCAAGTTCATCCACACCAAACTCTGTCATCCATGTCTTTATGGGCCTTGCTTGTGCACTGGTGCAGTCATGTTGGTACAGGAGGGGCTTTTCCCAAACTTCCACAAAGTTGGGATAATGGAATTGTTCAAAATCTCTTGCTGAAGCATTCAGAGTTCGTTTCGCTGGAACTAAGGGACCAAGCCCAACTCGTGCCCCTTATCTTAATTATACAGACAGCTTTCTACTTACTAGTTTACAATAAGTTATTCTGCACATTGAAGTTTAGATCATCTGTGTTTAAGCCTTACTTGTCACACTTTGCCTGGCTACTAAGACAAATCCCACAACAAACATTGATAGTGAGACCTCATCAACTGTTTTACTGCATCCAGGTTGAAGGGACATGAGTCTGATGGGTAGGACAAGATGGCCCTCAAGTGTCGTAGGATGGTACATTGCATTTAACTTTCAGAGGTAATGTCTGAAGGATCCTACAGTCTCATAAGCCCTATGGAGGGTTTTGAGAGTGAAACACTTGTCACACTTTGCCTGGCTACTAAGACAAATCCCACAACAAACATTGATAGTGAGACCTCATCAACTGTTTTACTGCATCCAGGTTGAAGGGACATGAGTCTGATGGGTAGGACAAGATGGCCCTCAAGTGTCGTAGGATGGTACATTGCATTTAACTTTCAGAGGTAATGTCTGAAGGATCCTACAGTCTCATAAGCCCTATGGAGGGTTTTGAGAGTGAAAAAATAAGCATGGGGATCATGGTCCTCGTCTTGAACAAGCACGACACCGGCTCTTATCATTGTACACAATCTTGTAACAAATTATCACATCTGAGATATTGGTTGCCGTTGGCAGACAATGTGAGGTAAGCTATTTTCCTGAAAGTGTTTTCTGTTTCAATCAGCACCTTCATAGGGCACTGGACTGGTATTCAAACAACATGTAAACATCATCAGTATATTAGAGAGAGATAGAGAGGAAGAGTCATCTCCTTCAGTGGATTTTGTGACAATGGTCAGAGAGCATTTTACTTATCACAGTTAAGAGATGATAATTTCAGACCGTGCTCTTTGCTCTAGATGCCTTGGGCAAATGTGGTCTCAACTTGCAGAAAGTCAAAATAACCCATCCAAAGATATGAAAGAGGATGAAGTGGTAGGGGGAGGAGATTAAGGTCAAATGAATGTTATGAATGTTATTGATCATCTTACTTATTTCATGATTGAGAGAGCACAATCTGCTAATCTGTAGGACTCCTGGAAGTACAGAATGAGGTGCAAGCTTATTTTGTCTATTTGTTTCAATAGTCTACCTTCCTGTAGACATTACATATAAATGTAATAATTTATCTGGATGACTGCACTTAGTTTTACGCTACAGTGCAACCTCATTTCCTTCAGAGTCCTCGAAAGTTTGCATAGATGAGAGCTACTTGAAGACAAGAAAATGCAATTTCATTATGAAAACAGCATACAATTCCTTTTATTCATTTTACTCTCACCATGATAATCGATTTAAGCTTAGTAGCATCCAGTAGGTTCAACAAATGTTACAAAAACTTGAGACATTCAACAGCGGTTTTAATTTTACACATTTTATTGAAATATTTCTTTACAGTACAAGTGAAACCAGGTAATATATAAAAAGACACGACGTTATGAAGACAAACTTATGCACCATTTTCTGAGAACACAAACATCAAAATAAAACAGAAAAGATAGCATTTCATTTCATTCAAGACATTAACAAGGGAGATGTTTTCATTTTATACCATTAAAATATATGCTTACGAACAAGACTCGGACCTGGAGCTTAGAGGTTTCCCCGGCACACAGCCATTCTGCTTCACTCTGTGCGCATGTGGTGTTCTGTTTTTGACCAGCACACGTTCTCTCTCACACATGTTCTCTAATAACATTTATACAGACACACACACACAGAGAGAGAGAGAGAGAGAGAGAGAGAGAGAGAGAGAGAGAGAGAGAGAGAGAGAGAGAGAGAGAGAGAGAGAGAGAGAGAGAGAGAGAGAGAGAGAGAGAGAGAGAGAGAGAGAGAGAGAGAGAGAGAGAGAAGAGAGAGAGCAAGAGAGAGAGAGAGAGAGAGAGAGAGCAAGAGAAAGAGTGCATCCTACTGATAGTCTTGTAAAAAAACAGTGGAGAGAGAAGGCGAGTCATGGAGGGTAAATGGAATGACAGGAAAGAGAGAAAGAGAGAGGAGAGCAAGAGAGAGGGAGAGGAAATTCATTCCAAGGACTTCAAGTCACCTTGAGAAGTGTGTGTGTGTGTGTGTATGTAAACATGCTGTGCACTACATTAGTGTTAAATGATAAAACAAAGGGGAGATACTCCACTTCAATGCAAGTTTGTCTATGAATGGTGTGTGTGTGTGTGTGTGTGCGCGTGTCCGTCTTCTTGAGCTTTAAGAGTCGTCTCCATTAACACTGTCTCCGTCATCTTCACCTTCCTCCTGCTCCCCCTCTTCAGCTTCCTCCTCTTCTTCCTCGTTCTCTCTTCCTTGACTCTTCACCTAAGAGAAGGAGAGCACATGATGATAATACATCCACACGTCTGAGGAAGGGCGAATAGACCCGAAGCATCACACAATGTATTACATCATTGGGAGCAAAATTTGGCTGCAGCGGACTTCTCTTTTACTTGTGACCTCCACAGACATCACACAAGACTACACAACAGCTTGTGTTACAGAAGATAAGAGGAAGGCTGCTTTCCTTTAGACATCAACATAATTCTGAGAGATGGAGGTGACCGATAGCCTGGAGACCAGGCTCTCTTCGCAGAGAGTCTGGCCTGGATCCATTCGTAAACGTTTATTTCCTGGTTGGTGGACGCTTGTCTGAAGTTTGAAATCACTGGAGTTCAATCACTAACGTTTGGTAATGACTTCTGTTAACCACGGGGGACACAATGATAACAATAGGCTTGAAACTTAAATGTAATCGTTCTCAGGAACACCCTCTGTTCGCTGATTGGGTGGAGGTGCACTTGCCGGAGTAACGGTCTCCCAGACAGAGTACTGAAGGGAAATTAAATTGAGCGGAAGTGCGTAGACAGGCGGAGTCAAGCTAAGTGACTGATGCCCAAGTTACTTGAACTTCATTCCCTTCTTATCTTAAGCTGCTTTTCCACTGCATGGCATCGGATCAACTCGCCTCAGGTACCCAGTTTTCCTTTTCCACCGCCAAAAAGTACCCCTTTTAATGTAGCTGGGTGCCATAGGAACGTCGAAGAAAAAATAGCATGGCGTCATTAACACGGGACACACAGTATCCTAAAAATAATAATAATAATAATAACAGAGAAAATCAAGGGGGTTGTCTTCGGATTCCTGGTATGTGGCTGTTTGCAGTAAGGTTCATTTCAATTCATGAGGAAAAAATGTGTTGCTTCATAAAGAGACTTCATAACGCTCATCTTCTCAAACTGCAGGGTGTTATTCCATTGTCAGAGTGCCAAACTGAATTAAAAAATGCACCTGTTGTTAATAATAACATACCTAATGCAGTCCAGTTGTGAACGTTTTTAACTGCTTGTCATGTTAGCACTGTCTGGCTGAGGTATTTTTAAAAATGACGGGTTTCTTCAGAACACAGCAATGACAATAGCGACCAACCAGTAACCTGCAAGACGTTCGCGAAACCTTTTGGCATCACCTCAGATCGCTTGAAACCTCAACGGAGGTGATACCAAAAATAAAACGAAGTACCAGTTTTTGCTAATGGAAAACAAACAGATAAAAAAAATGTAGAGTCGAGGTAAGTTGAGCGGTCACCCGCTCCTTCACCCTTCCTCACCTCCTCCTCTTCCTCCTCCTCCTCCAGCAGATCTCCCTCCTCCTCTGAGTCGTTGAGCTCCTGAGGCTCGCGCTCCCGCTCCTTCTTGCTGCTGGTGTGCTGAAGGGACGATGCCTCTCCAGGCTCTGGCTTAGCGCTCTTACCCTCTGCTCCACACAAGAGCAGAAAAAAATAAATAAATAAAACAAATAATAAAATAACACAAAATAAAATAAATAAATACATTTAAAAAACAATAACAAGATCAACATATTTATTCATTTAGAATTAATTCAATTTATTAGCTTATAATGAAATAAACAAGGTATTTTCTCTCAGCAGTGATGAGTGGAATGTGGCATACCTGACTTCTTGCTATGATCCTTCTCCATACGGTCCAGGCTCTCCAGCAGATAGTCCACCTTGTTTTTGATCTGAGTCAGCTCTTTTTTAATGGTCTGCAGATCGTCTGCCTTCACTGAGAGGAATGACAAAACAGAGGGAGGATATTCAGAGCCAAAAGCACTGTGTGCGTGTGTGTGTGTGTGAGAGAGAGAAAGAGTACTGACTGGTGCGTGAGGATGCCCTCTGGCTGCTTTTGGACGAGGAGGAGAAGTTGGACTTATTGCGCCGGCTGCCCCCACTGCTGATGCTGACACGGGGCCGCTTGGAGGGGATGACTGCACGCGGGAGGGGTGGTGGCGGGGGAGGCACGCGTGATGGGTACGAGTACACCCTTTACAACAGAAAGGAGAAAAGTTGGGACAAATGTGAACCTGTGAATCTGGAGATACAATACACATCATAATACATAAGTTGTGATTCAATATCTTGTATTTTAATCTAGGCCATACCATAATTTCAAGGAAACACCATCATCATAGGCACAAAATGTACCGATTTTGTTAAAATCTTGTCTAGATCATGAAGGGGTCCTTGACCGAAGGCCTATTATATATTTCTGCTCAAATCCTGTAGTGCTATATCCCATATGTCTTCATTTAGTTAGCCCTTGATATTGTTTACAGCCTGAAAAACGTTATCTGGGAAACCATGTCTGGAAATGAATGTCTTGAAAAGTATATTACAGCCATGGCAAACTTTGCAGGAGTATAAAAACAAATACGTTTTCAGTATGGCTTAAACATTTTCTATAATGCCCTAGATTAGGATTGAGGATTACAAACTTGTACCCATGGCAATCAATCAAATGTAATGTATGTAATCAGTAATTTAATCTAGCATTCTTTTAAAAGAAAAAAATAATTGATACTATACAAATATTTGAGGTCTCCACAAATATTGGCCATTAGTATAAAGGCAAAAGGGGCAGGTTGTCATTTTCAGAAGACTGAAATGGTATGTGGGATGGCTAGTAAGAATTCAAAATCTATGTTGAATTTCATGTACGAAGTGTCAATGTTGTACCATGGATAAATATTATACATAGGTATAACAATGTAATACTATGTGTGTTTATCTATAGGGCTGTTTGAAAATGGCAAAAAATTATGATCATGGTTGAATGACACCATGGTTTTGGAAAAATCCTTTTTCTATACTAAAAAGAAACAGTAGATCCAATTCCATTTTAAATATAACGCATCTGAAAAACAAACAAAACAAATGCAAGAACAACTCAAAACAGTTACTACTGTACAGGTAAGGGTTTAAACTGGATTTATAACTCAGATTATATTTTGATTATGTTGTTCTCATAATCTTTGGGAGTCATAACTGATTCATCTATCAATTCAATTAACTGCACAGCCCAATTTCTCACTTTTAACACGGACACTTTGTACACTAAATTATCATACATCGTTCACCTATATATTTACATGTTCCAACAAGCTACCCCACATACCATTTTAGCCCTATGAAAATCAAATGAAATCTCACCCTGTAATATCTTCATGGTGTGGAGACGCAATGCTGATTGATGCCATGTGGGTACAAAGAAAATGTTATAAAGCCAACAATATTACTCTTTGCACTTTGTTCCAACTCTAGGCCCTATATAAAATCAGCGGTCATGCAGCACTACAAACTAAAATTTCAGCAAATTTGGTCAGGCTAGAAATCCTACTACAAGTTATTAACGTACAGATATGGCTCCAAGAGCAGATATTAATTTGAGTGTAACGACTAGGGGAAAGGGTGCAAAAAAAATGGTTAAAAAATGAAAACGTTGGAATTGAACAAAAATACATACATAATATTTGGGACCTAAACATTACTTAAACTGAAAAAACAAACAAACAACAAAAAAAAAAAACACAAATCAGAGACTGCTATTATTCTTAATGCCTAAATCACTTACACTTTTTCAGTACACATTACACTACTCACAAAAAGTCAGGGATATGCGGCTTTCAGGTGAAATTTTAAGACGAACCGAAAATCCACTATAACCTTTACAGGTCCAACAGTTCAATGTTTTGGTACTTTCTGTACTGAAACATTACATTTCACCCGAAAGCCAGATATCCCTAACTTTTTGTGAGTAGTGTATGATGTGAAAACCCAATAATGAAATATTGATGGAAAAAAAAAGATGGTGTGGTAGGAATTAACCTCTGGTCATTACAATATTGATATACACACTGTGTGCGCCACAGACCTTACCTGTCATAGTAATCTCTCTGGAAGTCATAGTCCAGGTCAAATTGTGAACTACTGCACATACAAAAGAGAGAGCGAGAGAGAGACATTAAAATAGATAACCAAAACCCTACACCTACACAGTACACACACACACGTGAAACAGAGAGGGATACCTGTACATGTCTCCTGCTGAGCGCTTTGTGGTCTTTGCCCTGTGTGCTTTGGGCTCCGCAGCTAAATTAATATCTGGAGAGGAAATCACAGCACAACACACATCATTAGCTCCCTTAGATCCTCATACTATTACACTGTCAACATGTGCATGCACATATATGTTAACAGTATTGTGATGTACAGAATAACGCAAAACCTCTCAGTCCCTATCAAATCACTGCAATGACTGAGATTTCCCAAAGACCTTCAAAAGAGATGGAAGTTTACAGATAAACAGATAAACAGATAGCTAACTGCTTTGCTAGTTGAACCAACTGCACACTCGGCCTAGGCACAATGTCCCTCACGGTTTCTTACCCAGCACCTGCCCCACGACCATACGCCCGTCCTCGCTGGCCACGGCCGCCCTGGCGTTCCTCTCGTTGGCGAACTGCACGAAGGCGTAGCCCTTGTGCACAGAGCATCCCACGATCTTGCCGTACTTGGCGAAGATGGCCTCCACGTCGGCCTTGGTCACCAGCATGGTGTTGAGGTTGCCGATGAAGACCCGCGAATTGAGCGAACGTGGGTCTGTCTTGTTGGTCACGTTGCTGGCCATCAGGCTTGCCAGGGAAGGTGAGCGACTGGATGGACGGATGAATGGGTAGATGGAGGGGAGGGGACAAGGACCAAAGCCAACGGGTTAGTCAGCCACAGAGGATATACCCCCCCCCACACACACACACACAAAGTAAACTACAAACATGGACCATGCCAACAAAAGACACAGCCCTATCCCAGGTGGACATGCAGGAGAGGCCTCTTCTCAGGCACCCAAGTCAACAAGGAAGTTGGACACACTCCTTGCACCTTCTATTCTGACAAAATTCTCTTCATTAAACATTATTAACACCAGAATTAATCTCTATGCTGTGAAGTCAATGTTGAATTTACAGAAGGGAAGTTTAACTTCAAAATGTTAACCTAAATTTAAAAAGGCTTGTGTAATTATGTAGAGAGCATTAGTATGGACCCATGGATTCAAGCTAATTTTACCTTTGCAGGAAACCTCAAAGAGCTAGAACAAACCCTGTTTTTTAAGTCCATATCTTGGCCTGACTTAATCACTAAACAAAACACACATTACTTAAGCCTGAATAACAAAGGGGCAAAACCAGCACTCACAACACCACATCAATAACAGACAACTGGTTGCGTTTTTCCCCATTCTCAGCTCAACACACATTAACCTGCCAACTGAACATAAACATCTGTGGGATAGGGTTTTTAAGGGTGAGAAAGGAGTCATCCTGAAAAGGGGGGGGGGGGGGGGGGGTGGATGCGGGGGGTCAAATAACTACCTGTGTGTGTGTGTGTGTGTGTGTGTGTGTGTAGTGCATATCTGTGTATGTCTGTGTATGTCTGTGTGTTCTTCAGTCTCAGTGAGAGTAGTCATCATTACAGGGCTGTCAGGGAAGGAAAAGATGTTGACAGAACATAACTGTGGGGTTTAATAACCATCACTCACTCCATGGTGCCTGTGTGGAGGGAGGTCGTCTGTCCTGCCTGTAAGTTCTTTGTCACTGAGGATGGGACCAGTGTATGCAGGCAGGGGTCTTGGGGGGGGTGCTCTCAGCCAAAACTACAACTCCCAGCAGCACCTTCTCAGAAAGCAGCACTTGGCCCAACGAATTACACTGAGGCGACAAAAGAGACACCTCAATACAACTACATAGGGTTAGGTAACTCAGTGAGTGGCTTTCTTCACAATGTTGCCGTCTTTTCTCACAAAAACAAACGTTTCACATCCATGTTAGAAAGTCTAGTCTAGCCATTCAGAAGCTGCACTGCACTATAACAAAGGTCAAAGTTCACCATCATGATGACTCATGAGGTGCCATGCTTGTTGTGTTACAAAACCTTACTCTAGTGTAAACTATACAATGGGCTACTGTAAGCAGCCTTTAGCTAACAAAAATGGTTAAAAAACGTATGATGGTGCTATAATCTGTTTGAGTCATCGACCATCTGAAAGAGAAAGCATTGTTAATGTGTTTATGTGAAACAGTTGTAATACATGAGAACGCACTCCTACAGATAATTGTCCTCCCTCTGGTACAAAATAAATATGTAGTATTAGTATAGTAGATTGATTGTTTTTGTTTACAATGAGAAATGTGGACTCGTTTACTAAGCTTCTGGCTACGATTGGAATTATTGACCTGTGCGTAACCATCCTGTGCACTGAAAGTCTTCACAAATGACTAGATAAGGGGGCGTTCAGACAAGACAAGGTTATTACAGTGATGGTCCCTTTTGATGCTTATGTTTCGTATTGGCAGCAAACATTTTGCGCACTATTATGCTCCCAGAGTGCCTCGCATTTTGTGCACATGCTGTGCCTCACTCAACTCCAAGTGAAAAAACACCCATGTTTTTATGAAAACATTGCGCACCTCGTGTTTCCTAAGCGGCAAAGCTCGTCCTGTCTGATCGCCCCTTTATGACACAGATCTTCTTATTTGCCTCAAGCTTGTGACTGTATTTGTACATAGAATTGTGTGGTAGGAACAGACTTCACTTAGTTCCTTATGTCTTTTTTTAGAGCGCTTGGTCAAACTTGTAGGTAATATCAAAGAGGAAAAAAGGCAGCACTTAAAACAATAAACATGTTTGTATGCACAGATGCGTTTTGACTTAGTGCCTTCCTCAGTGTCCTCCTGCTGAGCACAGTGAGGAAGGCGCTAAACCGAGATGCGCCTGTGCGGCCTGTATACATACTCATGTGACTAATTCTGGCTGTGAATAATATGGTCATCACAATACAGTCACAAAGTCGGCATTACATAAGTGAGAGAGAATGATTATGTTATTCACCCCAAGTGATGCAAATATCAGAACTGATGGTTAAATTAACTTAATTATATGATCAGTCAAAGTGAGCTTAATAAAATGCATATGTGTGGCCATAGCTATATGTTTAGTTGAGGGCGATCAGCTATGACATCAATAAAGTGAAGTGACAATGGAATGTCGAGAAAATGACAAATTTGTGCCAGACTTGACATTCCCTGAAAACATGGCATTGAGCAGGGTATAGCTAATCAATATAGCCTAGTTCACATTTTCACTTCCAAATCTGATTCAAACCACATACGGAGGTGGTTTCGCATGTGATCTCAATCAGATTTTTACAGATCCGTTTCGATTTGAACATCTGTCACTTGTTTAGGACTTCGAAATGTCTTCCGCGTCACTCGCAATGTGACATCAATAACAACAACGTAGACCCGGAAGTTTTCATTCAGGGCGCGTTAAACACAACTAAATTGTCTCCTCAGTTTCTGTTGCTTTCTTGCAGTTAACAGAACATTTGCACTGTGGCTACACATAATCATTTGGGACAAAACAGGCATAGCTTTGTCATCCATTTTGTTCACTTGCATTTTCTGAGCATAGCCGGTTACTAAAGAAATCACTATGTCAATACAGTCAGGCGGATTGGATCTCGTCACTTGCAATATGCAATATGGACGGTAAGTCAGTAAGATCAGACTCTGATTGGGTTTAGGCTGAAGTCTGAACAAGGCCTATTAGCATCATCCTTGGATCTGAATCGTAGCCTTGCTGACACCGAGTATTCTCAGTCCACTTCACTTTTGAGTTCTAAGGGGCGTAAGCATCAATGACCATGAAATTAAGTTGGTGCATTAAACCGTAACTGAACACTTTCAGAAGTATAGCAAACATAAATGTCTAGTAAATGAAAGTTTTAAATGCAACTATTTACTCAATCTCAAAGAAAATACACAACTGTGTCATTTAAAAACGTCTGAAAATACACACCCCTGTTGTTTAAATCAGCAAAGCCAATGGTTGTGTACAAACGGTTGCTAACTGCCCTCCCGTCCTTTGCTGGATAAGCAGTTGGGATGGGTACCTGGGTTTTAGATTAGAATCGCCTAGCATAGCAAGGTGACCAGACAGATCTGCCACAACAAATTCAAATGTGCCCTAGATACGACTGGTCTCCAGGCTATCTGAATCCCGGACCTGATTCCACATTTGCCACTTACTTTGGAATGTTTTAATATTTTGACAGCCAATCAACTTGGAAAGTAATGGGAAGATAAATTCCAAAAAGGAATAATAATAATAATAAACATCCTAAAGGTTCTTTGTACGCATGGCTCATTTGTCTCCGGTGGAGCCAGGTGTGTGTGAAGCTGCTGCTATTGTTAATGTAATTACTGTCACAGACACAGACCTGGTTGGGTGTTGCTAGTAAATCAGCATGCTATGATAAAGAAGGATTTATACAAGTTAAAACTGTTGCTATTGGTCAAACATTATATTCAGTGTCGGGGTGAAGATTTTAGGAGCAGAATAGAACAAAAGATGCCATTACAACACAGTCAACGCCGCACTGGAAACAAAGCAGCCGCAATGAGAGCCTGTCAAGTGTTCTACAAGGCATGAGTACCAGGCACCAGTAGGTTGTCTCACACTGAGGTAGATTTGTGAAATTCTGAAGCTTTCTCTCAGCATGTTGTAGACCTGTGTGGAATGTTGTGCTCACTTGCTACTGCCGACTATACATTTAAACTGAATAGTTAGGTATATCATGCTATTAATACTAATTTATATTTAAGCTGCTTATTTAACATCCAAGGTTATAATTATATTTATCAACACTGTGGATGGGTAATGAATGTCAAAGCATCCAAACTATGGCCTTAGCCAAAGAACTTGCTGGAAGGACAATTTTACATCTGTTCCAAATAAACGTCCAGTTAGTGAGCAAGCATCCTATTATAACCTTGCATATGTGCGGATCACACTAGCTGCAAGTTACTACAGAGCACTCACTGCACTAGGTTATTTGTTGGAGGTCAAGCCATCAACCTATTTAGTACACAAATACACCAAGATGAGTTATTTTGCCATGACAACACGTTTTCTACACTAAACATTATGGAGAACAGAGGAAAATGTGCAAACGCGACTGTCAAACCTGAGTGTTAAACTGATCTCTTTGGATTAGCTAAACTCCATCTGTGCTAAATAAGTGAAACTCTGATCTCCCCTGCTAAACTGCACTGTTGCTACAAGGGTCACGCTGGATGAAGGCAGGCTAACTTTGAGAACAAGAATGCAACGCAGCTTTATCAATAACCTCCCAGTTGTAGATTTCTCTAATCAGACCAGAGCTAACAGGTCTCCCTTTGGAAGGACAGTAAAGGAGGACAGGCCCTCTCCCGCGTTAGCGGCTGCAGTTCACGCCTTCTTCTGATCTCGTCACAGTAGCAGTGCATGTTCAGCTTACATTCAGCCTGCAATCAAATAATTGAGCGTGCTCCCGTATACTGCAAACATGTATATTTATTGAAGTCAATAAAATATTTATGTAAAATTGAGTCCATGTTTATGTTTAGAAACTGTTCCCCGAAAAGCCAGAAATGCTTCTGATGAAAAAACACTTCCCTCTCAAAAAAAAAGCATCTGCAACCAATATTTAAGACAGAATTGGCCATGTGGAACAAAACAAGAGTCAGTGCAGTCCAAGGTATGGTTCCTCAAAAGTAAAGCACTACCGACAAACAGCAATACTTTAAAATGGAAAAACACCGCAAACAAAGTAAGAAAACGTTCTTCAGCTTGTTCTAAAAATCAGCTATGTTAGCTCCCAGCTGCAACAACTAGCACCGATCAGTCATTCAAGATGCAAAAAAATCAGTCCCAGCTCACGAAAAACGTATAAAAGTCAAACCTAACAAAAACAATCCTGCAAATTCAGTGCAGACTAGGAATATATGAATAGCGGCTTGCTTGCGACGACATAGCTAGCTAATAGCTAACGTAGCTAGCTTCACATTCTTAAAAAATAATGCATCAAAAGATCCCAAAGATATTGCCAAGGCAGAAAAACAAAAATGTGTAAAAACCTTGAATAAAAATACTCACCAAAACCTTAAAGTTTAAAATGAATATTTCGGAAGGATCTACAAATTCGGTTGCTGGCACAAGTACTGACTATACATCAAATTGACGCCATGCGTTTCCCCTTAACGAAATGGCGCAGGCACAGGGTAAAGAGAGGCCTTTAATCTCCGCCCCTTCTCTCAAAGTCGACGCCTGTATGGCTACTTTACCAGTAAAACTAAGGAGTACTGGTCCATGTATGGCTTAAATCCACGTCCGTTTAAAGTTTCACGGGCGTTTTTGACAAAGACCTTGCAGGTGATTGGTTTGCACAGGAGGCAATCCTCAAATATGGGCGTTTCCCAAATAACAGAGGCTTGTGTGCATGCTTCTTGCTTGAATCTTCTCTGGTGACTTTCTCCCACATTTTTGTTTTTCTGGCTTGGTAATATCTTTTTTCAAATGAGCAAACAAATATAGTAACGTGATCCTTTCACAGACTTCTGCTGTATTTAATGTGCAGGGCATGCATTTACCAAAGCATCAGTTTTTAAAAGCATTTATTCCATATGCCATATTATGCCCTTAATGAAGTGATGTTTAATTATAACTAGGAAGTGGTAGAGCACCAGAGCAGCACATCACAGATCTTGTGTACGGATTGATTTAGTCACAGAATCAGGTTAAAACAAATAGTGGTAACTGGTGGCACAGTAATTCAATATGTGTGTTTGATAAAGGCTCAAACATCATTTTCAAAATGTTATCAAGAAAATCATTATTAGCCTTTCCTGTACTCTCTTGACTGCACTTCAGAATTTGAGCCCTTTTTGAATTGACACACAATAAATATTCAACAATCATTAGAAGTCAACTCATTAAACATTTGCCTTTACTTCAGTGCCATTCACTCTCTACTAAAAAGACCCTGGAGAGGGAGAAGCATGAAATGATGGAGGACAAATTTAGTATGTCGGTTGATGGCATCAAAAGGCTATTCATTTCACTTGTCCCAAACTTTTCTTTAAAAAAAAAAAAAAAAATCTAAGGGATGTTTATTTATATTAGCGACACTATTTCTGTACAAAGGACTACATGACATAAATACCAGTGAATTTAGCCTACAAACAAGACCGAAAGCTGTCATCTTGGGAAAAGTTGGTACACAGATCTCCTCAAATAGGCAAAGAAGGCAGCTTTTCGGTCCTTTTTGTCAGCAAACTTCAGAGGTATATACCATAATGTTGCTCTTTAATGATTTCTTAAACTGATGTGTCTTTATGCAGTCTCTGAGAAAAACAAAACACAGAAGTCTTTCATCTTGTTTACTGCACAAATCATACATGTTTGTAACTGAACTGGTAGAACACAGTAGGCAGCAGTGGGAAAAATAATCATTGACCATAGACCTAAACATTGAGCCTATACCAGAAATAACATCGCCGTCAGGAGGGTTTTCATGGGACTGTCTTTGGAAACAGAGAGGCAGTAAAATGACAGGAAAATAAACCAAAATCAACATTAAAAGTTGAATTGAACTTGAATGATTAGAATTGTGTTGTGTTCAATTCGTTTCAAAAGTACTTGGTGTTTTAATAATATAAACCTCTGCATTAATACCAATTGAACATTTTGACATCTTTTCAAAAGATTATTTGGTAAAGATGAATTCATTACAGTTCATTTTAGTATATATATATATTTATATATAGTTATATACATATAAATTTATTTAACTTATTTCACTTATACAAAAGAGAAGAACTGGAGCTAATTTTCCTCTCATGTGAAAAACAAAAGCAGGCATAAACCACCCTCTTCTTCCAGTGCTCCCAAAAACCCCATCCATCTAGACACCCCCACCCACCCACCCCCAATCCCCATCCCTTTGCAATCCTTAACAAACATCCCCTTAAAGCACCAACAGTTCAGAACAGTCCATCTTCACTAGTTTCTCAATTCCACATCCAAATGTACAATCTTATGGGAGAAAAAAAAAATCTTGTAAAAAAAATAGAGAGGGATGGGATTGAGTGGGATTGAGACATTCCGAACTGGGTGGAGTCATCAAAGTCTTGGTATTCCTGTGGTTTCATGAGCTTTCCTTATAACAGAGGGGGGGCTTTTTGAGGATGAGGGTCCCGAGAGAGAGACACACCAGACCTCCTGGCCTTGGTCTCCTACAGTCTCAGGTGAAGATCAGAGGGGTGTAGACAATGACATTTCGGGAGACAAAGATCCAAGTGGCTGCCAACATTAGAAAAGAAGGGTTGGGGGAGCAGAGAGAGAAAGCACCCTCCATGCTATACTCAGGAAGTCCCCATCTTCAGACTCCTGGCAAGTGCAAATACCAAACTACTGAGCTGGTGCCAAATCTTTATTTCAGTCTAAACTAGGTTTTGGACTTTTTTTTTTTTTCATTTTTTCTTCTTTTTTAAATCTCTGAACAGAAATAAAGAGAAAGCAATAGAGATCGAGACAAAACAAAATAAAAACAAACAAAACAAAAAAAAGCATACTTTCAGTAAGTTGAATACATAAAATATTGCATGCCCCCTCTGCGCACACGCTTGTCTTACAGACTCAAACTAAGCAGATCCCTGATTAAAGTGCACTCAGTAGCATGGGGAGAGGACCTGGGGAGAGCGCACAGCAAGATTGGGACGGGGTGAGGGGGTGGGGGGGGGGGGGGTGGCGGGACAGGATGCAGTCTCCCGGCTTGCCCTGCACGCACCTGTGGCTGGCCCTTACAGCAAGTGAAGGTGTGATTCAGATCACCACTAGCAGGTTGGCTTGAGCCGGGGAAACATGCACCCCAAAACACGACGAGACGTCAAGAGCAGGAAGCTCAGGCAAGCCTGCCCAAGGCCCTCCCTGTCCAAGTCCACCCGATTAGTGGATCAACAACACAATAAGGGAGGGAGCGAGATTCACGATCCGTACGGAGCATCCGGGCACTCATCCACAGACGCTCCAGACAGGTAAAGAGGAGGCAGGAGCCTAGAGAAATGCTGGTTTGGGAAGAAAAACACTGCACACACACCAAGCGATCGCGTTCCACCGCTTTACGTGTGTCACGCCAAGTACCAACCTGGCCAAAAAAGCTGACTGAGTCAGTGAGTGAGTGAGTGAAAAAGTGAGTGTGAGTGTGTGTGTGTGTGTGTGCATATGACGGAGAGAGCAAACAGGAACAGATTTTTACGGCATTCAACAAGACTCAATCCTCAGTTCTGACAAATACTTCTGCAACTACTCCTCGAATGTGAGTGCTTGCTGAACTGGAGCAAATCTTTTAAGATGTTTTAAAAAAAGGCATCGAAAATATTGAGGCTAAATCTTGGGGAGATTTGCTCCTAAGAGAGAGCATGTTATGTGAGTAGACTCAAGTGATTGAGTGTAAATGGAAGTCTATGAGCGTGATGACGACGTGTGCTGTATGTGTAAGTGTTTATGATGAGTGCAAAGGAAGGAACGATGGATGAGTGAGAGTGTTTGTGTGATTTGTTTGTGTGTGGGTGAGTGGGTTAAATGGTGTGTAGGTATGTTGTTCCACAGTATCTCTGTGTGAATGTGCTTCACGTTTGTATATTAAGTCAGGTATGATTTTTTTTGTCAGCACTGACTTCAGTATGTGCTCCTCCATGTCACTTACTTTGTGTATAAGTGTATGTGTGATGTCCCTTTGTGTGTGCCTGTCCGTGTCCGGTGATGTCCCACTGTGTGTGTGTGCGCGTGCGTGCATGTGTTTGTTCTATCGTTGCTGGCTTCTCAGTGTTTCTCATGTGTACCAGTGGGTTTCCAGTGTCTATGTGCTTCAATATGGGGCGTGTGTATGTGTGTGGATGTATGAATGAAATTAACATCTGAGTGATTAGTGAAAAACAAAAACAAACATAAAACGAAAGAAAAATGTCTATAAAGGTGCATATGTGTGTGTGTGTGTGTGTGTGTGTGTGTGTGTGTGTGTGCGTGCGTGTGGCTCAGGAGGACATGCACTGGACGTGGTCAGGACCACCGTCCTCTTCATCAGAGGAGTCTGGTGAGCTCCAGGATTCATCCGTATCCCCCTCCCCTCCTTCTCCACGGCGGGCCTGAGGACAAGGATGAATACATTTTCTAATTTCTGGATAACTGATGCTAATGCAATGGAGATAATTACAACATATTTCCATTCCAGTTATAAAAAATCCAGTTAATAAAAAAACAGATGTATGATGACAGAGATGCCTACACTCCACAAGGGTGGTAAGGTATTCTGATAGGGCTGGCTTTCAAACACTGTCACTTCCCATATCCACACAAACGTTTCAAATCTATCTCACACCCCTACAGCAGCAGACAGCCTGGTGTGCGTGCTGGCTCTGGGCCAGGGTGTCTGGTGTAGCCACTCACCCTCTGAGGCCTACGGTTTCTCATGTGTCTCATCAGGAACCACAGCAGCTGCGTGTCATACTGGTCTCCATGGCGCACGCTGTCCTCATCACGCTCACGTTTGTTCTTCTTCATCACCTGAGCAACCAAAAAACAGTAGTCAGATTTCAGGAAGTCAAATCAGTCAGGCAGCTAGTAAGTCAACAAAATGGCCCTAAAGTCATCTCCTCAGACAAGAGGACTAAACAACTGTTGTTACAGTTACAACAGAACAGATTTACAAACGATACAACAGTAGATCACAACTAATTAAATTAGCAACAAATTAACAGGCAAAATAACATCTTAAGTTCTCACAGTTAGTGGATTATTACTGTAAACACACTGAAAAATATTTTTGGTTGATAATTTTGTTTCACTATACTCAATGAAAACTCAGTCTATGGGATTCTACAGTAAACTGTTCTCCGACAGGAATGAAACCACTTGGGGCACAGGTTCGCTTTCACTTCCCACAGTGTTGACTATCAACTTGTAAAAAAGTTCACCTCTGAGTTCCAGCAGTCAATCAATCAAATATGAAGAAATTCCCTCAAGGCGTTCAGGAGATATCTCCTTCACAACAGACTGACAATGCGAAAACGTAAGGCCTCCAAACACTACTGTCCACAAGTAAAATATCAATCTATCTATTCACTAACTGTAATCTCCTAGCGTTGATTTGACAGCATTCTCATTGACTGTATTGTGGGGCTGTGGGCCTGCTTGGGGAGCTGGGACTCTTGCTTTACCTCTTTGAGGCCCTTCAGTGAAGTGGGTGTCTCTGCAGTGGGAGCCCACAGCTTCACATCGTGGTCCAAGCCACTGGTGGCCAGACCGGGGAGGTGGGGGTGGGGCTCGAGACAGTTCACCTGTACACAGAGAGAGAATAGAGAGAGAGAGAGAGAGAGAGAGAGAAAGAGAGAGAGAGAGAGAGAAAGAGAGAGAGGAGAGAGAGATGGGGTAGGAGAAAAAGACAGAGAAAGAAACATCATGAGGTTATGCATATCATATCATACCAGTTGCATTGTCTTCTTCTGAAATGACAAATAGCAAGACAAACCCACAGAGGAGTTGTATACATCATGCTTGCAATGCATGCTTGTCACAACAGCATTCATTGCTCTCAGATGAAATTAAATGAATGAATGCGTGAATGCGTGAATGCGTGAATGAGTGAATGAACAAATAAATAAAACTGTTTACAATGTCTTTCAATGTCAACTCTTATTTGACATATTCAACTTACCACACCGCCTCTGTCTCCCTCCATGAACTGCACGATGCGAGCAGAGTTCTTGTCCCACAGGTAGATGTGTCCACAGTCACTGCCACTAACCACAAACTCACTTCTGGGGCCGTAGAAGTTCACTCCCTTCACTGAGACACAGGGCCAAAAGAGAGCATCTCAGCACATGCCACATTCATTCTTCACAATCAGATTACAAAGACAGGGCTTCCCTATCCACGGCCTAATTACAGATTACACAGGCTGTTGTGGGAAAACACAGACAGGCTTACATACAGGCGTATCTGCTGCCTACTTGTGTTCTGTTAGGCACTTACCTGTGGCATTATTGCGGTGGCCTTTGTATCTCCTATGGTAATCAGCACCGTCACTGTGGTTTGAGTCGAACAGGTAAATGTCTTCGTCATTGTAGCTAGCCAGAAGTTCTGGGGGAAATAAACAGAAATCCTTTTTTAGCCAAAGGCAAACACTCTGCTTAGCACAATCAGAGAAGTCTGCATTATGAATTACTCAATGGGCCATGTGCATTTTTCACAGTTAACACTACTAAAATGCACTTTTTGAAAACATCCTTTCGGGTGCAATACGTAATTTTCCATGTCATCCTTCTAGACCCCCAACATATTATATAATATTGAAGGAACAGTGACATCAATATTACCATACAATGCATGCATCTTGACATTCCAGTCTTTTTCATTCCTTTGTTGCTATTTATTTTCATTTGCATTTAATTCCTTTGTTTTGCAATTTCAAGGCAAATAAATGAATACAAATCCAATAAAAGGCCTGTGGGTGGCGACCAAGATGCTTGCAAAGCCCGGTAATATTGTGCAACACTTCTCTTTTTTAAAATCATGCCTTCACTATTACGTCACAGCCTCAACACATTTTATTGGGCGCAATAAGAACAAAGGTCTTGAACCTTTAAACCAACACTAGGTAACGTTTGTGTGCCATCAGAAGTAAGTGTGCATGCTACCTGTGCCATCATGACTGTAAACCAGGCAAGTGATGTTTGTTTTGGACTCGCTGTTCACCAGATGGGATGGGCAGAACTTCTTCAGAACGCCATTGTTGTTGTTTTCATTGATCTTTCTTCGGTCGTAAATCCTAGTGGTAGACAACGGACAAACAATTGACATTAAGAATGCAGCACTGCAGGTCAGTGACGTACATGCGAGGGACACAAACGCAATTTGTGGTTCATCGAAACGCGTGTCTCACCTGACATACTGATCTCTTCCTCCAACAGCAAATTGGTGTGTGTTGGCAGGATTCACAAAGATGGTGTACAAGCCAACTTTCTTATCGCCCTCTTTGACCACCACTAGTTTACTGACAGAGATAAAGACAGACAGAGAGCAAAAAAGAAAGAAAGAAAGAGAGAGCCAGCAATAGAGAAGGCGAACAAAAGTGCAAGTAAAAAATACAGGTGAATTTCAAAGATACTGTTTCACACACACACACAAATACTTAATCACACTGGGTATTAGAAAAGAATTCCAAAGCCAGCTGGTTTAAAAACACTTGCCCAAACAGAAGCAGGGTGCAGAAGCAAGAAGCTGCTGGAAAGCTCCTAACTTACTATTTATACTCTCATGGCTCAAGCATCCACGGGGACCCAGTGTTTATATTACATTCTGTCCCATGCCAGCGATGGCACGACTAACGCAGACACTATGCAGCAAATCTCCAAATATGACAAAGTCTGTTTTCCGGAGTTATCAAAGGACAACCCTTTTGGTGCAGCCACAGCATGCACTGATCAACAGTTCAATTTCCTGGTTGGACAAAAAAAAGTGTGCTAAATTAGCTAAAACTGAATTCAGCGCAAAACACCTGGGAAGACTTTTCTATTCTGACGGGTATAATTAAACGGTCTTTTTTATCCTGGTTTATGATACGCAGTACCCCGTTCTACGAGATTGACTGGAACTTACTTTGCAGGCCGGTCGAGACAGAGGTCGATACCAAACACGACTGCGTCCTCTCCGGCAGAGAGGAAGGAGCAGCGAGAGTCGGGGTCTAACGCCAACTGGAGCACAGGAGGAGAAAGAAGGAGGGAGTGAGGGGGGAGAAAGAAAGAATGAAAGAATGAAAGATAGAATGACAGACAGACAGAAAGAAAGAAAGAAAGAAAGAAAGAAAGAACGAAAGAAAGAACTGACTATTAACATCATGCACCAACATTTGTTTCGTGTGCAATGTAAGATTTCCATCATCATGGCCGCTCCAATGACACAGGCTTACCTTGTGTGCTGCCCCCTTGTGCTGTGCCACTCTCTTGGTGTTCTTGCAGCGCTGGGTGGCAGAAAGCTCTGCCACGCGGATCTGCCCATCGCGAGCACACATCGCCAAAGTGGAGTCTCCACTGTGTGGCAGAAACTTAGCCTGGCATGGGGCAGGAGACATGGGCACACATTCAGTTAAGCACAAGGCTTACCTTTTTATCCAGTTAAAAACTTCTCAGTTAGTAGATTATCAACAACAGTCCATTTGACATAGCATCAGTAGGCAACCTAATCTGATGTCAATAGTTCATGTCTTTTAGGGGGATGAAAGTGTGGTGGTGAGTGTGTGTGTGTGTGTGTGTGTGTGTGTGTGTGTGTGTGTGTGTGTGTGTGTGTGTGTGTGTGTGTGGGGAGGGGAGGAGGGGTGGATTAACTGACCTAAGCACAAAACAATCTGTCCAAATTGTCCCGAATGAGTTGAGACAAAGGACATCTGCTGTGCATTGCAATTTAATGACAGGGTTGCGTCATAATGGGAATTTGACTGTCCATTGTCCAGTTTACTGGCATCCTCTCCCTGTAGTCAGTCAAACTACTAGTGTATGGTCCTATGTCTGCCCGTCACCCTCTTCCTCACCTGAAACACGTTGCTCTTGTGGCCGCTGTCGAACTCCAACTCGGCACGGAGCTGTGCCCAGTCCCAGATGACCACTCGCAGGTCGTCACTCCCCGAAGCCAGGCGCGTGCCCGACGGGTTGAAGTGCAGCGTGTTGACGCAGCCCGTGTGCCTCTCCAACCGGCCCTGCAGCTCCAGGCGTTGCACCAGGCCACGGGCGCCGCACACGCGCCGCTGAAACTGCCTAGCGCCCCAGCCGATCTCCCGCGCCCGCAGCGAGGGCACGGCGCGCCACGCCGGCACGCTCATCTCGTGCACCTCTGTGCCCAGCCACTCCTCCATAGCCTGCTCGTCTTGGTCCTCCTCCAGCTCCTCGTCCTCCTCGTCGTTCTCGTCCTCGTCTGAGCTGGAGGAGTGCCGGGCTGTGCCGCCACCACCACCGCCACCGCCGCCGCCACCAGGACGGTTCCTCTTCCTGGCTGTCCGTTTGGTGCCACCGCTCCCCGCCTCCTTGACCCTCTCTCTGCGGCCTCCCTCCTCACTGCCCTGCTCCCCTTCCTCTGTCAGAGAGTACAGGCCACTGCCGTCCATGCTGTCTGTGTCCTCTTCCTCATCCTCCTTGTTGTCCTCTGCCTCAGCCATGGGTCTGTCCTCTCCCCCCTCTGAACCTGTGGCAGGGTTGGAGTCTGCTGCAGAAGATGATTTGATTTGCCAAAACCAAACGAAAATTTGAAGAAAATATGAACAAAAAATTATGAATTGTACATACCTATACAATGTGAATATTATGCACAACGTGAAACCACATGCTACTGTATCAATTTGATGACAGGGAAATCCCCAATGCTATATTTATCACAGACGAAGCACTATCTAGGACAGCCAATGCATTCAATTTTTTTTTTATTATTTATTCTTTTCAGAAAGTGGGTGAACACACCTGTGTCAGGGTATGCCTGGACCTCTGCAGATGGGTCTCCCTCACCACCTCTACCTTCGGCAGACTCTTGGTCTTCTGCACCACCAAATGCACACAAATGAACGTCAACGTGTCATCAGGAAAATTCAAGCAAATTAGAAAATACTGGCGGTGCTTACCACTTGGTACACTGGATTTGCCTTCAGCATCGGCCATCCTCTCGCCCCTTCCAAGTCTCTCCTCCAAAAGACGAGAGGCTTTGAAAAAAAAGTGATACAGAAAGACGGTGAAAAAAATAACTTACATGTATTTGTAAGCTTTATTAGGAATTCCACAGCCTAGTTTACAACGTCAGTTGCCCCATGTTGATGGAGCTAGTCCACAACACAGTCGGCCTGACTTTGCTGTCTAGACAGCCAACGTGGGTGCGTCAAAAACATGTTTCAGTGGGCGGAACGGTGAAAACTTTCACGCAGCTGTCAAAGTAAGGAGTAACGTAGCCCAATCACGAACAGTCACTAGAAAGCGTAGGCCTATTCGATCATCGTTTCCTATAAAAATCTGTCTGGAAATGTTTGACGCTAGACCACTGAACAACATTTTGGAGATGGCAGTCCCAGCGCATGCAATTAACTTCTCGACTTTGAAAGTGAATGCATTGCTAACTAACGAATATGCTGTTGGATTAACTTGGCAATTAACGTTATGTTCTTCAATTTATCATTTTTTAAAAAATAATCCCCTTGACGTCCAGGGAGAGTGAATTTAATGGCATGTCTCCTCTTTGTTGTCAAGGTGTTGATCAGGCACTCGCCTACGTAGTTGGTCAGGCTAACTAATCTTAGCACCACAATGTGACATTAGTCGAAAATAGCAAACAGAGGCCAGTTAATGGTAGGCTAGTTCGCAGATGCAGGGGGCTTTAATAGTGCTAAAGTTACTATTACTGTTTAGTGCCAAAAAGGTTTCAGATAGCATTTCTACCCAAGCTAACGTTTGCCAAAAATCTCTCAACCTTTGGCATGCAGTAGACTACTGCAAGGCTTAGCTTGTTATTATTGTCTAATGTGTGATCTTGTAAACAGCAATAGCCTACGTGGCTGGTTGCTACGTTTGCTACCTGATTACATATGCGTACACAAACTGGCTAGAGTTCTCTAGCCAACTAATGTTAGCTAGCTTGGTATCTTTTAGGTCTACGGTATCGACAGCTACCCAGCTAAATGTTGTGCTAGCTAGGTGATAGCTGGCTACCTCTGTTTGCAGTAGGCCCGAAGACTCCGCACTGTAATCCTCTACGCAGATTTTGGTCCTCAATCTGCAAATCAGGTACCCCGAATGGAAAGCCTGAATATGAAAATGCACGATACGAGGAACAGGTACATCGACAAGTTTCAGAAAAATTAAACCAGCAGATGACGGCTAGAGCTTGCAGCCGTGCTTGTTCTGTTTTGACTGATCTACCTCACACTCCTCTCGATTCCTTTTCCGGCGAGCGAGGCGCCCTCTTCCGGAAATGGCAGACTATTTAAAACCCAAATAAACAATGTTGCGCCTCACACCATCTCATGTCCTGACCCTTGGGCCATTCGTAATGGTTAGATGTTGCACGTTGGGCGTAAGAGTTACAATGCCACCATACGTAAGCTGAAATAGGCCGGTGTCATTACAATTACTGTAGGCTACCATAATAATACCCCCCCCCCCCCCCCCCGGAATAGGCTATGTTCTATTGTCTGAGAAACTGCAGAGGGTGTTGTAGGCTAACTACTAGAAAGGAAAAGACTTCATGTTTGCACATTGCTCTCATGATGCTTGCATTTGGGCGTGTGTGTGTGTGTGTGTGTGTGTGTGTGTGTGTGTGTGTGTGTGTGTGTGTGTGTTTGTGTGTGTGTGTGTGTGTGTGTGTGTGTGTGTGTTTGTGTTTGTGTTTGTGTGTGTGTGTGTGTGTGTGTGTGTGTGTGTGTGTGTGTGTGTGTGTGCGTGTGTGCGCGCGTATATGTGTGAGTTTTTTTTTTTTTGGGGGGGGGGGGGTAGGCTATTTGCAACCATACTGATCTAACATTACATAAGGAGGCAATTCGTAAAGAAGTTCATTCTTATAGCCTATATAAAAAGTGGACCCGTCACCCGGTCATTCATGCACGCATCTTTAAATTTAGCCATACCATGCTATAGTTATTGTTATTATATAATTAACTGAGTGACTTATTTGATTGCTATTCTCATTTCATGGTTTTATTTCTCATTAGGTTAGTGTTTAATTGATTGTTTTATTGTTAATATTACTATTCTCCCTTTTTGTAATTGTTCACTGTTATTTAATTTGTATTGTTATTTATTTGTATGTCGCTTTGGACAAAGGCGTCTGCTAAATAACCATAACCATAACCATAACCATAACCATCTTGTTTATTTTGAGGGTTTGTTTGAGGGATGCTGATAAACGCAACACATCGATAAAATTCATTAGCCTACATTGCATTTGACTATTGCGTCATAAAAGAATATGAGCACAGAGATGATAAGTGGGTGCAATCGTATAGCGCGCCTGCACGCACATGAAAGAGAGAGAGAGAGAGAGAGAGAGAGAGAGAGAGATTAGTTGAAATTCAGTCTTTTCATAGAGCGGATTAGTGTAATTCTTTTGCAGAGGACCACAGTCTGGTTTGTGACTAACTTGGGAGTCAATCTGACCCTCTCTCTGCGGAATAACAGGTTTTGGTATCTCATTGATCAACGGCCAACAGAGGTGCACCTGCAAACGGATACGTCGCCTACATTTCCGTACATTTCAGGACAGGAGCTCCCCCGTTTGCCCAGAAAGACTCGCATTCGGATCTTGAAAGAAGGGCGCATTTCGACACATCTGAAGATGAGCGAGGTGAGTTTCTATTTTCAAAGCTTTTTTCCCTTCTTTTTAATTTTCAACAAAACTTTACAAATATTTCAGCAGGAGCAATACCGGTCCACCCCTGCTCATTCGTCTTGACAGGAGACGGGTATGAACATTTCCCATAGACATGGCTGATGCAGCTTAGGCTACGATAGGCTAAATATCTTCGGGGATTTACTACGATCGCACTTCCGCAGTTACAGAGAGCATCATAACAACTTATTTGGCTACAGTAGCCTACGCGCTATAATGTTCTGTCCCTGATTAAATTGTGATAGCCTATGTCAAACTTGTCAAACTTGTCTTTGCAACCACACACATTCGCAACCATCGTAAATCCATTCTGCATAGGCTATAGCCTCACCGCCAGCGGACAGCTTTGGTGCCGTTGGGGTTTATCGTATTGGCGTGATCTCAGGGCTATGTGAATCGGTGATGTGAAAGACTGACTTATAGCCTACTCGGGTCTGCAAATCCGTTTCTCAGTGGATTGCCTGAATGTCAATATGGAAGCAGTCGTTTTTGTAAGAATATAATCCAGGGTATGTCTTAAAAGAATAAACACAATCAATTTTGTGTGACAAAGTTTTGAGAGGTGGAGGAAAGGGGTAGGCTAAAGAGAGGAAAGGGAGGGACTGCAAAAATCTTGCATGAGAACCCATTGCTTCAAAATTGAATGTTTCTATGTGTGTTCATGAAAGAGAGGCAGCAACCACAGTAAAAGAAACATACATCGTATTGAAGAGGCTATATTGTGCTGGCCTGATAGCCTCCATCTCTCCCAGCATCTCTCCCAATATCCTAAACAGATGAAGGAACTAGCGCTGATCTATTTTATTGTTTTTGGCATTGTGGACAGGAAAAATAGGCACAGGTCTGTGTTATTCTGACTTGAGACCTGGCCATGTTCCCTCAGTTGTTTTTATTCCGACTTGAATTCAGAAAATGAACTAGAAAGACCCCACAACCAAGAAATGGAGAAGCAAAAGAGGAAAGATATTCACATGTATGGCAGTCTTTCCACACGGGCCAATCTAGGCCACTGTCTTAAGGCTAATATTCTCGTTTTCATCTCATAATTAGATTAGCAGGGTGCCAGTTATTCTATTTTTACACATGGGACTGATGGAAGGAATGAAATAAGGACAGAGAAAAGACACATGCTCTCACAGGAAGGTTCATTCTTAACTCTTCCCATTTACCATCACTCGTTTTGATATCAAAGAAAAGTGTTAGCAGCAGAGACAGTGACTAATTATTTATCAGGCACCAGCTGTGCTTCCCTATACTTTAACCTTTCATTTTTATTTTGTATTTATCCTTTATTTTGCCGGGATAGTCCCATTGAGATCTGAATGCAACCGCAAGGATTATTGATAGGATGTCAGAGGACAGATCGAGACACTATTAAATCTAGATGCAGAAACATGATAAAAGCAGTCTTTCTCTCTCTTTCCCTTAGATTTTCTCTCTTACAACCATAATCTAAAGAGGTGAAATTCAGAGTGACATAGAGGGGATTCTCTGAAGGGAATCATGCCATCAGGCCAGACTGTGCTCAAAATTGAAAAAAAAAAAGAATGTCAGATCAGGATTAAACAGGAGATTATAGATCTCATCATACAGTATCACAACACAGGTTTGATGTTGATGTTATTCCCCTCAGAATTAGGCCTACATTTGTGTGTCTGATGGGGCCATTGTGAAGTCTTTCTGTGTTTTGATGTTTTGATGTACATTTTCTTTTACTCAGCCTGCTATGTTGACTTTGTTGTAGGCAACAACAGTTGGAGAGCCCTCTGATGGACAGACTCCTTCGACTGACAACAAAGGTATGTTTTGTGCTTGCTTTACTACTTTAAGGCAAGTGTGTGTGTGTGTGTGTGTGTGTGTGTGTGTGTGTGTGTGTGTGTGTGTGTGTGTGTGTGTGTGTGTGTGTGTGTGTGTGCGTGTTTGTGTGTATGTGTGTGTGTGTGTGTGTGTGTGTGTGTGTGTGTGTGTGTGTGTGTGTGTGTGTGTTTGTTTGTTTGTGTTTGTGTGTGTATGGAGTTTGGCCTAAGACTTCTCACTTTTGTCCTACATCCAATTTCTGCTTCAGTCTCTCTGTCTATCTGTCTGTCTGTCTGTCATTATATTTTTAGCCCCTGATGGCTTGTCTCATTACCCTCTCTCTCCTTCTTCCGTCCTCCTCCACAGATTTCTTTAGTATTTCTTCCATGTCTGAGTCATCCTGTGTGGCATTTGCCTTCTTCTAGGCCCACTCCATCCTATCTCCCTTTGAGTAAACAAACATTGCACTGTTGGATGTTGTGTAGTTCAGTGTCACCAAAAGAACTGCTGATGCTTTTCCTTCCTTTTCGGGGATTGGATTTAGAATGATGTTGAGAGAAGAAGGACCTGACTCCTACAGTAACTACTCAGACTCTTATTTGTACTGCTGTTGCGGCACAGTACAGTGTGAGTCATGTAGAAGCACATTTATGCCATATCGTAACTATGATTCCAAAAGGACTCCCAAAATTAAAGCAGGCTTGATAGAATTTTCCAGATGATACTGAAATACAAACATCCATGGTTCATGGTTCAGAAACTTAAGGATGCATGTCTTGACAGGGATATCCTTTTCAGGTAGCCCAGCTACTTAGTACTCTCAATTTCAGTAACTGTTCATTTCATTTCTGTATTTTGTATCGTCTATTTGCTTGCCTTGACTGGAAAGCACTTTGCGTCAACTCCTGTAGTTTTTAAATGTGCTATACAAAATTAAGTGACTTGACTTGACTCTGTCTGGTAGATAACTACAGCTAACTATATTTTGTCAAAAGCACTCTGTTATGTCCACTGAAGTTTATCTTTCATGCAAACCAACTTGGCATGACTCCGTTGCGATGGCACATGTGCTATGTGTCAGTGTATTTAATACAAAGCACGTCAATGAGAGAGTACCATGTGACTACATTCAAGACCTTGAAATGTACCAAATTCCACATTACAGTTTGAAGTTATACGAGATAAGAATCACAAATTCAAGACAAAAAAACACTAGACTGTGAATTCAGCTCCCTAATACTCTTCTCCTAATTTCCCTTTCGGTGTGTTTCTTAAGTATTTCAGCCGGTGCCATTGCCCCAGACAGCACTCAGCTCTGTTGTGTGTGTGTGTGTGTGCGTGTGTGTGTGTGTGTGTCTCCTTTTGTCCACAGCGCCCAGTGAGAATGCATCCAACTCAGCAGGGAAGCCTGCGGAACAGGAGGAAGAGATCGACATCGACCTGGAAGCTCCGGAAACAGAGAAAGCTGCCTTGGCCATACAGAATCAGTTCAGACGCTTTCAGAAGAAGAAAAAGTGAAGTGAAAGAGGCACATAAAGAAAGAGAGAGAAAGAAGGCAAAGACAAATTCTGAAGCTAATCCATGGGCGGGTTGTGGGGTTATAAGAAGTGACAGTCTGTCAATTAATCTGTATTCCTGGGAGTGAAAAAGGGCATTTCTTACATTGGACATTCTACTATACTATACAGTTGGTCACACTCTTTCTTTACTCAGTCAAACTTTCTATCTTCTCAAAATTCATATCTTCTCAATTTCTCAAGCAACCAACGTAAAAATCAGGTTTGAGATCAAAGCACAAGTATGTTACATCTGTTATGTAAGCACATCAGCTGTATCCCTGATTAAACTTCGAGAACGTCATTTCATGCATGTAATTTTTACAATCACTTGTAAACTCAATCCGACTGAGGTTGAAATAGGATGTTATGTACTGTAATTTCCCAACTCTCAGCCGCAGCTTATACCTTAATTGCAAAATGTCTTCCTTGGTATGGTATTGAAATGATTTTGTTTTGTTTTAACTTGCATAAAAACTGTCCTGCGGCTTATACACGATGCGGCTAATACACAGGAAATTACTGTATTCTGGAAATGACAGCACTGTGGTAGAGTGATGAAAAAATTATTTCGATAGTAGGGGTGTAGCGATACACACAAGTCATGGTTCAGGGTGTATCTTGGTTTTGAAGTCACAGTTCAGTTGATTTTCAGTACGGTAAGCCTGGAGGTATGCAAGCCTAAAATTCACTGACAATATTGCTGATGTGTATAACAGGAATAGTATTTTGAAAAGGTGTCAAATGTTTTATATATGTTAATTGACTAAACTGACAAAGGGTCCACCATTTAATATTTTGTGTGGGAACTTGAATTTGAAACATGATCCACAGGTAAAAAAAAAGCCTACTGTGGATTACTGTTAATGACTGCATTCGGTTCAATTGATATACATCTGTATTTAACTTAACGTCCTCTCCTTAAACAGTTTAATACGTGTACCTTTACACCCCTAGGTTTGATAGAGAAAGAGAAGTCCAGTTTTATCTGTGTTTTCCAACACTGCCACGTCTCAATGAGCATATTACCTTAACACAGATAAAAAAAACTTCTTGTTTTAATTATTTCTTTACATATTTTGCTTGTTCTGATCCACTGTAGGTGTAAACTATGTCTTTTTTGTTGTTGTTGTTTATGAATCTGGCTGGCAAAGTGTCAAAAGTGGTCTGTCCACAAAGCCTAATTAAAAAGTTGGAGTGAATGGACTGTATGGATTCTTTTGAGTTTTCTTATTATATTAAAATACTATCCAAAGTATAGTATTAAAATACTATGTAGATAGGTTACCAATGATATGGCTATACGGTTTGTTAAGTTTGAATTACTTCTTTATTCTGATTATGTGAAGAGAATTCATGAACTTCTTCTGGGTTTAGCGCCTATCTGTCAATTAAGACACTCTAACCCACTAATGAAGGATTCATCAAAGTCATTGCAATACATTTAACCTAGCTACCCTTCATGACCATAAATAGAACAGTCTATTTGAAGTCTCTAAAAATATCCGTATACCAGAGGGAGCTAATTGTGACAGAAATCGTAGTCTGGAAAAAGCGTCATAAAAATAATCACTTCCATGCAGCATATGATGTATTTTACGTTGCATGAAGCAACGCTGTTGTGTTGGTTAATATTGCTTGTGTTTCTTTGTGGGATTTGTGTTTGTGTGTAGATGGCCCACATCCATGTTTCCCCCCACTTGAGTGAAAAATAGAGATTCAAGTGTTTGAGTGTGTGACTCATTAGTTTTTAAGGCGTACCTATACTAAAATATAGCCAGAGGCACGTAAAGGAGTTATGTAAAGGAGTAAGGATTATCTAATAGCTCCTCTGTTTGACACTGGAATGCAAGCTTCAGTTGTGTGTACACAACGCTAAATTGCACGTTATTTCTGTGAACTTTACCATGACGAAATGCTCAGAATAACCTGCTGCTTTGAATGTGTTTGATTGACTATTTGCATCCCTGCATGTTGTTGACATGCATCTGTGAATGTGTGTGTGTGTGTGTGTGTGTGTGTGTGTGTGTGTGTGTGTGTGTGTGTGTGTGTGTGTCTGAGAGAGAGAGAGAGAGAGAGATTGAGCACACAAACGAGTGAGAATGGTAGGCTGTAGTGCATCAAGTGCTTTGTTCGCAGGTGAAGAGAGGGGGAGTGATGAGACAAGGGGCCATCTCTCGCTCTCTCTGCCAGTTATTTATATCCCCTGAAAGGAGAGGTGGAATGGTGTGTGGAGGAGAGGAGACAGTGGAAAGGGGGAGAAATATGAAGCAGGGTGAGGGAAAAAAAGTGAAGTGGGTTGGAGAGTAGGAGTGGAAGAGAAAAAATGAGGAAAGAGAGAGAGAGAGAGAGAGAGAGAGAGAGAGAGAGAGAGAGAGAGAAGGATTATGATGATGATGACCATGCCAGTTTGTGGGGAGAAAATCATTGTGGGTGGGAAAGGCATCTGAGAACTGACTGGATGATTACGACCAAAGTAAACTTTCATGTGAGAGAACAGAGCTGTTAGTCCACCCACATCCTGTGCAGTGAGCAACTACATGATGGTGAGGCCATTCGCAAGCTGTGTAACTCCCTCCCCTTGACTGAATTCACCAGGGCGGAAGTGCAGCATTTTGCTGGTGCACATCGTGTCTCGGCACCATGCTGTGGGTAGCACAGTTGCAACTGAAGACAGACCTCAGGGTGTTGACATGGTCAAAGCAGCTGGATGATGAAGTATTTGGTACTGTGTTTGACCATTACTGTGACTCTCCTGGTTCCTGTGGCTGAACTGGTGGACAACACAAACATTGGGTTAACACTCTGGGAGTTCATATTATTCCACTGTCCTGTAAGACATGTCTTTATAGAGTCTATTAAGAGTTATACTCTATTAAGAGTTATAGTCTGTGACAGATTGTTATGCTCTCTAGGATGTATGTTCATCATCATAACTGTAAAAGCAAAGTAGGCCATGAAGCAAAAATGGCCCAAAAAACCCTATTGGTGCCATCTGAAAATGAATTTCGATATATCCCACTGCCCATCCAGGTCATGCAGTGGTTTGAGTCAGAACACCCTGTGGAAATGTAAGAATGGTCTTCGCAGCATGACATCACCAACAACACACAATTAACATTTCGGCAAGCTGTAATCAGTACCAGCTGGGCAGTCAATGTTTGCAATTGGAAGGCTTTCTAAGAGGAAATATGTCTAGCTTTAGACCAAAACTCTGTCATGTTTGAGAGACCATTAAGTGTGACACTCTTGGGACCCCTTGTGGCAGAGTTCTATGATTTTCAGTGCAGATTTACACAGGGAAGCTTGGGCAGAGCCATGCCACCATACTGAGTACTGACAGCTTGGCTTTGCTGTTGGGTCAGTTAGGGACTGTAAGCTACCAAAGGCCCTCCATGACCTCCCCCCCCCCCCCCCCCTCTAGGCAGTGACAGATGTGCGATGGAGCTCAGTCATTTTGCCAAATTTCAGCAGAATCTGTTTGGCAGGACTTTGAACTCCTCCCCTCTCAGAGTCTGGCCTGCACTTCCTGTACTCAGAAAGAAGAGAAAGTACCCCAAATGAAGCCCGCATTTGCAGAATACGGAATACTTCAACACTCTACGGCCAATCAGGAGCAGCACAGCGGGCTGACTGGTGATTCAGAAATATATTAATATCAGGTTTTGACTTGTTGATGCCCTCTGGTGTTCATGTGGATGATAATATGTTTGTGTTCAAACACATTAAATCATTAAAAAAAAGAAATATAATGGCCACACAACGGAGGACGTCTTAAAATAAATAGCACATGAATTAAGATTGAAGATTCAAAATTATTCTGAATAACACTGCGGAAATATCCAACGATAAAATTATATAATATAATTAATCACTTTAAGAGTTTCAAACTGTCAATTGGCTGAATAAGAGCATTGATGATGTAACTGGTGTGATGGCCGTGGATGGGGAGAGGGAAACGCAGGCTGTACTGTATGTCAGGATCTGTGGGAGGCCTCAGTCTCGGACTCTAAAAATGGCTCCATGTGAATGTTAGATAGGTACAGTCATGCCTTATGTAACCCTCCGCTGTCAAATTGACCCCTTTTTCTACCACTTTAAAGTCCATTTGTCATTCTCTCTCTCTCTCTCAGATGTCAGTAAGTGCATTGTCACTGAAACACTGCTCAATACCGTCAACACAATCACAAAGTCTTTTGTGAAGTCATGCATGGTTGAATATTTATACATGTCAGCAATATACTTGTCAGTGTTCTGTGTTTTCACCAACTTTAGACCCAGTGTTGCTCCAGCCTCTCTCTCTCTCTCTCTCTCTCTCTCTCTCTCTCTCTCTCTCTCTCTCTCTCTCTCTCTCTCTCTCTCCTCATGACCCTGGGTTAAATAAGAGATGCATTTACATTTAAGTGCATGGTTGTGTGAGGAGGAATTTGCTCTCTCTACCACACAAAAAAGAACAAAGGCAAAGTTTACTTTATGGACCAAACATTGTTTTTTTTTTCCTTCAAAGTATGCATCACATAGTAATCAATGTACCAACAGGTACTGTGATAACAATATGAAATGTGTTTCTGCTCTGTGCACATTGTGCAATACATGAATGAATCTCCAAGTCATCAAATGTGTTTAGAGGTGGTGGTGGTTGCAACTAAGAGCAGCACACATTGAATCTTGAACATGGTATCCTGAGAAGCACTACAGATTAATTATCATTATAGTTTTTTTTCTGTTTAGTTTTTAGTTGGTGCTGTTTGTTGCATTTCTCCAAATGTAAACAAACCCATCGTGTCACTAAATGCCAGCTAGCTGTTTACAGACTGTGATGAGGTGTAGAACCACTAATTTTTACATTAGATTTGGTTAGAAATTAAATATTTTACCATTTCAGCAAACATTTGGGTAGCAAGATGACTGGATGGTTATTCAATGTGCAGTCATTTACCGTTCAGTATTTTGATTTTAAAAATCGGTAGAACACAATTCAAAATATTATAAGATTGAAAGAACTTTTTTTTATTCCAGAATAAAAATTTATTGTAGATAAACAAGAGCATTACAGTCATAATTCGAAACAAAGGGAATGCATTTATGGTAATCTATTGTGTCAAGGCGCGGCTGAATTGCCTCCATAACAGCACAGTTTGGAATCCTCCTGAAAATAGGAGTTCCTCAACAGCAAGAAATGGTCCCTGAAGAGCTGACTAATTTCCTTTCACAAACTGAAGGGCTGAAACAGCAGGGTTTTTAGACGTGAAGCATCGCAGGTCCAATATTGACTCTGGTCATCACAGTTGTCTTATAGCTTTATGTATTAAGGGACAAGAAGAAGGTATAAAGTGAAGAAGGAGGTACCTTTATATTTCTGGGCTTGTTTGCCTTTATTGATTGGATAGTGAAGATTCTACAGGAGATGAGCAGGAGAGAGATGGGGAGTGGACTCCGGAAATGACCACAGTCGGTACTAGACCCAAATGTGGTATGAGATGCCAATAATGCTATGCCCCACCCCACCCCCCAAGCAAATTGGATATCTGATCCGAGTAGAGTGGCAATGTCAGTGAAACTGGTGTTTCTTGAATCCTTTGCCAGGTCCTCTTCAAAACAAGCGAAGAGCTAGGACACTCACAAGGATGGTTATTGCTAAACAAGGAAGCAATAAAAAGACCAATTAATCCAACAATTAAACAATAGACACAAACGTAGAAAGCTTCAATTTAAATCGAGACATGAAAAATGGCAGACACATCGTGATATATTACATTGTAAACATTTCATTGATTTTGTATCAAGATATGTCCAAATTAATATTAAGTTTATTGAAAGATTGGGGACAAATGCCTTACGTTGTGTATTGATGAATAAATATACTCTAAAATACAATACATTTCCATAAGGAAATGCTAGATGTTGATTAAGTAAAGATAAAAGATTATGATACACTGACTCACATACACAATATATACCCCATCATAGTTTTAGACACAATAACTTTCATGTCACGCCATATGACAATTTTAGTCATTAACACAAGACATTAGTGAATGAATATGAATTCCAATACATGTATGTATGTATGTATGCATCTACTGTACCTTGAGTCAGTGGATGCATGAGGGAAGAACAGCCTGCTGTAGTAGCAGCAGCAGTAGTAGCAGTAGTAGCAGCAGCAGTAGTAGTAGCACCATTGGTAGGGTCAGCCAGGTTCACGATGCTATCGGCTCTGAAGAGTGAATTACTGGGGGCAGCAAATGTCCCATCAGCTGCAGATATAGACGAGACAAAACCACTGAAGGCAAGACAACTTTGGTATATACACAACCTTAATCAGAGATACATTTCCTGAGCCCATGGATTCTCAAACAGATTATTTAAAGTTGACCGTACCATTGACTTCACCCCTGATAAGGCTAGGTTGGACGCTGACACGATTATTGATGGCCTGGCTCAGTCCCTGGACAGTGAATGTACACTGGTGGAAACTTCCGTTGATGCTTCTGTTGAAGTTGTATGTGATGTCCACCACGCTTAGCTAGAGAACGCCGACATGCAGATAAATCATCAGACACATACGGGATCGTTAGTGGTACTCAAAGCCATCGATATCTCAAAGTTGCGACAGCCGTTGACTTCCATGTTAAAGCCAGATTAGAGCGGTCACGTGGTTAGTGGGTAGACTCAGTAGTTCCCTCGGTCCCTGGTTTACTACGGGATTGACAGCAGCGATCGCATTAATATTTACGGTAAATACTCGATGAAAATTACTATAAACTGCATTTCCACATACATATACTACTCAATGAAAATGCATTATTATGCACACGACTATAAATCATGTAGAAAAATCTTATTAGATATTCATTCATTCTCAATGGAATAGTTCCCGGAAGTGCCGCCATTGTTTGTACACGGGAGTCAATGGTAGTGTCGCAACTTTGAGATATCGATGGCTTTGGTGGTACTGTAGCACATTTACAGACTGGCTTGGGCACTGTCATACAGTATAAGGATACGTAACAAGATTGGCAACACACAGGACGAACCCGATGAGCCACTCACCGTGTTGGTCAAGGTGAGGTTACCATCATCTCTATCCTGTGTAGCTGTGCGGAATAAGAAGTTCCTCATATTGTTGAATGGATCTCTGGAACAAACAAACACCAAACCGCCCCCCTGCAGAGCAAGACAGAAAATATCACAATTCCGTTCACTAACATACAGTACAATGATGCACAGAGTGTGCCATTATGTTAGTGTGTTGGGTTGGTTAGTGTTGCGTACAAGATGCATAAAATATGTACAAATGATACTGCACTTTACTATTTTAAAATCTAGAGATACTTGGTGTTGTGTGTTGTTTTAGTGTGGGGTTATGGGAGGGTTTGGTGGTCCTGTTGTCTGTTGTTTGTCTATCTGACAAGCTGTATATGGTGCAAGATGAATTTCGGAAAGTATCAATACATACTGTACCTATCTATCTATACAAGACAACATGTACAGTAGGTGTACAAGTGTGATTACCTGGTTTACAGCACTGGAGAGCACCAGAGCAATGTATCCGGTGGAGTTCCCAAAGAGCTCAAATTTCACATTTGAATCAGCAGCATTTACGAACTCGGAGGAGATGAAGGAGCAGAGATCACTGCCGGCAGGATCACAGCCATTCTCTCCCAAACACAGTTTGGTGGAACCACAACCATCACGAGTGATGCTCACCTGGAAATGACCACAGACGACACATATATTAGCTACCTAGGCAGGATAACATGATACAACCACACATCCAAGGCTCTCAAATGCGATGTGTAGACTTAATGAAGTTATGGTTAGAGGTCGTCATTAATGATTCTACTCAATAAAGCTGAATTGAGTTGAAATTAACCAAACCATGTCACTTAGGTAGCTTTTTCTCAGTAGGAAACTCACTTCTCTGCTCTAACCTCCAAACTCATGCTGTACTTTAAGGTGTAGGAAAAAAAATAATCAAAACATCAGATGATGCGTCATGTGAGAGCTCCATTGAAAGCCATGTTACAGTCTAATAGCCAATCTATCGCAATGCTACAATGGAAAGCTGTCTTACATTTGTGGCTCTAGGCATTTCCAAATTAAGAGTTGGGTCAAGAGGAATATTGGCCAGATCCAAGATGCCCTCGGCTCTGAAGAGTGAAGTTCTGGGGGCGTCAAATGTCCCATCAGCTGCAGATATAGATGAGACAAAACCAATGAAGCCAAGACAACTCTGGTATAATTACAACCTTAATCAGAGATACGTTTCCTGAGCCCATGGATTCTCAAACGGATTACTTATAGTTGACCGTACCATTCACTTCACCACTGACAAGGGAGGGTCGGAAGTTGAGGGCTCCAGAGGCGCGATTGAGGGCCTGGCTCAGTCCCTGGACAGTGAATGTACACTGGTGGAAACTTCCGCCGAGGCTTCCGTTGAAGTTGTATGTGATGCTGACCACTCGTGGCTAGAGAACGCAGACATGCAGATAAATCATCAGACACATACGGGATTGTTAGCGGTAGAAGACTTCCAGACTGGTTTGGGCACAGTCATATAAGGATATGTAACAAGAATGGCAGCAAACAGGGCGAACCAGATGAGCCACTCACCGAGTCAGTTAAGGTGATGTTGCCATTATCTCTATCCTGTGTACCTCTACGGAATAAGAAGTTCCTCATTGCGTTGAATGGATCTCTGGAACAAACAAACACCAAACCGCCCCCCTGCAGAGCAAGACAGATAATCTCACATTTCAGTTCACTAACATATAATGTCGCACAGAATGTGCCATTATGTTAGTGTGTTGTGTTGGTTAGTGTTGCGTACAAGATGCATAAAATATGTCCTAATGACACTGCACTTTACTATTTTAAAATGTAGACATATTGTGTATTGTTTGTTGTACAATAATGTGTATTGTTATGTGTGTGGTTATAGGATGGTTTGGTGGTCCTGCTGTTGTCTGTTGTCTGTCTATCTGACAAACTGTATGATGCAAGATGAATTTCTGAAAGTCTATCTGTATCTACTGTATACAAGACAACATGTACAACATGTAGCTTGATTACCTGGGTTTCATTACTGGTGAGCACCAGTGCAATGTATCCGGTAGAGTTGCCAAAGAGCTCAAAGGCCACGTCTGAATCACTAGCAGATACGACCCGGGCAGAGATGAAGGAGCAGAGAGTATCACCAGCAGGGTTACAGCCATCATCTCCCAAACACAGCTTGGTGTCACTGCAACCGTCACGAGTGATCCTCATCTGAAAATAACCACAGACAACACATGACTTAGCCACCTACAGTAGGCTGGATAACATGATACAACCTCACACATCAAATCTCAAATACGATGTGATAAACTTAATAAAGTTATGCTGGGAGGATATGGCTGTCATTAATGGTTCTATTCAATAAAGCTGAATTGAGTTGAAATTAACTGAACCATGTCACTTAGGTGGCTTTTTCTCAGTAGGAAACTCACGTCTCTGCTCTAACTTCTAAAAAAAGAATCAAAACTTCAGATGATGCATCATGAGAGCTTCATTGAAAGTCGTGTTCGAGTCTAATAGCCAACGTATCGCAATGCTGCAATGGAAAGCTGTCTTACGCTTGTGGCTGTAGGCATGTCCAAATTAGCAACTGGGTCAACAGTACTGGTCAAGTCCACCATGCCATTGGTTCTGAAGAGTTCAGCACTGGGGGCAGCAAATGCTGGACCACCTGCAAATAAAGGCCAGACAAACACACTGAAGGCAAGACAGCTCTGGTGCATATTCAACAGCCATAGACAGCAACCTCAAGTCGAGAGTTCTCAAAGGTGTGATTTTTAAAGTTCACCGTATACCTCTGACTTCACCCCTGATAAGGGAAACTCGGACATTGATATTTCCAGTGGTGCGATTATTGATGGCCTGGCTCAGTCCCTGGACAGTTAATGTACACTGGTGGAAACTTCCGTTGATGCTTCTGTTGAAGTTGTATGAGATGTCCTCCACACTTGTCTAGAGGACGCCGACATGCAGATAAATCATCAGACACATAATAGGGGATTGTTAGTGATAGCACATTTACAGACTGGTTTGGGCACTGTCATATAAGGATACGTAACAAGAATGCCAACACACAGGACGAACCAGATGAGCCACTCACCATGTTGGTCAAGGTGATGTTGCCATTATCTCTATCCTGTGTAGCTGTGCGGAATAAGAAGTTCCTCGTTGTGTTGAATGGATCTCTGGAACAAACAAACACCATACCGCCCCCCTGCAGGCAAGACAAACAATCTCACATTTCAGTCCATTATGTACTGTGTCACTGCTATGAGTAGGGAAATCATGGTAGAAGTTTTTGTTGCTGCTGATTTGTGTATAGAATATATTTGCATCTTATTTTATTTATTTTACTATTGTTAATATCATTTTAGAAACTTTTGTGCATTTCATTTCTTTCACCATGGGATAGAGTGAAATATTTTTTCCATTCATTTGTAGGCCTATGTCTGGTAGCCTACAGAATGTGGAGAAATTGACTATAAAGCTGACTTTGACTTTGACTTTGACATTAAGTAGGCTATACAGTATGCATCATCATGTCAGTGTGTTGTGTTGGATAATAGTGCATTCAAGACAACATGTACGTGTCCATGTGTGATTACCTGGGTTACATTACTGGTGAGCACCAGAGCAATGTATCCGGTGGAGTTCCCAAAGAGCTCAAATTTCACATTTGAATTAGTAGCATTTACGACCTCAGAGGAGACGAAGGAGCAGAGATCACTGCCGGCAGGATCACAGCCATCATCTCCCAAACACAGTTTGGTGGTTCCGCAACCCTCACGAGTGATGCTCACCTGGAAATGACAGACAGCTCATGAATATCCTCTTGAATGGCATGAGGGTCGTAGCTGAGAACACTAAACTCCTTAACAGGACATTTGCCAGTATTAACATTGCCAACAACAGGGCCGGTTCTAGCCTACTACATTTGGGTGGGCTGGTAAAATGTTTGGGTGGGTAACAGAGCAAAGCGTAGTAGCCTGGAGAGTCCACACTCTCTGACTTCGCAGAGAGTCTGGCCTAGATCCATTGGCAAACGTATATTTCCTGGTTGGTGGAAAAAAAATTCTGATTTTTATTTTTAAAGGCCAGCTATTTCATGGATATCCAGGATATTATGCATCCTGATAAAGTTCCCTTGGCCATTGGAATTAAAATCTCCCCACTGTACATTGACAATGTCAGAGATTTGTCTCCACCTACCGCTTGACAAGTTTAGTTGACTTTTTGAGTGCATCTCTGATATGTAGGCTATGAGATGTAACAGGTAGGTTGACATAGTTGATCTGTTCATTGTTTGCAAAACACAGAAAGGCTGCCCTCAAGGACTGTCAACTTAATCAACAGTCACTGTACTGATGAAGGAATAGGTTAAATAGACAGATATAGAGAGTGTGCAAAGTGATATCATGGTCCATTTAAGGAGTATTTTCATTTATTCTTTCAAAATACAAAAATACAGGATTTTATTTTGATACATGGTGTGGCTAATGTATTTTAGTTTCATTTTTGATACACTTAAAATTAGGCTATTTGATATTTCATTTCATATTTTATAAATTATTTTGATATCCTATAAATTATTTTATACATCCCTGCCAACAGCTAGCACAGCCATGTAGCTACAGTGCTACACTTTGGGGGTATCTTTAAAATCATGCCCCCCAGAGTGTAGCACTGGCTGCGATCTTCGTTTTTTTGTTTGTTCTTGTAGCCTACAGAAACAGACACCTATGTGAAAAATGGCTGGGGGAGCTTAAAGGGACACTTGACCGATTAGCATTAAGCTTTGTATCTTTAGAAAACCAGTCATGTTTTTGAATGGTTGTGCATCATTCCCTCAGTTTGCCTTGAGATGGGAGAAATACAGATTTCAATGTTGGACTTCATCATAATTTTACACCATTGAAAGCAGGAAGTCCTATTCATGAGTGTCATTGAAATCCGTATTTCTCCCATCTGATGGTAATAATTTATGAACATTATTTTGGAGTTCTATGCTATTGCAAGCAGCCTTGAGTTTTCTTGAGTTTGCCAGTCTAAATTAATGAGTAATAATATAGAAATATAGAATTACCAACACATCTCAAGGCAAACTGAGGGAATGATGCATGACCAATCAAAAACATGACATTTTTTTAAAGATACAAAGCTAAATGCTAATCGGTGAAGTGTCCCTTTAACACACACACTGCACATAGTCCGACTGCACTGCTATGTACCAACTATCTACCATTACACTACATACTCATCTACATCCAAGCTGGGTTTGACGCTCTACTCTGCGCAAATGAACAACGGGAAATAAAAAAATATTGACTTTGTTTAGGTGGGCCTACAATGTCAGATCTCACAGCTAATTTGAAACTTGGCATCATGAATTATTATTATGTTGTTGTCTTCACCAACAGAATGCACATTTGTAACTTTCATCACACGGGCATTTTGAAACTCATTACAGTGGTTGGTCTTTTAATGCTACAGTGTAATATACAATGTACAGCCATGTTAAAATGTAAAATGTTGGAGTTGCCCGATTTCAAAATAATGGGCAGCTGTTGTAATAGGCAATGTTAGAATTCAATGAAACTTACATTAGTGGCTGTCGGTCTTTCCAAATTTCCTCTGATTCCAGTTGTCAGATAACCAACCAGGAAAGTCACCAGAAAGATTAGTTTGCCACCCATTCCTACACAGGCAAAACCGTAAGTGCCACAATGACTTGAAGATGAGTCTTAAGTAAATGAAATTAAACCTTGGTCATGAAGAAAATTGTTAAGAATGATAACAACTCACTTATACAATTACCCTAAATATGTATGACTTATATTTTCTCGGCAAATTACTGCAAATTCTATTGGTGGGAGTATAACAGTAGCCTAATATTACATAAAATGTATTATTTTACAATAATAAAATGCTATATTACAGTACATTTTTACATAGCATAGCATAGCATAAAGAAATTGCCCATTATTATTATTATTACTATTATTATAATACTCTTGAATCGGTCAGTTAATCAATAAGTGCCATAAAAGACAGTCTCACCTGCAGTGCCTTGTTTCATCCGTCCCCACTGCTCTGTGCTGAAGGGTGTGTGAGGATGCGTCTGAGAGAGGCTTTTTGAAGGTCGTCTACACACACACCAAAGAAGGCAGGGTCATGGCCTGCACATCACTAATGTTTCACGGCAGAGGTATGAGGAAATTTCTTCTCCTGTGATGGACTTGCATTATTGTAAGACACTTCCTTATAGACGTTGTTTTTCCAGGCAAAGGAAGACTTGACCTCATGATGTCATAGCTAAGAATTAAGGAGCCTGACATGTCCCTTTTTCTTGCACCAAAGGTTCTCAAAGGTCAAATTTATCTCCAGCACTGCATCTTGCTTGTATTATGTCTGCACGTTTGGTCAAAGTCAAATTGATAAAGACCTTTATTGTCATACCTACCATATATCAGGACACTAAAAATGGTTACATTCACATATGTGTTGCAATATACTGGTACATGTGTTACAGTGACAAACTAACACTTTTCTATAACATCATATATGTTGTAGGTTGTATACCTCTGTATACAATTATTGAAGTATTCAATAATTCAAATATAGTGCGATGGGAAACAATACAAAGAGGTCAGTTGGTGCATTTATTTGACATGGAACTGGTATATCCAGTGACAGAGGCATTTCCTGTAATCTCATCTAAAGTCACCAAATGGCATATTTTATTAGTGACACTCACTCACATGCTGCGTACAAACAGTTGATGTCACTGAATAGCTATTGTAAACTGTTCGACGTTACAGGCGATCACTCGAGGAGACAGACACGCAGACAGGTATTTCTGTCTGGGTGTTGATCTTTATGAGGACATGGCGTATAAAATGATGGAGCATGAACTTGTTGGAGTACAAGAAAACATTCTGATCAGTGCTGCACACTCTTCATTCTCGCATACATGTATGGGCAGTTGAACACAGTTGCAATACTTAAATTAAATTTAATAAAATCTAAACAATCTAAACAAACTTAATAGACACTTTACTAAAGGTGTCTATTAAGAGTGACATGACATTGCCATAACACGTACCTAACCCTAATCTTGTCATGACAAAAACTGAATGACACTTAATGAGAGGAGTGGTATGTCATAAACCTTTATGACTTGTTTATAATGTTTGTGACATGTTCATAGATAGAAACAGTAGATACTATTGATCCCCAAGGGAAAATTCAAGATGACAGTGTCATGTCATATGTAGATACCTTCAAGTAAAGTGTAACCTTAACTTTATGTTTTGACCTTTGGTCTTTACTGGAATGTGACAATTGACCTAAATGTTCTTTCTTTTGCTTAAAATACTTAATGAAATTCCAATAAGTGCATATGGGTGTGTCTATCTGACTGCTTCCAGCTATCAATCACAGTCATTATACCCAGGAATTAAAGTGTGTGTGTGTGTGTGTGTGTGTGTGTGTGTGTGTGTGTGTGTAATTGATTCAAAATGTTTTAACCTGCGCTTACAGATTGACAGAACTGACAAATCATTACACCATGAATTAAAGGAGACTAAAGAGTTAGTATCCCCTGTCTGTCTCTTAGAAAATTCTGTTCATCTTACTTCATAGTAGCTGGTGTCTGGTAGCTTATCACTGATGTCAACGTTGATAGCTACAACTGAAGAGCTATCTCTCAAAGACTGGAAAGCCCAGAAAGCGGAAGGATCTCATCATCATATGTGATCAGTTGGAGTATAAACAGTCTATTCCATCTCAGATCATGAACATGTTGGTAAATCTGATCAGTATGATAAGAGCTTGATTCTGATCTGAAGAATGATAATCTTCAAACAAACTTCTTCAGAAAACACAGGCTAAGTGCTAGTCTCAAATAGTCTCTTCTTATTGGGTTCTTGTTCATATTATATAGCGCAAGTAGTCTATAAGAAGGGAGCACTCATATTACTGTTCATAGCTATCACTATTACTTGCATTCGTATTTACTGAATAGAGAATTGATGAATGTTCACACCAACGTGGCATTTTGCCACGTTTTGGTTAATGTTTCAAAAGCAATCATGTCATGTCTATTATCCACAGGAAATTATATGCACTACCTTATGTCATGAAACAAAAAGTGGCATTGCCGTAAAATACTGTATGCGGAAAGATGCATCATTTTAAAACTATTTTTCAATTGTGATTTGTGCCTGGTTTCCTAACCAAAGAAGAAAACACAGCATACTGTATGCATCCCTCTGATGTCACATGCAGTAATAAAAACTAGATGGCCAAGCAAAGTTATCTGCAAGCAGAGACGGTTTCACAACACTGCAGTCTAAAAGACAAAACATAGCGCAACGATAGGCATCTGAGAACACCAGCAATATCCAATTTCTGAGAATTCAAGTTCACATAGGTCTATGCAAACTCATACTTGTTATACTGGTTATACAGAGAGAGAATTTAATACAACAGTTCAACAGCTTGAACATGCAAAACAGTTTTCTGAGCTTGTGGTTGATAGATAAATGAGACATCCTCGATGACGCAGAGCTTTGAACGATTTCCAGGGTACGAGCTGGAGGACCGAGGACTGAATGTAAATAGACCTTTGGGATGCAGCCCAAGACTCCCATGGCCTCCTACTGGGCTCACTTACATCAGAGACAGTTGAGTTGATATAGCGAGATCAGAAGAGTATCAGTTCTTAGTCTGTTAGGAGTCCAGAAGCTAGGTCCTAACGCCAATGTTTATTATTTATCCCGAGTGTTTCATCACACACAATGACAATAAAATAGTACATGGCAGCTACTCGGAACATAGTGTGGACCTTCTGAACAGACAATGGGGCGCAGGCATCTATCTTTCATTGGGAGGTGTCAGTGGTGGCATGCTGTGTTCCTTGGGCTGATTCAGTGTTTCTCCGATGACATGCTGTGGTAGGTCTCCCTCAGCCGATACAGACCTAATAGACCTCTGAAGTTCGCCTACACAAAAACTGCCATCATTGCCCAATAGATGATTTACACAGTGGTCATATTTTGGTCAAATAAGGACTGCCAGGGGAAACTTTCCCTTCATAGATAGCGTGCTTTCTCACAAAAGCATAGAATCAACACTGCTCAACTAGATCACACTAGACACATAGATCTCATAGTGCTCATTTTCCTACAGTATGAGCCAAGCCTGTCATGACAGTGACACGCCGAGGCCCTTCTGATCTACTGACACAGCAACATAGACTCCTCCACCGCTAGCCTTGATCAATAGAATTTCCCCTTGGGGATCAATAAAGTATCTATCTATCTATCTATCTATCTATCTATCTATCTATCTACCTACTGTATCTATCTATCTACCTATCTAGAGGAGTGAGAATCGGAAGAATCCCCGAATTCCCAGTGGGCCGATGGCGTTTGGGAGCCGGGTTGATTACTCTGAGCTAAAAGCGCATTATATTGCCGTTTGAATATTTCTCTTTGCTGTACCTGTCCAGTAGCCTGCACTGTGCGACTCCTTTTGTTTTCAGAATGTTCATTATCTCCATAACCTTAAGTCTTTCTTCAGTGATTAGCAAGCTACCACCAGAAACCAACAATCATGTAAGACGCATGATCTCTCTTCCGTGCAGATGAACATTGCTGTGTAAAACAGTTTAGTGAGGTTATACTGAGGTGTGTCTTTCTGTTAGTCAGAGGTGATGACACATATCATTTATATCAACACATGAAACAGATGTTGGGTTATTTATCCAGTGTCAGAAGGCAGATATGTGTGGACAGGTTAATGACTCACTAGATACTGTACATATGCCAAGTTTCTTGTTTTGGAGAGAGGAGAGTATAGAGATGGTAATCACTCACAGATCAGCCAACGATTACGTTATAAGGAAGATGATTTGCAACAAGCCGTTTGGCATAGGAACTGCAACGTTCACCTGTAACAGTGAGCATCTACTAAAATTCACTGCCAGAAAGCATGTAAAGTAGGCAGGACTCATGAGGGTGCCTCTCATGCAGCGTTTATACGTCCTCCCTCGCTCCTCAGGCCTCGATCCTCACTGATCTACATAAAGAAAGATAGAAGAAGGGATAGACTATCCCATTGTTGCCGCTCCATCATTCTTTATGTAGATCAGTGAGGATCGAGGCCCGAGGAGCGAGGGAGGACGTATACACGCTGCATGAGAGGCACCTAGAGTCTTCAGAAAAGATGTGGTAAACCATCTTATGAACCTGCACCAACACCTGCAACCGTATCAAGTTCAAGTGAGACTCGTTCAGCAGCAATGCTGCCAGCACAGATACAGTAAGTGCTTCTTCGGTCAGAAGCAGACAAAATTACATCTTCATGAGGCGTCTTTCAACCTGAAACGGGAACATTCAACATGGTAAAAAGAGATATGAGGGTACGAAATTTGAAAAGCAAGAGCATAATGTCATACACTCTTAAAATGAATGTGTTGAAAATAACACAACTTAGCACTGTTTTTAACTCCTCAGTGTCCAAATAGGGACAACACATTTGTTTTAAGAGTGTATACTGTGAAATTTTAATTGATCACTGACGACGCTGAACGCCATGTCCACAAGCGCTGTACAGCTACATGAAAATGATTACTAAATCAGCCTTTTACCACCTCAAAAATATTGCCAAACTGAGAGGGCTAATGTCAAAACATGATTTAGAAAAACTCATCCATGCATTTATCTCTAGCAGGGTTGATTACTGCAATGGACTGTTCACAGGCCTTCCTAAAAAGACAACAAACAGAACTGAGCACATTACTCCAATTCTTAAATCTCTGCAGTGACTTCCAGTAAGTCACAGAATTGACTTTAAAGCACTACTGCTTGTTTATAAATCAGTAAATGGAACAGGACCTAAATACCTATCAGATATGTTTCAGTACACTACACACCTTCTCGTCCTCTCAGGTCTCAGGAGAAAAACCTGTTAGTAAAACCCGCTGTTAACTAAACATGGTGAATCAGCTTTTAGCTGCTATGCAGCTCAGCTTTGGAACCAACTTCCAGATGACATTAAAAAGACCCCAACTGCAGCCAGTTTTAAATCTAGACTTAAGACCAAATTGTTCTCAGATGCTTTCTGCTAAATGTCTTTTAATTATTCCACCTTGAGTCTTTTATGCTTTTAAATCTTTATTTTTAAATGATGTTATGCTTTCCTTTTAAGTTTTATTATGTTTTGGAGATTGAAACCTGATGTGTGTGATCCCTCAACATGCCGGAGAATTGCACTCATGGTGAATAGTATTGGTTTGCTCCTTTTAAGTACTACGTTCTGCCCTTGGTTGGGCAAAGGGAGATTCAGGTGAGTAGGGCCCCTGTCTTTCTTAACCGAATAGACAGTATTTGTTTAGGGATAGTTATTGTTGGGTGGTAGTCAGCGTCAGTGATGGCTGAGCTATCGTCCCTGGACATTAAGGTCTCCCAAGTAAGAAAGGAAATATTGTGTGCGTACACAGATGGGCCTCAATGAATCTCCAAAGAGTGGCAAGAGCTCTGGGTGTTTGAGAAGGATCACTATCACTGGTTTGCTAAATTGGACTCTGGCAAAGTCTATCTGTTAAAAACAGACCTGTATCTGTCTTCTAATTTTTCCACCTTAAGTTCTTTATGTTAATTATTCTTTAATGCTTAAAAAAAACATTTTATTATTATTATTACTACTACTATTATTATCACTCTTTGCCCATCTATGCTTTTATCTGCTATTCCTGTTTGGTTTTTGTTTAAAGCACATTGAATGACCTCTGTGTATGAAATGCGCTATACAGTATAAATAAACTGCAAAACTCCAAAAAGAAATATTTGAAACCTACAAAAACCACATAGGACCCCGATAATAAAGGTAAAAGGGATTTTGAATAAGGAAGGCTATCACTCCATTTTGCAACGTCATGCCAGCCATACCCTTTGGACAATGCAATGATTGTAGCCATCTCCTCGTACAACAGGACAATGGTCCAAAGCACACCTCCAAACAATGAAGAACTATTTAGGGAAGAAGCAGTCAGCTGGTTTTCTGTCTATGTGGCCTGTGTCATCACATTTCAACACTTTTTGAGCTGTTGTGGGAGCAGCTTCACCGACCGTATGGAACGTAAGAAGTGCCCATCAAGCCAATCCAACTTGTGAGAGGTGCGTCAGGAAGCGTGGGGCGACATTTCTTCAGATTACCTCAACAAATTGACAAAATGCCAACGGTCTGCAAGGCTGTAATAGCTGCAAATGCATTCTTTGATGAAAGCAGTTGGAAAGACAAAATTATTGTTTCGAATAAAAATCACTATATCTAACCTCCTCAGCATCTTGACTATATTTTTATTCATTTTGCTCATTTGATGATTAAAACTGTGTTTTCATGGAAAATATGAAATGATCTGATGGGTGACCCTAAACTAACTAAACCCTAAACTTTTAAACGGTAGTGTATACAATATAAACACAGACTTTATGTTGAACAGATATATTTGTTCATAGTCATATACACATGACTGTGGACTACATAGAATGATCTTATCTTGAAATCTTTTCATCTACTTCCTTCTAAAATATTGTGCAATTGTAAATCAGAGACATGCTGAGTCATGAAGGAAACAAGCGTTACATGTTTACGCACATCAAGATTCCATTGCACATTTCTGATTATCTGTCTTTAGTTCAGGGCTTTAAATTGCTGCTAGATCTTTTTCATATAGGACATTAGGACACTCAATCCAGAGGGTTGGTTGTATGGATAATACTTTTCACATACTGAGCAGGCCTACAAAGGAGAATTATCAATAACAATGCTTACAATTACATGCAGGATTTTTTCTAAATCAGATTGAAATCATTGCCATTGAGGATGTCAGATTAGCCATCTACTTGTCATAAGAATCTATTCCTATCAGGTGGTATGTATGAGAGTGTAAATGGAAATATGTAAACAGAACATCTGGTATCTGACCAAACTATCGTGCGTGGTGGGTGGGTGGATGTTTGCATGCGTGGTGGACGATGTGCGGGATGCCTCTTCGGGTTTAACTGGGTAACCTATTCCTACGCACCTGTCCCCACAAAAGAGGTGTGTAAAAGCGTTTTGTAAACCCTCTATAGTATAACCATTTATATCACCATTGATATACTTATTAATACTTAATATGACTTACAGTAATACTAACACACTCTATTTCTCTTCCCTTTCCCCTATACCTCACCTGTGAGGTAAACCATTACCAGCCATCAACCATCTCTGTGCCTGTCCCTCATCACACCTGAAGTCACATCCCTCTGACTGCCCTACCATCGCCATTGCCTTCGCCATCCCTATGACTGCCCTAACATCGCCTGCTGGGGTTCCCTGCCCGAATCTTTGGCCCTCGGATCCCAGCGACCCATCACCTTCCGAAATAACTAATGGATTACTAATGGACAATTTATTCCCTACACTGGACTATTTGAACTTTCATTGTCATTGTAACTTTCAAACTACAAATGACTGTACTGTAACTGACCCAAGGCAGATGGGTTGGGCCCTTGAGTCGTGGGTCTGTCTGAGGTTTCTTCCTATATGTATCTCCAATTCTAGGGAGTTTTTCCTTGCCCCTGTCACTCATGGGCTCTCTTTGAATGTCTAACACTCTGTAAAGCGCCTTGAGACATGTGTAATGTATTGGCGCTCTATAAGCGACATTAAAATTCAAACTGTGATGATGCCTCCTAGTGGCCAAGGTGAGAATATAACCATGTAACACCACCACCATATAAACATAACATAAACATCACATACATTGATTCTAGTGTATGTACAGTTGAATTTTGACTCACATTGCATGTGTTACATTTTGTGATGTATTTATTTGAAATTATATTTTTGTCATTGTGTAAATTTCTGTCCAGAGAACAAGTACACTTTCAGAATGTGAATGCAGAGGTGAGCTGGCCATAAATGAAATGATCACAGTAAAAAAAAAGGAGGAGGGGGGAGTCTAAATAAAACAGCCATTATGGAACACATACAGATTTATTACAAATACCAAAAAGAATATAGCTTAATATTTTCTATGGCAGAGGCATGACAGGCCTACCATAGATGTTTGACAGTTCTTCAACAAAAACAACAACAAAGACATACTTCGACTGTTAGACAGTATAAAGACAAACCAAATTAGTAGTCAGTTACTTAAAAATGCAGAATATAAATACAGATTTTCAACACTGTGCTGACTTCATTACTTATTCAGACAGACATTCGATGGCCTTAATGGATAAAATGCGTCCACCAACCTCTCTGTGTTGAGAGAATGAACTAATCTCTTACACTCTCATACTGATTAATATAACGAAGGTTCCGAGTTATGTTGGGGGAGTCCCTTATAAAGTGCATTCTGGATTGCTACCTTGGAATATATGCAATATCAAGTATAATGGAGTCTTTGACGCAGCTGGTTGACACACATTTCATATTTTTAAAAGGCACATATCAAAACACTTCCCCAATACACCACCAGGGAATTACAGTATACAGTTATTAAATATCACTATCAAAAACAGCATCTACAAATGTTATATCTATTGATATATAAAACTATGACAAACTTCACTCTGAAAGTATAAAACAGTAGTAGTGTAGAGGTTATATGTCGAGGCCATCCTGACGAATGGATCGTGCATGAGTACTAGGTTCAGGCTTTTTCCCATTTCCCTCTCCTCTCCCCTCCCTGGTCTCTCGCTCACGGAGACTCCCTGAACTCTCTTTCACTCTACTTCCCCTCCTCTCCTCACCCCCTCTACGCTCCCTCTCGTGCTCCTGTCTGCTTTCTCGGTTCTCCTCATTCCGCTCCTTTGCACTCCTTCCTCTTAAGCTGGTGGTGTCCTGCCCACTCCTGCTCCTCCCCTCTACCCCTCCTCTCTCACTCCCATATTCCTGCCTGCTACCTCTTCTCTCCCCTTCCCTCTCTCCTCTCCTCCCATAGTTCTCCTCCCCTCTCCCCACCAGGCTCTCACTCTTCCCCTCTCCCTGCTCTGCTCGGTGACCCCTGCTCGTACCTCCTTCCTGCTTGCTCAACCTTTCACCCCTGACCTCTCTCTCTCTGTCTCGTCTCTTTGTACTCTCCCTCTGTACTCCTCCTCTCTCCTCTCCTCCAGGTTCTTCCTGTTTGGGCTTGATGAACGCTTGCCCACCTTCTTTGAGGTCTACATCGGTTCTAGTTCCCCTACGGCTACCCCTCTCCTCATCCTCCTCCACTCTCCTATTCCTGGCAGTCTGTCTCTCTGTCTCCCTCTTGGTATCACTCGTTCCCTTTTCGGATCTGGTCTTGGCCTTCTTGGTCTCGTCTTCTTGTTTCATCACTCCTTCTTGGGTTGCTCTCTCTGTCACGCTTATCTCGCTCAGACTCCCTCCCTCTTCTCGTTCACTTCTGTAGAGTTTGTCAAACAGACGCATTTTTCTGTCCGGCTTCTCTTTTGCTTTTTCTATCACGCTGTCCTTGTTTTTCTCAGACTCCCCCTTTTCACTCTTCCCATCCCTTTCTCCTCTCTTACTCTTGGTTGAGGCCTCCTTCTCTGCATCTCTCTTTGGAATCTTATCAGTCAGCTCCTCCTCAGTTACCTCCCTCTCTTTTTTGTTGCTCTTGGTTGCGGCACCCTTCTCTGAATCTTTCATTGGAGTCTCGCCAATCAGCTTAGTCTTTGCTTTCTCCACTCTTTTTTCTTCTTGCATTTCTTCTTTCTGTTCTATCACTCCTTTCTCCAAGTCACCACCTTCACTCTTCACACTCTTCCTGTCCTCCTCAATGATCTCACTCTTCATCTCAGTCATCCCTTCCTTCTTTTCACTTTCATTCTTCTTCTCTTTCTCGCTCTTTGTCTCCTTCCCTTTTCCCTTCTCGCTCTTCTCCTCCTTCTCCGTCTCTCCCCTCTTGCTCGGCTCCTCCAGGATCTTCTTGTCCAGCTTCTCCTCCAGCTGGTCCAGCTCCTGCTCCAGTTGGGCCAGTTTCACCGGGTCTGACTCCAGGTCATCCTCGTCCTCCTCTTCTTCCTCCTCTTCAACGTACTCCTCCAACTCGATCCCATACATGGTCTTCTGCAGCTGACACTTGACCCTATTGAGCTCCAGCAAGCCATCCTGCAGCTCCTTGCACACCTCACGGATCTGAGTGGCGAACTTGGTCTTGGCGCCCTTGCGCAGCTCGTGCGTGTCCTTGGCGAGGAAGAAGACGTCGAGGGCAAGGAAGAGAGCCGACATGACCCCGGTGGTGATGCTGATGGCCTGGGCGGCCTTGGCAGCTCCGCCGGCAACACCGAGAATCTGCACGGTGCTGATGAGCTGGTCGGTGTTGATCATGAGGGCCTTACCGGCACGGCCGCCCTCTTTCATCACGTGTTTGATGTTGTGATGCATGTGCTTCTGGGCCACGCTCTCCGAGTACTTCTGGAAGTTCCAATCCTCCAGCGCGTTCATTCCTTCCTGCAGGCACGGGGAAGTGGTGAGTGAGGGATTTGAATAGATAAGGGTTTGTGTGTGAGTGTCTGTGTGTCCGTTAAGTGTTACGAATCAGTCCCAAAATCTAATCGTTTCTTCCTTGGGTCATTTCTGACATTCCCTGAAAATTTAATCGAAATCTAACCATTACCTTCTTAGTTATCTTGCTAACAAACAGACAAACAGACAGACAGACAAACAAACGCCGGTCCCCGATGGAAACATAACCTCCTTGGCGGAGGTGATAAAATATGTTAGATACCCTATAAAATACAAGATGATCTCCCTCTTTACTCTTCTTATCTTTATGTGTGTATAGTGCCACATTTCATGTTTTATTTCCATTAACTGCTATGATGTAAATCATGCATTATCTAATTAACACTGTTGATTGACAAACATTGCCGTGTGGACGGAAAAAATACAAACAGGTTGAGTTAAGGTGCTGCACGGACACATACAAACAGTTGCACACACTTTCTGACTGAGCATCGATGCAGACTAACTTTTTAAGGCATTATAGCCCCTGTCCCTAACCCACTTCTGTTCCCAGTGAATTGGTTTTGAATGGTAGCCTGACAATCATCAGGCCAAGCTCAATCTTTTGAAGATTGAAAATTAGTCTGGGGAGTCTGCTCTGTATTTTCTACTGCACAAGAGGAATGATCATATAGGCATAGTTCAAATGCCTCTGTAGCATTTGGACAATCCTTCAACCAATCAGACCAACGATCCGGGTGTCATCTAGCCTGACGACGTCATACTCAATTCTTATCAGAATATGAGTCTGAAACTGCTCCATTCAGCTGCGATTATGGGGCGTGATTCAACCGATACAGTGCGGGGGGGGGATAGCTCTGCACTCATTGGATAGACCAAACCAAACAGAAGTTATTGGCTGTCAGTATCTGCGAAATCTAAGACAGAAATATGTAGCAGGGTAGGCTATGGAAAACATCCTCCTTCGTTTTTAAAAAATAATTCCTTCAAACTGTATGCAATGAACAGCTGGGGAAGTGTGTCGTTAACCCAACGAGCAAACAGACATTTTTAAACAAACGGGAACAACATCACCCAAACATGCTGTTTTAACTGGGTGAAAGTGAAACTGACGTTTTCCCACACATCCTCGTTGGTCTAAGTGTTCAGAAATAGTTGTGGGAATCCGTGATAAAACCTCCGTTTCAATAGCTAAGATAAACGAAAGGCCAAACTGCATGAACAAATTATGCATTCATAGCGTTTCTGTTGCAATCAAAATCAACCTAAGCGAACATGGTCTCACACCCAACTCGTTGAACGAGGACGCATGCAGCCGTGAACGTCACTGCTGTTCATATGTCAATCATCACGTAAAGCCCGCCCTGTGAAATGTGATTGGTCCGAGCCGAAGTGTATCTCGAATAGTAGCAGCTGAACGGAGCAGTGCCAGACCAAAGTTCCCTGCAGAAAAATAATGTAGGCGGGGCTAAACTTCGGTCTGGCATCCAGGCTAGGTGTCATCATACCTACTGTAAATACTGTTTTACAGTTATGAATACCGAACTTCGAACATATTGTAATGTTTTACAAATGGTTTACTGTTGTGTTTTGTCCATCTCACTTGATGACTATTCAGTATAGTATTTTAAAATGAAATTAAATATTATAATTAAAAGGGAAAGCCTAAATAACCGAGTAACCAGCACAAGTATGGAAATAGAAATTTATTAAAAATACCAAAAGGAACCCATTGTAACAGTTTGTACGACAGTGGCATGAAACACCAGAGAGGTTTGGCACTTTACATCGACAACAAAGACAACACATAACAAAGAAAAAATATTTGAACAAATGAACATGAGCACACAACTATGAGCACAAAAACAATCCCACCAATACATACAACAAAGATAAAAAAAATAATCAGTAGTCATTTTCTTAGAAGAGTGGAGAATTTCACAGCAGACACTCTGTGCTGTGCTGACTCCACCCCCTCTTTTGACAAACATTTGATGGCTTTAATGGATTTAATGGCTATAATGGATTGAATGCATCCACCCACTACTCTGCACAGTACTGAGGGGATGTGTTCCTCTCCTCTCCATGGAGATATGGAGACATAAGGTGGTCCTGAGGGGAGACGCTAATAAAGTGCATTCTGATCTGATCTTGGATCATATGAGATGCCAAGTGCATTAAAAAGTATTTCATACTGGAAGGATAGTTGGTTAAAATACATTTCACATTTAAGGCACAAAAAACTCTCCCAATACACTATCAAAGAATTATAGCGTTACTAAATATTAATATGAACAGCAGAGCAGCATGTACAAAGTAAAAAATATACCACTGGCAAAACTATGACGATCATTTCTACACCAGTTGTATAGCCATGAGTGGGCATCAGTGGGTGGGTGACTGTCTGCCACTCACTTGGACAGTCACCATATCAGTCACCATATATCATTCTTTCGTGCATCTCAAAAAATATTAAATATAAAATATTACATATAATAGTTTATGTCCCCACAACTACCCGACAAATGCATGTGCCTGCATAGCAAGATTCTAAAGTGCTGCTGAACTGCTGTCTGTGTAATTTTGTGCAACCTAGTTAGCTTATGAATTAGCCAAACAAGTTCTCCATTCAATATTTTTAAGAGAACATGTCAACACTCTCAGGCCGATGGAGAAATTTGTATTTCTTATTCAAAAGTCAGCTAGTCAAATCACTGTAATATGACAAAGATTATTTCATAATAGAGGGTAACATCCATTTGGATTTTTTGTCACCCATCCTACTGTAGGCCAGTGACCAAGAAGTAGCACTGGGTGAAATATTGAATTCATTCATTTGAATGAATGTTTTTGATCAATGTAAAAAATGCAAACATCAGAAAAATCTAAATTTGTCCCAGCTGTCCCTTAAACACCAAGCTACTTTAACTTGTCTTGTGACTTTGGCAACAATAGTAGGCAATACTACTTTATTGTTCGTGTTGGCTACTTATAAGTGTCAGATAAGAAATCCGTGTGCAAGTACAGTATAGTAAAGTATCTGTAACCTGTGTTGTGTAGACACACACAGTCCTGCACCGAACTCTAGTTCACAATCTTGGAGAGAGGAGGTGGATGTGCTAGCAAGGAGGCTACGGGTGTTGGGCATTATTGCTAGCATGTGTATTCATTTGTCAGAAGATTTAAAGGTTTAAACTCATAGCAAAGTACCATATGAATTATGGTACATGTATGGTATGTAACAGTAAACATCGGCCTGTGTAATTAAAATCGGCAATGATCAAACATGTGGAAACACAATGCAATTATGTACTTCCAAAATGACTACATAGTGGTTATGTATAGACAGGCCAATTAGAGACATTTCCTTTGTCCATCTAGTTTCATGTATGTCCACTCATCAGCAAATGTCTGGTTATCTCAACTGCTCTACACTAGTCTTTACAGATAAATGTTGTACACATGGATTAGGCCTAGTCCTGGACTGCAAGCTTTTTTCAGCATCCTCATTGACACTATACATTGTATCTCAATTGAGATTGAGGTCTGGACTTCCTGGACTTCCAGCTCATATGGTTTAATTCTGTCTCCATCAACACAGCCATTGGTTGTGTTGAATGCACTGCTCTATGTGTCATCATATAAAGCCCGCCCATGTCAGATAAGCGACCAGGGTTGGTGCCAGGGTTTTAGGAATAGTATAAATGGGCGTCAGTGGCCTCTTCAAATTCACTAACAGATTTGTCTGGGTTCTCCCAGGCTAATTTTCAATGGAAATGTTCATCAAAATTGCATTTTAGTGTACTGTTAGGATTAGACTTAATCCATGCACAGGAAACCAACCCCAAAGTCATGAGACATGTGGCTCATACACAGCAGTCTTACACAGGTTATATATTGAGGCCGCCCTGACGCATGGAGCGTGTACGAGACATTGGCTCTGGCTTTTCTCCGGGTCCCTCTCTTCTCTTCTCTCTGGCTTCTCCTTCAGTGTGGCTGTCGTCCCATTTTGCACTTCCCCTGTGCTTCTCAGCAGAGTTTTCCTGTCTACTTCCCCTCCTATCCTCACCCCCTCTACGCTCCCTCTCGTGCTCCTGCCTGCTTCCTCGGTTCTCCTCGTTCCGCTCCTTTGCACTCCTTCCTCTTAAGCTGGCGGTGTCCTGCCCACTCCTGCTCCTCCCCTCTACCCCTCCTCTCTCACTCCCATATTCCTGCCTGCTACCTCTTCTCTCCCCTTCCCTCTCTCTCCTCCTCCCATAGTCCTCCACCCCTTTGACCTCAAGGCTCTCCCTGCTCGTACCTCCTTCCTGCTTGCTCAACCTTTCACCCCTGACCTCTCTGTCTCTGTCTCGTCTCTTTGTACTCTCCCTCTGTACTCCTCCTCTCTCCTCTCCTCCAGCCTCTTCCTGCTTGGGCTTGGTGACCGCTTTCCCACCTTCTTTGAGGTCTACATCGGTTCTACTTCCCCTTCGGCTCCCTCTATCCTCATCCTCCTCAACTCTCCTACTCCTGGTAGTCTGTCTCTCTGCCTCCCTCTTGCTATCACTCGTTCCCTTTTCAGACCTGGTCTTGCCCTTCTTAGTCTCGTCTTCTTGTTTCATTACTCCTTCCTTATCCTGGGCTGCTCTCTCGGTCACACTCATCTCGCTTGCACTGCTCTGTACAGACCTCACACTCCCTCCCTCCACTCGTTCACTTTTGTCAAGTGGACGCATTTTTCTTTCCGGCTTCTCTTTTGCTTTTTCCATCATCACACTGTCCTTGTCTTTCTCAGACTCCCCCTTTTCACTCTTCCCATCCCTCTCTCCTCTCTTACTCTTGGTTGAGGCCTCCTTCTCTGCATCTCTCTTTGGAGTCTTATCAATCAGTTCCTCCTCGGTTTGCTCCACTTTCTTTTCCCCGTGCACTTCGTCCGCATTTTTTTCTTTCACTTGTTTCTCCAAGTCCCCATATTCACTCTTCACACTCCTTCGGTCATCCTCCATGAACTCACTTTCAGTCATCCCTTCCTTCTCACTTTCATTCTTCTTCTCTTTCCCGCTCTTTGTCTCCTTCCTTCTTCTCCTCTTGCTCTTTTCCTCTTTGCTCTTGCTTGGCTCCTCCTGGATCTTCTTGTCCAGCTCCTCCTCCAGCTGGTCCAGCTCCTCTTCCAGCTGGGCCAGTTTCACCGGGTCTGACTCCAGGTCATCCTCGTCCTCCTCTTCCTCTTCCTCGTCCTCCTCCTCATAAGCCTCCACCTCGATTCCGTCCATGGTTTTCTGCAGCTGGCACTTTACTTTGTTGAGCTCCAGCAGGCCACTCTGCAGCTCCGAGCACACATCACGGATCTTGCCGGCGAACTTGGTCTTGGCGCCCTTGCGCAGCTCGTGCGAGTATTTGGCGAGGAAGAAGACGTCGACGGCGAGGAAGAGCGCCGACATGACCCCTGTGGTGACGCTGATGGCCTGGGCGGCCTTGGCAGCGCCGCCGGCAACACCGAGCACCTGCACGGTGCTGATGAGCCTGTCGGTGTTGATCATGAGGGCCTTTCCGGCACGGCCGCCCTCTTTCATCACGTGTTTGATGTTGCGGGTCATGTGCTTCTTGGCCACGCTGTCGGCGTACTTCTGGAAGTCCCATTCATCCAGTGTGTTCATTCCTTCCTGCAGGCACGGGCAAGTGGTGAGTGAGGGGTATGAATAGGTAAGTGTGTGTAGTTTAGGCGCAAAGTCTGAACTTCAAGCTGAGCGGATCATGCCCTTCAAGCACAAGGGCGGACGAACAAGAAGCGGCAAGAGTGAAGAGAACAGGAGAGGGCAACATGCATTTGTATTTTTAGTAACAGAGCGGTCAGCCCACAGATCGCCCATCCTAGCAGGAATTAGGATAGTGACCTAGAGGTAGGGCTAGGCGAATTCATCCGATTCATTCAAATGTATGTTTTTGATTGATGTGAAAAATGCCTAAAGGGCTGTTTACACCACGAACGATAACAGTCAAAAAAGTATCACTGTATGATGACAACATCCACACATACTGTAAACTGTGACGATAATGACATAAAGACCAATATTTTTCAGGGTCACTTTCAGAGCGATTTTGAGAATGATAAAAAGCTGACAGTCAATAAGAATCCATCCATTTTAGACACATTCATCAACAGGACACACTTTCTTTATCCTTGGTCAGTGTGGACGCTTTTGTCATTATAGTCACTGTTATCTTTATTGTTATCGTTCCTGGTGTGAACGAAGTTGGAAAAATCAAGATTTTCCTCAGCTGTCACTTAAACTGCAGGAGCAGCAACTGTCTGGAATTTCTATCAGTTTAAAAGTCGCTGTTTTTCCAACTGGCATCTAGTGGCGACTTGCAAAGCTGTGCATATTATGCAGAAACACAATGCATGCAGCATATAAACTTCTGCTTAAAATGCTGTAACTTAGGCCATGTAATTAGCAATGAAATATAATTTTCCGTTTAAATTCAATTGTGAACACGCTGAATCTAAAGGCTTTAACTATTGATTAACAGCTGAGGGGAGCAGCATAAGTCAAGAACCCATCCAAGAACCCATCCAAACTTTACATTTTGTAATATTACAACACGGGCCATTCACTTAAGGTAGGTCTATGTTCTAGTGTGGTGTTCCGGATTCTCCCTGTTGTTTTGACTGTGCAGTTGCAGTCTTATTAATCAATCAAATTGGAGAATGAAATCTATCATTAGGCTGCATATACTGTACATTAAGCTATGACATGTAATTAAATAATGTAATATTCATAAATTACGTGTTGCACCATACTGTGGTGCTACTTGCTGACCTTTCTTGGCCTGCTGGTTGTACATACTTAAATCTGTACCCTGTGTGCCCCAAAGCCTGATATGACCTATAAGCCCTACACCTTTGCACTAGTTACAAGCGAATGCTGTAGCCTTTCAAAGTCATGTTTTATCTTGAGCTTAGCTAGGTCTAGGTTTAGGTTGTCTACCACACTGAAAAAAATATATCAATATTTCACTCAGTACTACCAAGAAGGAGCGTTATTCTAAAATAATCATTAGGCTACGTTGTAATTTTCAAAACAAACAGCATGCATATTATGATGATGGTTATGGTTAGGGTTAGGGTATTTAGCAGACGCTTAGCGACATACAAATAACAACAATACAATAATTATAACATAGTTCATATATTAAGCTTACTTGGCAACAAGTTGGGTACCAGGTAGAGTAACTGCTAATATTATCATAGCTAATCCTTTCCAGCGTGTGTGTGTGTGTGTGTGTGCGTGTGCGTGGATGAACTACAGTGCACTCCTTCCTGCAGGCATAGGGAAGAGGCGAGGGAAGGACATGAACAGGTAAGTGTAGTTTAGGCGCATATTATAATATGAACTTCAAGCTGAGCGAGTCGCTCTTCAAGCACAAGAGTAGGTGTAAGAAGCGGCAAGAGTAAAAAGAGCAGGAGTGGGTAATACATTTGGATATTAGTAACACAGTGGCCAGCCCACAGATGACACACATCCCAGCAGCAATTAGGAGTAGAGACCCAGAAGGTAGGTTAGTCCTAAATAATAATTAGGCTACATTATACATTTGTACACAAAACAAGTTGTATACATCATTGCAAGCTTACTTGGCTACTAACCGGACAGGCAAGTGAGTCAATACCATAGCTAACCCTTTCCTGTGCCATGTGTGTGAGTGTGTGTGTGTGTGTGTGTGTGTGTGTGCGTGTGTGCGTGTGTGCGCACAAGAGCTAGTCAATAGCATGTGTTTCTGAAGGAAGTCTCAACCATTCAGTCAGTCCAGTGCAGTCCGTCTAGCTGGGGAAGGGGTGAGTGAGTGATGTGAATGGGTAGGGGCCATTTTATAGTCTCCGCAAGCTATGCGACTAGAGTTGTAAACGGAAAGCTCACACACTTAATGAAGAGCTCTCTCATAGTCTACACATGGTACACAGATGCTGTGCTTCAATCAGAAATGCATCACATGTACAGTACAGTAATTTCCTGTGTATTAGCCGCAGGACAGTGTTTTATGCAAGCTATAAGAAACAAAACCATATTAATACCATAGTAACTGCCCCTGTGTACTAACCTCATAGCTGCAAGGTCAATGAATAAGCCGCGGCCAAAAGTTGGGAATATATGGGTATGCGTAAAACCTTTCCTGCGTATCTTGATGTGTTCATGCTCGCATAGCTTGTGTAGACTATGAAACAGTGTTTGCAGTTTGGGCACAAAATCTTTCAAGATTGAGCTGAGCGAGCGCGTCATGCTCTCCAAGCACAAGAGCTAAAACAACTGAAGGAGGGGATTATGCCTTTGGATTTCAAGAGTGGCCAGCCCACAGACTATCCCCATATTAGAAGCAATGCAGCGGTGTGGCAAAACCATACAGCAAGTTATATTAGGATAGTGAGCTAGAAAGTTAGTCCTTAACAATCGTAACGGTATGTTAGCTGTACACTATCAGTCAAATGTTTGGACACACCTTCTCAGTAAGAACAAAACTGTAGAAGCTTAAAACTATGACCCAACAGATGTAGGTTTATGCAGTAAACAAATAGTAAACAAAGCAAAATGTTTTTAGGCTCTTGAAAGCTGGCAGCGTTTGCTGTGATGACGGCATTTTACACTCCACTGGCATTCTCTCAACCACCTCAAGTTAGACTGAGAATGGAGTTGAGCACCTGTTGGCTGCTTTTTGTTCATTTATGTTGATCGAGAGGTATTCTAGATTACCATATCATGAAGCTGGTTATGATGATGTCAATAGTGTGCAAAGCAGTCATGACAGCATGTTTCATATTAGATTCTCCAAAATAGCCTCCGGTTTATGGTATCTTTTTTTCTCTTAATTTCCTGCCTTGATTTAAAACACTCATATTGGGGTCTCTCTCAAGGACCTCCGTTGACTGAAAGTTATGGGCGTACTCACACTACGTACAGTTCAGTTGTACTGTACCTGTTGTACAACTGAACTGAAGCTGTACCAGATGTGCCTGTGTATGGTACGGAGCGATCACACCAGTCAAACAAACTGGACTGTAGGGTCAAGAGTAGCCTACTAGGGCACAGTACAGTCATGGCATAGTATGAGTACGCCCTAAGGAGAGGTTAACTTCTCTCCAGAAATGCTTTCTCTAGAAATGCTTCAGCCCACTCTCACTGCCAGAGTGTGACTGTAGCCCTCATTCTCTCAACTCCCTCCTCCGCAACCAACCAGCTCACCTGCACAAACTCCAAGCACTCCCGGATGTCCTTGATCTCGTCCTGGTAATTCTGGATCATCTTCTCCACCTTCTTGCGGTCCATCTTGGCGTGCACGGTGTCCGTGATGTTGGCCGTCGCCGAGGTGATGCTGCCAGCCGTGGCCACGCTGATGCCCACGGCGGTGACGATGATGGAGGCGCCGAAGGTGAACGGCGCGAGGACGAGGCCCGTGATGGTGGCAATGCTGCCCGCAACGCTGGCCACGCCGCCACCCACGGCGGCCGACACCGTCTTCTTGTGGAACTGGTCCACGGCGTCGGCCTGCGCCAGCAGCTCCAGGATGTACTTCTGCAGCGTCGCCCCCCGCTGGTTGAAGAGGAGCACAAAGAGACGAGCTGCCATGAACACACGGTCAGCCACGGCCTCCACCGCCCTGATGGAGAGAGAAGGAGGGAGAGAGAGAGAGGGAGAGGGAGAGGGAGAGGGGGAGGGATGGAGAGAGGGAGGGGGAGAGGTAGAGAGAGAGAGGGAGAGGGAGAGGGAGATGGAGAGTGAGAGAGATGTGAGCCTAGCAGCAATGCAGCACAGTAAAGGGGAGGCAAGGCAAGACTCCGGTCTACTCACTCTTGTTCTTCATCCTCTTGGAAATTTTTCGTTTCATTCCACTGGGCCCAACCTGGTGTGATAATGATCAAACACAGCACTGTTACTTTCACCAACTCACCAATGGTCATCTTACCAACACCACATTCAATACATTGGGTCTGTGTAGATCTGGGCTATTGTCATTTGTTACTCTAGGGCAGAGGGTTTCAACTCTTTTGGGGCTAAGGCTCACAAAGGGTCACACTAAAATGGTCAAAAGGTCACACCAAAATGCCAAGGCACGTTGCTGGTTATGATTAACGTCACACACATTGTTACAGGCCGTCACAGTCGGGCCTCCAATCTCTTATGCCTACATTTCCTCCCTACTGTACATCTGAGGGAGAGCCAGTAATGGCATCATAACTCAATATGCTCAACAAGGGGAAAGGCACGCTGGTGCATTTAAAAAAAGACATCCCTAGCTTATTGCATGAGCCTGTACAAAAACACATTTCCTCCAAATTCCACCTCACTTCGCCTCACGGCACCACTGATCTAAGGGGTGAGCTGTTTTATCTCAGAAACACTCACCCTCTACCGTTCTCCACCAGTCAAGCAGGCCTTCCCCATCCTGGGACACAAAGAAAAGCAGAAAAAAACAAACATATTAATAGAATGTGCGTGCGTGCGCATTTGTTTGGAATGCAATTTAACAGTTTAAATAAATTGTGTTTGCTTCTGCCCTCTTTTCAAAGAATCTGAATGCGCCACACAAGTTCCATGAAAAGCATATTTCTGGCAGGTTTGACACACAGAGAGCCCCTCACCCCTTCGGCCTCCAGGGGGTTCCCTTCTGTGGGGAAGTCTGCCATCTCCACCTCCTGAATCTCCACCTGCTCCTCCGTGCTCTCCTGCTCCTCCGTGCTCTCCTGGGAATTAATACAGACCACACGACACAGTCAGCTGCCTCAGCACGTTATCTGGGAGAGGAGACACCAAGGGTGCCAGTACACCAGCGAGGGTTAAAGTAGAGTCACAGTTAGTATTCAAGGATCTTTGCAGGTCTAGTCTAGAGAGAGCCTAGAAGCCATAGAGGAGTGTCTAGGTTAGAGATGAGGTATTCAATAGGCAGAGGTCTAGGAGAGAGATCAGATTTCTTTATGAAACTCTTTTTATGTGAGCGGCATCATCAACCAACCATTGTGCACCTTCACTTGATTTTTCAATGATATCTCAAGAAAGAAGTAAATAGAAAGAGGGAGAATGAGGAGAGAAGCCCTTAAAAATGAAAGCAACGGAACGCAAGGAGCGCAGAAAGAGTCTGACCTGCGCGGCCGGCATCTCCTGCAGTTCCACAGGCTGCTCCAGAAGGGGCTCTTCAATGGTGCTCTGTGGTGTGGACATGGAAGTGAAAATGATTTACCTTCAGTGATAATGTTCACAACAATCCTATATACAGTATCAACATTTTTTGGCCAGGAGAAGGAACTGAGAGAGAGAAGAGAAAAAAAAAACATGCTCGGTTCCTCTTTAGATTCTTTCATTAGTAAGTTGCCCTACTCACAAAAGGAGTGATAAACAAATCAGGAAACAAAACACTTCTGTTAATACCATACGGGAACGTGCTGATACTGGTACATGCCAGTACCAGGAAATCTGATAAATACCGCATCTAGACAACAAGATAATATCAGAGAGCAATTGCTCATGCTTTTGAAGTAATTGTCGGTGTACAGCTAACAGACCTACGTTTTTCATAGGCAACCTCAATGTAACATAAATCTCTTAATAAATCCATACTGCAAATGCAGATATCCACCTGCCATACTGTATTCAAACAAGAACAGCACAAAATGACAATAGCACAAAAAGTAAAGACTGACACAGAGCAGTATCATGTCCATGTAAATGGGAAGAATATGAGCAATCTGAATACAACGTAAGCGTTTGCTTTTGTAGCCAGGAGGCTCTTTGTAAGAAGGCCTTGGTACAGCGTGACCCATGAAGTATCAAGTGGCACTGCAGAACCAGAGCCGTGTGAGCGGCATGGGAATGAGGAAGTAAGAGAGGAGAAGGCAGGCATCACCTGAGCCGAGGGACTGAGGGAGAACTTGGGCATTCTGGGTAGAGTCCTCTTCACTCGGAAGGACACAACCTAAAAGGCAGCCAATGGCCGGGAATCAACGGCAGCAACGGTAATTAAAACAATCATATTTCACACTGTACTTTCACACTGTTTACTTTCACACTGCTGAGGTTGTACCACTGTCTAGTTGTACCATCTAATACCTACATTGTACTCTCTAATCCCTAAAATAACTGGCACATTGCCCAAAGTGAAAGCGGCTTTGAGCTTGATCTCTCAAACTGTGAACAGGTTGGTCTGATATGATTATTTCCTTGTGGTGTAAGAACGCACCCGCTTTTTCTTCAAACCTCTTCCTTTTCTCCCCAGACCCTGGCCTTCACCATCTTCGCCAGCCTGATAGGGAAAGATAGAGGGTGGTTTACACTCATCTAGATCACACACATACAGCAGCCTGTCTCACAGCAGATAGGTATTCTTAGTACCTGGTTTAGTGACCAAGTTAACTCTAAGTGGTGAACATCAAACAAAAGAGTCATAAACAACACAAAGCCATAGGACTCTTGATTTCCGATGCTTACCATCTTTTTACACAGGTTTGTCTCCATAGAATAGAATAGAATAGAATATATACTTATTTGATCCAGCGAGGGAAATTAATTTCTCTGCATTTAACCCAATTTAACCGAATTAGTGAACACACACAGTGAGGTGAATCACACACTAACCCAGAGCAGTGAGCTGACTGCCCAACCAGCGGCACTCGGGGTGAGGGGTTAGGTGCCTTGCTCAAGGGCGCTGGTCTGGACTGGTCGGGGATTGAACCGGCAACCCTCCGGTTACAAGCCCAAAGCCCTACCCAGTACACCACGGCTGCCCCAATTATATAGTATATTATACTATAATATATTATTGGAAAATATCCCGAACATACCTTTTAATAACAAATCTGGTAGAATGTAAGTAGACAAACGTACTATTACCGTTTACAATGGCAAATTAATTAAACCTTTTATTAGGCCTTTTTCAGTGACACTTGCAGTCCTCCATAAACCAACAGTCAGATTCTTTAGAACAACGTCTTTGCAACCTGACATTTTAATCATGACATTCTCCTTTCTACACTATCTGAACTGGGAATTGGAATCTGGAAAAGAAACCTCGGAGGACTCGGATTTCTGCGACTGCCAATCTGTCAATCTAACTGACAGTTACAGATAGGATTTCTTAAATTTAGATTAATATTGGAGGTCTGAGATAAGATAGGACACAGCCATGAGTTTAGGAACTGCTTCTGTAATAGAAAGATTTTCCCTATCTATGAAACTTAAAGATGGGGAAGGACAAGCAGCTGTGATATGCTTCAGTAATGTGGCCCCTGGTGAATGCCAGGAAGAATTCATGCAGAAAATACATTTAAAAACTGCTGCTGAAGCTCTAACTGAACAACTCATGTGACGAAGACACTCTTCGCAGGTACACACAGGTAATGACTCATAGGGAAAACATTGACATGTGACAAAAGTCTCAGCGTGACACAAACTGTTCTTGACAAACAAACAACAATGTAACTACACAGCAAGTGTGGAAAAGTTTGCTCATAGTTTTAGCGGAAGTCTTAATTTGACTCCACATCATGTGCTTCACATGCTTCCTGGATTAGTGTGTGAGACTGTTCTAAAACACTGCTTTAGAGGAATTGTGTTGGCTATTACCTGTTCCGCAGGTCTTGGTGACCTCCGGAAAATCCCCAGCATTCCTTTCTTCTCCTATTACAAAATCAAAAAAAAAAAATTGTTTTGATGCATAAACAATGAGAGAAAGATGTTGGTCTGTGCATGTTTGTGTGAGAACTGATGTGCAGAGGCAAACTCACCTTGGCATTATTATTGTCAAGGAGATTTTCCTTACTGCCAGAAAGCTGAGGGTCAACAGACAGAAGGTCCTGGTAAAATCAAATTGACAAAAAAACATGTTTTGATTTTGTTGTTGCTGCTGTTACCGCAAACAGTGGTAAAACTAAAACACTGACTGATTTAATACATGTTTAACCGATTATACCTGCATACATTCATTTGTCACTTCTGCTCTGTTCATACCTGTGAACTGCCAAAGTCTGCAAGGCTGTCATTGCTTTCTGACAGTTCGCTAAACTCAGTAAGCGGGTCCTGAAAGAAGGAGATGAGGCCTTCATATAAACACTACAGACACACATCAACAAACATGCCACTGATTACTGATCAGACTGCTAGACTGGTCAGACTGGACCGATAGGAGGCGTGAGTAAGTGAATACCGTAGATGCCTGAGACCGCAGCGCAGGCTTGGGAGACCTTTTGAACATGCCACTCAAGCCTGTGGTCTTCTCCTGGAACACACAAGTAGACACACAAGTCATGAAGGAGGTTACAAAAGGTCAAGCAGCAGTACCATTGAGTTGCACTATCATTAACAAATTATGCTTTAACTTATTTAGCAAACACATTAAATACGCAGAGAAGACAAAAACACACACAAAATGTTTCCTATTTGTTTTTCTGCTTTGCAGCATTTGATGCATATTTTGTTTTGAGAACAGACACTCAACACCATCTGGATTGCTACCTTTGAGGTTGTAGTGTTGTCAGACAGACTATCATTACTAGCAGAGAGGTTTTTGTCCAACTGTGCATTATCCTGCAAAGACACAAACAATTGGATACAGCTTTACAGTCATAGGAACAGTTGATCAGTACGTCAGACTCATTTGGCATTATAATCAGCCACTGTATAGTCATGAGATGCACTGTTGCAATAACACACACACACACACACACACACACACACACACACACACACACACACACACACACACACACACACACACACACACACACACACACACACACACACACACACACACACACACACACACACACACACACACACACACAAAATGCAGTTACCTCATCTGGAGGACAGTCATCACGAGCCTTAGGCTTCTTGAACATGCCACCAAACATACCACCTTTCTCCTGGGGCAGCAAAGAATAGAGAAGAGTTACAAGGACTTGCAACAATGTGATTGTGCCACATTTGAACACAACACACTTTCATTCATTTAGAATGAGCCAATAACAATTAGCATCACTTCAAAGCTCTTAACATAACCCAAAACCTTCTACACAACATCCAGCCGCAATAACAAAGGTGACAGAGTCAAGGGTAAGCCGATAACAAAATTCTACAATACAGCTTAAAATCAGAGGAAACCTTTATATAAAAATATTGTGGAATGAACAGCACTTCATTAAACAAAGATAAATCAAAGGATCAGCATGCCAGCGCACACTTACTTTGGGTTTAGTGTTTTCAGACAAATCATCAGTACTGGCTGATAATGAGTCCTTATCCTGAAAACAAAACAATCATTGCACGTGAAAAGGAAATGGACTTCATATGCATACATCATTTGGGATAAAACAGAACGACGAATGATACCTCATCTGAGTTCTCCCTGGCTTTTGGCTTTTTGAACATGCCACCAAACACACCCTGTTTCTCCTGAAACAGCAAACAATGGGCATGAGATCATAACAGTCATGGAGAACAGGGCAAACAAACTTCTTATCTCATAACTTAAAACTGATAAACAGAACGAAGCCCAAATCAGAAAAGCCACAGTTCACAGTTCACACTCACCTTAGTTTTAGAGTTCTCAGAGAGGTCATCAGTGCTGGCTGACAATTCAGCCGATAACGAGTCCCTATCCTGAAATATAAGTACGGGTGAAAATGAAATAATCGGTCACGTGAAACATACTGTAGTTGAAAGACTTGCAAAACAGTCTACGGTAGACAGTTACCTCATCTGAGTCTTCACGAGGTTTCGACTTTTTGAACATGCCACCAAACACACCACCCTTCTCCTGAAACAGCAAGGAACGGGCATCAGATCACCACACAAGTACAGAGAACAAGATACAACATTTATGGAGATCCTGACAATGAACACAGTCACAATGTCACTTAAACACTCCTAAAAGGAAGGTGACACAAACAAGAGCAAGCCCATTGAAATGATCAAATAACCAATGACCAAACATATGATATATGACCATATAATATATCATATTATACCACTGCTTGGTCAAATTTCCTATTGTGATGCGCTATTTGGAACGTGCATTATTTTTCTATATACCGCACGGCTATGAAGTAGTTCCCTTCTTTTGGGCTTATTACACTTGAATATTAATTCGCCAATGTGAATGTAACGGTAAAAACAGCAACGTTGTATCTAAGACAGCGGCAATATAAACGAAAATGATAGTAGCAGTGGTATAAGCGGGATAATCAACTCCGCGCCCTGTGCGTTTATAGGAAAATAATGCACTTATCGAAGTGTAAAGTCCCCTCCGCCTGCGGCGTCGGGTCCTTATTACCACTTCGAACGTGCATTATTTTCCTATAAACGCACGGCGCGTCGTTGATTATCCCTTACATAAATAGGAATACCATTTAGGAGTGGTTCTCAAACTTTTTCAGTAATTCCTAACTTTGGTCCCATTTTGGTTTTTGGTTTAGATTTCCCATCTCAGTCTAACAGGGGAGCTACACCAGACGCGTAACTGAAGCGTTCCGTTCGCGATGCGTATGTTGCAGCCGGTCGCAGCAGTTAATTATCACTGTAGTCAATGGAAGTAGCTACACTAGATGCAACAGTGCCGCGTACATTCGAAAAAAATAGACCCATCTTCTAAAATGGATTTTACGCGTTGTGAACGGAACGCTTCAGTTACGCGTCCGGTGTAGCTCCCCTGTAAGGTTCTGATGTTGTTTCAATTTACATGTAAGCTTGTTTATGACTCTCATATTTGTGTGGCTATTTTGTTTTGAATATGATCTTCCATGTGAAAAAAGGAAGGCACTGATAGAGATAGGCAAATATTAGGTGTGGCGCGACAAACTGGAGGCAATTTATCTGTCATGTGCCTCTATTCTCAAGTGGGGCCACACTTTGATAACCACTACCATAGAGTAACACCTGCACTCCACTCTATGTAAAATCAAATGACGTTCACATTCCACTTACTTTAGGTTTAGAGTTTTCAGAGAGGTCATCAGTACTGGCTGACAATTCAGCCGATAACGAGTTCTTATCCTGAAATATATGAGAAAGTACGGGTGAAAATTAAATAATCGGTCATGCAAAACATAGTTGGAAGACTCGTAAAATAGTCTACAGTGGACAGTTACCTCATCTGAGCCTTCACGAGGTTTCGGCTTTTTGAACATGCCACCAAACACACCACCTTTCTCCTGAAACACCATGGAATGGGTATCAGATCATCACAGAGAACTACATCACAATGGCAAGATATAACATTTCAGCTCATTTCAATGTTCATTTATGGACACCCTGACTATGAACACTGTTTGCATCCACTTTGTGGCCATCAAAAATCTAAACTTTCTGAATCTAAAACAGGAAGGTGACACAAACAAGTGAATACCATAGTGAATCAAGTGAATACCATAGAATACCATAGAATACCATAGAACACCACCGGCTTCCCAGTCAACTCCATGTAAAATCAAATGACTGGCACATTTCCACTTACTTTAGGTTTAGAGATCTCAGAGAGGTCATCAGTACTGGCTGACAATTCAGAGGATAACGAGTCCTTATCCTGAAATGCCCAAAGTTAAATCCCCAAAATGAATTACTTGTGAAAAAGAGATCCATCCATCCCGACACAAAATACATTCTTTTACATGGTACATAACATTTTCATACATGGATCCACACATAAATCCCTATCCATGTCTGAAACACACACACACACATAGACACAACACTCACCTGAGTGTCCTTGTTTTCCTCAGGGGGTTTTGGGGCTTTTTTAAACATGCCACCGAAAATTCCGCTTTTCTCCTGGTTGGACACCGTGATGGAAGAATTGGTCAGCTCTAACGTAATAGACATACAGTATCAATTTTTTTTGCACTTGTTTCTATGGTTAATGGATCAGCATCACTTACTCTGGGCTTGTCTGCAAGACTTTCCTCACTGGCCGAGAGCTCCCCACGCAGAGACCGCTTATCCTTTGAGAGACACCAACAAAAGCATTATATACTTACAGTACTCTCAATGCACGTCTCTTTTCAGACGTCGTCACATACACTATCAACACAGGCCATGCCTGAGATGTTGACATTGACAAAGTAGTCTTCCACTACATTATAAAAAATAGTCAAATGATCGTATTGATTTATGAACATTTCTTATCAGAGGTTCCACCACTAACACTAATCAAAATACAAACACAGTGGTTCTTCCGGTAATGCAGCAGCAACATTACCTCTTCAGATTGAGCATCCTCAGGTTGCTTCTGGGGTTTCCTGAACAACCCACTAAACACATTACCCCTCTCCTAAAACATACGAAATTCACCACAACATCAATTAACTATATCCATCTACCCATTTGTTGCAATAAAATGTTCAATACAACTCCAGTAGAATTCCCACCTTAGCACTGTTCTCAGAGAGGTCATCAGTGCTTTTTGAGAGCTCGTCTTTCAATGACTGCTTGTCCTGGAACAGAGTCATCAAACAGTTGAATTTTTTAATGATGATAAACTTCACATAGGACCTTTAATGTGATGGTTGTTAGCCAAAATATATGCACTGCCAAAATCTATGCACTGAATAGTCACCTCATCCGCAGGATTAATCTCGGTTGACTTGGGAGACTTCTTCTTGAACATTCCACCCAGCACTCCCTTCTGAAGGACACCCAATAATAAATATTTATTTACACGGACGCTTTTTTCCAAAGAGACTATCTAAGAGTCTGAACAAATAAATAGATCAAAACTCCCAAAAAAGACCACCTACTTTAGTGGGCTCAGAGAGACTGTCATTGCTAGCTGAAAGTTCACCATGTAATGACCGTTTATCCTGGGAAAACGGGCACACATCTGTTGGACTATGGCCGGTGTATTACAACAACAACTGTACTTGTACTGTGTAGTCAGGACTGTACTCTTACCTCATCAGTGGGTTTGGAGGCCTTTTTGAAAATGCCACTGAACAGACCTTCTTTCTCCTGTCACAATGACAAGGAGTCATTCACTTTGATAATGGTGACAGCAACAACAATAACAAACTACCAATAATCGTAACAATTATGACCACAATGTTTATAGTCTTCATATTTATTTGAATATTTGTATACATTTCTATACACGCACTGCACTTTTTTGGAGTTATGTAAGTGTCAACATAAAAAGATGTGTGACTGTGACTGTTGTGGTGTGGGCTTGAGTGACTGGTGCCCCAGTTATGCGTCCCACGATGGCCACTGACCACACCTGTGCTGGTGCTGACTAACCTCCACCATGGTGCAATAGCATAGCGCTGTCATGGACTTTTCATGCGTGACGCCGTACAACTCCTTTTCTCCCCTCTCCCTCTGTATCTCTCAACTCTCCCTCTTCCCTCCTCTCTGTCCTGTCATTCAACTCCCTCTACTCCCTCTCCCACTCAACTCTCCCTCTCTGCCTTTTCTCTGTATAGCATAACATTTTACACCATTGATCTGCTTATTAATACTAACCATCATGACTTATAGTAATACTAACCCAGTTTATTTCTCTTCCTTTTTACCCTATACCTCACCTGTGAGGTAAACCTTTACCAGTCATCAGCCAACTTTGTGCCTGGCCCTCATAACACCTGAAGTCCCATCCCTATGACTGCCCTACCATCGCTTGCTGTGGTCCCCTTGCCCGGATTCCTGGCCCACGCATCCTAGCGACCCATTACTTTCCGAAAATTACTAATCCCTATGGACAATTTATTCCCTACACTGGACTATTTGAACTTTCTGATACTACAAATGACCTTACTGTACGGTGACTGACCCTAGGCAGATGGGTTGGGCCCTTGAGTCGTGGATCTCCAATTCTAGGGAGTTTTTCCTAGCCCCTGTTACTCATGGGCTCTCTTTCAATGTTTAACACTCTGTAAAGCACCATGAGACATGTGTAATGTTTTGGCGCTCTATAAGTGAAATTAAATTGAAAATGGAAATTGACTGTTGAACAGAAAACACAGAAGTCCCTTACCTCTGAGAGATTGTCGTTGCTGGCTGAGAGTTCACCATGTGCAGAGAGATCCTGAGAGAGAGACAGAGGGAGAGAAATACTGTGAGCTCCATCAGATGATGAGAAAACACCATCTGGTTGATGCAGCAGAGACAAATCTTACCTCTATAGACCCATCATCCTCCGAGGGTTTGGGAGGCTGTTTAGACTTGGGCGTCTTTTTAAACATTCCAGTCAACATACCTCCTTTCCCCTGGAAAGAAGTAAAAAAAAACAATCAACAAGACTAGACATGTGAACATTGGTTAGATCATCCTGGCAAATATAGCACACTAACACACCTTAGCCTTGTTGCTGTTTTCAGCTAGATTGTCATCATCACTGCCTGAGAGATTACTATGCACAGACGGGTTGTCCTAAAATGAAGAGAGCACATTGAAGGTTAGGATGACCACTCTGCTGTCAGAAATTCTGCATCAACTACACAGTCAAATTGACAAATGACTCACCTGGTCAGGTGTCTCATCTTGAGATGGTTTGGGTTTCTTGAATATTCCACTGAAAATGCCGCCTTTCTCCTGTTAAAATGGAGTGTTTTCAGGTAAGAAATGACAATTCCATGTTATAGAGAATGAAGTGATTGTAATCCAACTCATAATGACAGAATATCATGGTGAACTCACTTTGTTGCTGGTGTCAGACAGACTGTCATTACTGGCAGAGAGATTATGGGAAAGACCCTCCTGAGACAAAGACAGACATCATTGTGTTCAGCCGTTTTTGCTCACATGAAAAGAAATATATGATGATGGGCATGAAAGGTTCCCACAAACATTTGAATGGCAGTGTACCTCTACAACATCTGATTTTTGAGACTTTTTGAAAATCCCGTGGAAAAGACCTTTCTCCTAGTAATAATAAACACAATAATAGATGATAATGACAACATACTCTAAAAGTATTTTAAGATGCAATGATGTTTCGGCAGATTGCTGACATGAAGCAATGGGAAATAACTGTTGGAGCTTTAAGTATAAATGTCTTTACCTTTGTTTCTACAGGCTCCCCCTCCTCTGTGTTCTCCGCATCACTGCTGGCTGGGCTCACCTGTACAAGTATAAGGACAGCAATGTATGGTGTGAAACTCAACTTCACCAGCATTTTGTTGTGAAACCAATGAGGCCCATCCATATGTTTGCATACATACTACATACCCTTAGGTCAGGAGCAGATGTCTTCTCTTTTTGGAGGCCTCGGAACATGCCAGCCATGAAACCTCCTTTCCCCTGAAATAACAGCGAAAGGATTTACTTCCTGATCAGTGCTTGAACTCCACCTAGTGGTTGCTTCTTTTTTTCTAACTTTCCTACAGTACACACACTCTCACACACACACACACACACGCAATTATATGTTTAAAACGATGTTAAAATGTGAAATCGTAAAATCTTTAACTAGGGTAAATACAGTACTTATGTTTGCAAGTGTTGAATTTTGTGGCAAAAGTTCAATCATTTTTCTTAATATTAATAATTACAAATGAATTATTAATAATTGACATTGTTTAATAAGAGCAAGATTTGGGCTTAAATCCCAATGGGGAAATTATTTGCAAAATAATCAATAAAAAACAGCGTATTTGATACAATTTCTTGCCTTTTGTCATTTCACAAAATAATCGTAATCGTAATCGAAAATCGGATTTTGAGAAAAGAAAATCGAGATTTTATTTTTGGACAAAATCGAACAGCCCTAACACACACTCACATGTTTGCCTTCACTCGGTCTCTTCTCTTCAACCTCATCACCAGACTGCTCCTTCTCTGGATCAGGCTCCTCAGCAGAGAGATCATCGTCCACACTGGCCTAGGGTGAGTCGGTAAAGGCACATGGTCATCACTGCTGTTCGACACGGTCAAATGCTTACAAACTCAGACTGGACACTTCATCTTAACAATAGAGGGTAGATAAGTATTACTATAAGTCAAAATGTTTTTAATCAGTGGGTAGCAAACATAGGCATGTGGATGGTTTCTCACTTATGCAGACAGTGACCATACAGTACCTGTGATTTGGATCGATTGGTCTTGTTCAGCATTCCTTTGAATCCACCCTAGCACACAAATAAAACTGTTACACAGGACCCACCCACACACTGGCTACACAAACACATTTAAAGAAACCGTAAACTCTTCAGGTAACAGCAATAAAACTTTAGTCAGAAATCAAGTGATCACCGTCCAGCTTCACAATTACAGAGTACGCCTTCGCTTTGGGAAAAAGTACCTTTAATTTAAAAACATGTTTTTTTTTTTTTAACATACCTTCTTAATTTCAGTGGTGGGCTTCTCAGGTTCAGGTTTCTCCTCCGATTTGGGAGGATCAGAGTCTGATATGTAGCTCTAGTGGGGGGATTATAAGCAATGGAAACACAGAATACAAGGTAGAGATTTAGAAAATACACACACACACACCTAAAAGATTATCTCACAAAAATTCCAAAGTTAAGAACTTTTAGCTGCATCTTAACAGTGACTCAACTCACTTTAAAAGTAGGCGCTTGTTCTTTTGGACCTTTCTGGAACATCTCTGTGAGCTTGGCTACGTTACCCTGAAAGAGATCAAAATGGTTGAGTGGCCAAAATGGCACACAGTGAAACAATACGGAAGACAACGGTGACTGACATCACGTTTGAGGTTGCTAGTGCACTATTAGAAAGCATCAAGTTACAGTACCTGTCTGAAGTCTGTGTCTGTATCTCTCGCTGCTTCAGAAACCTCTGGGGCCTTCTCTTTAGGAATCTAATAATGATATTATTAAAAATGATAAAGAGATATAATGATAATGAAGCTTATTGATGTAAGAATCTTAGAATAGTCATTTTTTCATTGTTCATTTATACGAATACACACAGCACTTATTACAGATATTAATACTAGAGGAGGAAGAGAGAATGAGAAGGCTATGAGCAGAGTCACACAGCTTCTGACAACCTGACTTTTCATGACAGAGCATGAATAGGAAAAATAAGACCACCAGAGACAGAGAAATAAACACAAATTTCACCATTATACTTTTCCATGGTGTGCTCTGCTGCTATGAAACACTCACTGATCTTTTCCCCAAACACACAGTATACTGTAACAACAAACGATTAGCCTTTATGTACCTTTCCTTCTAATCCATCACAAACATACAGTACAAAACACATTTTTATACACTTGACTGACATAATCTATAATCCATTTTACCTGTTTGGAAAGCCTTGGTGGGTTGACAGGTTGTGACGTGGCTGTGTTCTTATTCTAGGTAATAAGTCACGAAACCACAAACAGTGTGAGGACTTCATAGACGCCAACGCGCAAGAGGACGGTCATAGACGGGATTATCTGGAAAGAGCTGTGTTGACATACCTGATTATCCTGGGGTTTTGATGTCTGATATCGCCTGTGTGCAACCGTGGTGTGGAGTTCCTGAGGTACACAAAAACACTGACGTTACACAGCAGGAACACAAAGCCACCTACAATCTCTAACAAATGCAAATGTTTTGAGGTCAAAGGTGGAGCAACCTGGAAGTTGGTTGTAGGATGTGCTTATGACAAATATAATATTTCACTGCACATGCAAAGTGTTTGACCCACCTTCTCTGCTGGCTTGGGAGGGATAACTGGAGTTTGAGCCGTTCTCTCCCTCTGGATTCTGTTCATGTTTGCCTTATGAGAGCAAGGTCATTAACAATAGTGAATAAGAGTAGCACTCAAACTACAACACATTGTAAATATGAAGAAACAAACTCCAATAAGATCAATCATATATGACTAAGCAGGGCTTGACATTTACCTCTAATAGCCTCCTGTGGCAGCCACATTATTATATATTTTTTTTTTTATTACATCTAAAATATATTGTCATATTTTACATATCCATAAATAACTACAGTTCTCAATGGTATCTGAATATCTTCACATGCTCACTTTACTGCATTTCGCACATAACGGCTTGACAGGTAAAATGTGTCGTTAAATCGAGAAGACTGCTGCAAAGTTAGATAACTAGCTATCATTTTAACCTTTTTTTGCATTTACATTGATTTAATTTAATCACTGTCGTACACACACACAGCACTCACTCAAATACAATGATGGCTAATAATAATGCCAACCATTTAGTTGGATTTTGCAACAAAAACAATCATGTTTGTAAAGTACAGTATAGGATAAAATACTCTTCAACTGTTAAAGTTACTGTTGAGCCCTGCTTTAAAGTAACACTCAAGCACTTAACCTCTGTCGCACAAATGCTATTTGTTTATCTAGCAAATAACAATGTCCACAGACGAGGTAGAGTATGTAGCATGATTTTATGAAAGTATGATGTATTGCGACAGTGGAGCAAGTCAAATTTGTAGTTTCTTATGTCTCATTTCATCGTACTACAGATCCGCTACCCGTTCTGGTAAACTTACATAGTGCGGTTGTAGCCGATAGAGGGCCTCGAAGCGAATGCAGAAGTGCCATTCACCCTGCTACGAGTTGATGAACCACTGAAATTATTTTGGACACATTATTTTAAGGTACAAAATACTCTTTAGTGTTGCTTTAAGAGATGGCTGCTGAATGCTTGTGGCACCACAAGTAAGGAAGGAGGTTTTCACAGCAGTCGTTTTAAAATATCAGCCCTCTATTCCTGGAAACTTTGGCGGCAGCACCTTATAATTCCGTAGGACTATCTATTGCCTAAACTGAAGTCAGAATGATTTCTTCAGCAGAATGAAATGATAATGTGTATTAGCCGTTTCATTTCATGCCATTTCTTAGCAGCTGGCTTTAAGCAGCAGCCATTTTCTTACTGATCTCACAATTACTGTTCTGAACAGCACAAAATAACACTTAAATGACAAAATTCAGCATGGGACACATACCACATCACTGGGCTTGAGAGGAGCTGCTGCTGTCTCAACTGTGGTCTTCCCCTGTGTCTCTGTCCGGTTTCCGCTCAGCTGAAATAGGGAAGCATGGTTCACCATTACTGTGGTGAAGAAGTACTCTTGCATGCAATTACACACATGGACAAACAGAGTTACTGATGGAGAGACATGACCCTGTACACAGACAGGCCTACACACGCAGCAGAGTGCACAATACCTCAGAGGAGAGCTTTGGTGGCCTTGGGGGAGCAGATGGGGGTCTGGGCTGTGTGAGATAAGCATTAAGGGGAAGATATCATAACTCCAACCAATTCACATGTTGCTGATCACATCTTGCTTCCTGGTCTACTTGTGCCATTTGTTCAGCATATCACCAGTGCATCACTAGTACATTGCAATATTACTACTACTACTACTACTAGAAAACAAGAATAAAATATATACTTTTTGGATCCCGTGAGGGAAATTCGTTTCTCTGCATTTAACCCAATTTAACCGAATTAGTGAACACACACAGCACACACACAGTGAGGTGAATCACAAACTCCCAGAGCAGTGAGCTGCCTGCCCAACCAGCGGCGCTCTGGGAGCAGTGAGCAGAGTGAGGGGTTAGGTGCCTTGCTCAAGGGCACTTCAGCCGTGGTGGACTGCTCGGGGCAGACTGCTCGAACCGGCAACCCTCCGGTTACAAGCCCGAAGCCCTAACCAGTACACCACGGCTGCCCCTGCTACTACTACTACTACTACTACTACTACTACTACTACTACTACTACTACTACTACTAATAATAATAATAATAATAATAATAATAACAACAATAACAACAACAACAACAACAACAATAAAGTGTGTTTGGAAAAAATGAAATAATCTAAGAGTTCAAGGTCAACCTCAGACAAATGTCATTGTCAAACAGCCTGAGTATTCTTTCACGCAAACATACAGGCATTTGTGGGCATTTTTGAGCGGTAACCAGGTACACCAGGCTGTTGGAGGTGCAAACAAACGCTGCATCACCATTGTTATAAAACTGAATGTAGCTAAATAATCATTATATTTACATTGTGTTGTTTTCATAAATGTTGTAAGCCATAATCACGATTAATCAATCAATTTGATTAATTGCACCACCCTAATGACCGCTGTGAAATGTATGACAAACAAGACAATTACTACAATGACGATTACTTATCCGACAAATATGAATGTGAATGTCCCGGAATATGGTGGAATAAGTGGCCATAAATGACTGAAACTAACATCATCTTGGATATTTGTCCATTGACCTCACTGGTACTGCTGTTGATCAAATACAAGCGCCCATTAAGGACTTGGCAGTGATTCTGTGCGGAAGCAGTATTGTGTGTGTACAATAGGTGTGTGACTTCACATGTTATCAAATACCCAATGCCCTTTGTCTGGCTTGGCCTGGCCTAGGCATTTCCACTCACCTGTGCTGGTTTTCTCTTTTTGGCTTCTGGCCTCGCCATACACTGCTCCATTTCAGCCAGTGGTGTAGTCTACGTGACTACTCTGTATACCCACCTAAAAAGCATCACCATCTCAGTATACCCACTTAAAATAGGCAAGGATACGTATTAACATTTGGGTTGAACACAGTACATCCACTACAGCTACTACTAAAGTAGGCCTACATCACAGTAGATCCACTACAGCTAACTAGACTACAACTCTGATTTCAGGTCTACAAAACACACACCAACAAGTCTCAGCATGACCATTGACTATCACCTCTGAAACTCAAGCAGGGAGGAAGGCTGAGACAAATGTGACATCAAACCCACGTGACTGGTGTTTGATCTGAGTTTAGCGAGCTAAGAACTGTGAAACACAACAATCTCAAATAGGTCAAATGTACACACAAAATATAAATGAATGGGTCATAAAGGCCTGCGATTAAATTCAGAATTGCAATTTCATTGCGGAAATACTGATGGGAAAGTAAGTTTGGTTAAACGAGGCGTAAACAGCGATAGATCTTCCTGAATATAAGAAATCACATATTTTACTAAGATGCGGTGAGACCTTTACGCGCGTTTCCTTATCTTGTCCTGTTGTTTTGTCATGTCTGTCTTTTCCGAAGCCTGTATTTTTCTACTCAAACGTATAGGGCAGGCTAGCCTAGATTTTATTGAGTGGAAAAGAGAGCGATTGTCCGTCGAAACATCACATTTTCGGATAGGCTACAGATAAACAGAATCGAAAGAAAAATAAAGAAGTCCTGTCAAAAATTCCCAGATTGACAAAATCAGACCACCGCCAAAGCCAACACATTCGTCTGACCTCCAAACTGCATATGCAATCAAAACAGAGCACTTGCAAAAACTGTCGATGCAAACTGTAACGGAGCGGTATGGAAACTCATAAAGGCTATGAAATAACCATGGACGTAGGCTACCACTGGCCAATTTGCTTGTGGCAAACAAGTAATATCACGTTTTTTTTGTCTAGATAAAACCAGGTAAATGTACAGCAACATTATCCTACCTCGACTCTGCCACAGTATTCTTTTAAAAACAGTTGCCTGGGTTGGAACAACTTCCAAAAGTGTAACCACGCCCGACCATCGCATATGTGTTCAATTTACAGTCTAATTCAAAACTCGCGAACCGGTGAACATCAGAAGGTAGACAACCATGTGTTCCTTAAGACAGATTTGACAAGACAGTGTGTGAAACGTGACTCACGCGTTAAGACTTTTCCAAAATATGGAACCCGAAACTCGGAAGAGGCTTTAAAGCTATTTTTGTTGTGTTGAAATTATGGAGTCAGACGGACTCCCCGGAGTCACACCTCACCATCCCTCCTCTTTTGCACCCTCGTCAATTCACCTGGGAGCGGGGCGTGGTTACTTTGTGTGAGTGGAACAGGTTACATGGCTCCTGACTCATCACACCAGTTTCTTCCTCCCATGAAAACCAAATATCCTACAGGTAGGCCTAAGGTAGAACTGTAGGCTACCTAACACCGGCAGGCTACCCGTTTCAGTTGAGCTTTTTTACCTTCCTGCATTCAAGTTTTGAAATTCGATAATTCAATAGGCCAAGATGATCACATTCACCTTCCTCACACATCTGATAAACATTGACAAATGTTAAATTCAAAGATACTTTATTCAATAATAACAAACATCAATTTAAAAGAATGAAATCACAAAAACTTATAATAAAATTATGTTAATATATTAACAGAAATCTAAAACAAGAGTTCTGACAGAGATGTAAAACCCAAGAGTCACCATTTAAATAACCCTGTTTTCCAGTTTAATTCTTACATTACAGCAACTTACAGTAGATAGACCTACCTGCACCCACATAAACTTAAAATAAAAACTAGATAGAATAATAAATCGATATATTAGTTTTGTGCCAGTGGTCGACAGTTAAGTCTTTAAAATTTGTACATAAATTCTTGAAACGGAGAGGTAGTGGTTGAATAACTGTTTAAAAACCGAAGCTAAAATAGACATACACACATTGAAATCAAAGCATGTCCTGAGGCTTTACACAGGCGTTTGTTACTTTTCTCATGATCCATCTACAGTATAGTGCAGCAGATATGCATTTTTACACTTGCTTAACAGCTGGCTGTTTGGCTAGCTAAATACCTACAGAGCAGCAACAACAGCTTTTGCATAGCCCGTTCAAGTCTGATAGTGCATACAGAGGCAAAGTGGTAGAACCAGAAAGGGCTTAGAGAGCTTAGAGGGCGAGGCCGCATGTTGCCGTGTAATATGGAGTGACACAAATAAATAATGTGGACCATGGTGATAAGGGAGGCAACTGGAAGGACTCACTGAGAATGTGGTTTGGCCTTGCCTGTTTTGTTTTTTTTTCAGTTTAAGGCATGATTTAGTTACTTGAGTATGTTTAGTGTTTGGTGTAAGGGAGCTGGGAAGCTCAATTCTTAGCCTTGCGCTTGATTTCGTCAATGTCGTCAGAATCGTCCGTACTTGGAGGTGGGTTATTTTTGAGCTGGCGCTTGATTTCGTCAATGTCATCAACATCGTCAGCACTCGGGGGTGGGTTCATCTTTAGTTTGCGCTTGATTTCATCAATGTCATCGGTATCGTCCCTCCTCTCGGGAGGAACACTCTTAATTTTGCGTTTGATTTCATCAATGTCATCAATATCGTCCATGTTCTCTGGCTGAATGTTCTCGGCTTTGCCCTCTGAGGAGCTGGTGGACTGCAGCTCCTCGCGGATACCGTTGAGCTCCACCAGCCCGGCATGCAGCTGTTCCGCCACCTCCCTGATCTTGCCGGCGAACTCCGACTTGGCACCTTTCTTGAGCTCGCGGGAGTCTTTGGCCACGAAATAGATGTCCATGCCCACAAAGAGTCCCGTTAGGACGCCCGTGGCCATGCTGGCGATCTGCACGGCTCGCGCCGCAGTGCTCCCGGCCACGTTGGCAATCTGCACCACACGCATGATCTCGTTGGCATTGATGAGAATGGCCTTGCCGGCCATGGCCCCATCCTCGTAGATGTTGTTGAGGGCCGGGAAGTCCTGGTTGTAGGCCTGCTTCTTCAACTTGATAAGGTCGAACCTGCGCAGGTTCTCGATCCCTTGCTTGATGAACTTCATGCACTTGTTGAGGTCGCCCATCTTTTCCTGGTAGTCCTCCACGATGCGCTCTACCTTCTTGCGGTCAAGCGAGTTGTTCACCTGGTTAGAGATGCCGGCGGAGGCAGAGGTGAGTCCACCTGCTGTCGCCACGCCCAGGCCCACGGCGGTCACAATCAGCGATGTTCCAAAGGTGAACGGAGCCAAGGCCAACCCGGTGATGGTAGCAACGCCTCCAACGGCGCTGGTGGAGCCTCCGGTAATCTGGGCGATCTTGGTCCTCTTGTTGAAGCGGTCGAGGCCATCCGCGATGGCGTTCAGGTCGATGACGTGCTGCCACAGTCCCTCGGCCCGCTCGGTGAACAGCTTGTTGAAGACGCGGATACCTTTCTGTACTTTCTCAGCAGTCACAGCAAAGGCTCTGGGAGAGGAGACAAACATGGGAACGGGGTAAGCAAAGGTTTAACCACCAAAGAGAGGATAAAGGATGAGTAGGTGGTAAAGAAAAAATCCTCATCTGAGGAATGACATACTTTGCCTCTTCTTTCTCTGTCATGTCATCATTCTGTGGCATGTCTTCCCATTCTAGAGAAAGAAAAACAGAGAAATCACGTTTGTGTCTTTCAGAAAAACTGCTAGGTAGACATGGACGTTAAGGGTCTATGGTGCACTTACGTTCTACTGTATTCCACCACTCCATCAAGCCATCCAGATCCTATGAAGATCATAGTAGAACATATGAAGATTGTCATTTAAGAAAATTTATTCTGTACACCTCTATTCTGTATACTGAAGATGGTGTCATCACAAACCTTGTCTTCTTCCTCATCCTTATCAAAACGGTACTCATCCAGCTGATCGAACAGCGACTTATTTTGGCCCTTTTTTGTGAGGCACAATTGAGACATTGAGAAAAAAAAACAGAGAAATGTGCCATTAGTAAGATTTAATATATATTTAACAAAGAGCTACCAGCAGTATCTTCAAAACCACAAGCAGCTTCCTGGAGTCCAACATAGAAATATGGGCTTCATTAACAGACATGGTTTAATTTGACCATTTCATAAGAAGATGAAGTATTTAGATCACATTCAGAGATGTGAAGTATTTAGGTGGCATTATGCTGGCTATTTGGAAATGTAGGGCAGCCTGTGTGGTACACCTGGGATGTTTGCAGAAGTGAAGGGAGGAAGTAACAGAACAGGTTGGAGCACATCTCAGCACAATCAGATAACTGAAGCACACATACAATGCAAAGTAGCTTGGGCTTGGGTTTTTTGTTTGGAACATTTGCTGCTCAAATGTCAAACCCGACAAAAAGGGAAAGTAAGCTGTCGGTAAATTGTTCATATCGAACCCAGATTCATATTCACCCAGCCATGGTGACTGGTCATTTTGTGAAGCTGTAGTGAGGGACAGCAGGAGAGCAACAATACCAGACATACCTCAGCAGAGTTATCCCCTTGGGCTCGCTCCTCTGCCTCTTTCTTCTTTTTACCCTGCTGCTTGAGGAATGAGCAAACAAACAATGCTTGTCTTTCTCTGTTACATGACATGTTTGTGTAATTTTTTGTGAGGTCCTCAAAATCACTTTTCATATTTCACTGTGATAGATAAACACTCCTTGGTTGGTTGGTTGTAAGTTTTTAGCTAGTTAGCATGGAAGTTGTACACAAAAAACTGCTGCTTTAAACATGACCAATATCTAAGGCAATAAATGGACGATAGCCAGTGGCAATCCACTTAAAAAGTATGTCCATACCTTTTCAGCAACATGAGCCATGAATGGATTTTTGACTTTTTTCTTCTTCTTCTTTGGCTGAAAAAGTAATAAAATTACTTTAAGAGCAGTAGTCTCGCATGATATATGATTGTCAGATGCCATCTAGACAGAAAGAAAGACAGGAATTGCAGAAATACTGAAAGACATGCAGTGAATTTGAGAGGCAGATCACTTGAGGACATCATACTTTTGTAGATGACACTTCTTCTTCTGCTTTCTTTTCTTCTGTGCAGAGTTCCTTCCTATCTTCAAGCCCATCATCACTTTCATCCTGTGGACATTTTGCCAATAAAAATACAGTATAGTATTGGACAAATGAATCTAAAAAATATGTACACACTTTCAGGCATTTTTAAGGTTGATTGTGTAACAGGTTTATACAGTATAAGTACAACTCTCCAACCATCTTGCTTTTTTGTGAAAAGACACACGAAAAGCAAAATGGACAAAATAAGGTACCTCCAGATGATCACTACCAGACGCCTCTCCCTGCCCAGTCTTCAGCGCTGAGGCTTTGTTCTAATAAGCAATGAGAGGCGTATTAAAGATAACCAATATATGATAGAACAACGTTATGATATTGCTGATATAAGGTTTTCAGAGCCCTACTAATGACCCTTACTGTGGCAGCTACCTGTGAGAGGAACGGATTCTTAGGCTTCTTTGCCTTCTTTGTGGTAGGCTGAAAAACAAAATGTTACCAGTAAATGTTAGGCACAAGATTACACATTGAGGGCCAAAGTCTCATCAGTTTAAGGTGACACATTGAAAGACAGAGAATATGAAGAAGAAAGCAATACAATAGTGATCAAAATCATGCTTTGCTTTTGTCCCTGGCAGTATTGCGCGGGTTGATCACCCGCGGTTATGAGTCAGAAAGACATATTCCTAATGATATTTGGGTCATCTGTGGGCAGGACAGTAAAAAAAAATAAAATACTAAAATATCATGAGAAGGCTGACATCAATATGTAACTATCAATGTAGCAGGAACTTGCCACATAGGCTACCTGTATGATAGGAGGATGGAGGTGGAGAAATGCTGCTTTTAGAGACAGGAGATTTTAAAATAAGAAAGACACTCCTTCGAGAAAAGCGAAGCATGGGAATTATTTGAAGAGATGACAGCAGTGCTGGTTATGTTCTGTGCACTTCTTGCAAAGCCATTTGTATGGACAGCCACAAAACAGGCACAACTGTCACAAATGTGAAACTGGTAAGCCTTCCCAGCCAAACAAAATATACTCAAGTGCAATTCCTAGACCTCAAGCATTTGATTGCTTTATGCGCACACTCACCACTGAAACAGCACAACTTGTGTTAGGTGCAATGTTGACACAAGACCTAATGACAAGTAGTTCAGTAAAATAATACTGGCACTTCACCACGTTTTATTGTAGCCTAATAGTATTTTATGATCCCTGACCACTTGTAGCCTACGTTAGACTTTTTTCGCCAGTGTTGTAAAAGTTAAAGTTAAACACTGCGTTGTGTTTGTGCGGCATTTTTTTGTGCGATTAGAGATGTCATGGGTAGGCTGATGTGATTGAGGAGGGCTCTCTGTTCCTGTTTGTGGAAAGGTTTCACAGTACAGCCCAATAAGTATACACTGCATGTTAGGCTACATTAACCAAAAGCACACATTTTGTAAATAAGCAGGTCGATCACGGGTCGAGTATCCTTTTGTCCTTATCCTTTAATAGTCGCAGTTCGAGTTGTGGTCAGGTTGATTCAAATCACCATGCCGTTCACTAGTGGCAAGAGCGGGACACTAGTGAATGGACCCACGCAAAACTGGTCCCCGAAACTCAAGTGTCCTCAAATCACACACACTAGAAGAAACTCGCCTGATTATAGAGTTCACCAACCAGTGCAGTGTCAATCTTACAGTGTTAAAGGGCACTCCACATGCTCAGTACCACCTCAGAAAATTAGTCTTACCTGAATGGCCTCCTCCCCACCATGTGTGGGCTCCCCACTCTCACCATCACCCTAACAGAATAAATCAGGCCATGATCATTAATAATATACAATAATATAGAATCATCATTTGGACCATTTATTTATGTAATGATAACTACATACAATACAATTTGAATAAAGGGCCCTGGGGATAGGAGTCTGAAAGCAATGACCTTGTGGCAAATTCTTCCAACTGAAAGCTAGGATGTCTAGGGTTACTTTTTGAAGACTAATCTGTTGGTGGGGCTAGACCCACAGGGTCTTTTTCCTGGATATCTGATTTCATGTAACCCTGTTAGGCAAGTTTGTGTATACCTGTTGTTCTTTAGACTGTGTCTCCTTGAGTTCATTCCCTTTCATTCTTGCCGTCAGCTCCTGGAATGAATAGATCAAAACCACATCAAGGACAACAGACAATCCAAAAAAGAAAACAAGGGCCTAGTTAGGAAAAAAAAAAAGAGTCCCATGTGCTCTGTAACCCAGGCTATTTTAGACTCACCTTCTCCTTAGGTTTGGGTGGAACCAGGGGAGGTCTAGCCATGCTCTTGTTCTCTCTCTGAGTCATATTACCACTGACCTGACAAGGACAACGCATGGTTACATACAGTTCTCCGTTTGGGTAAGCAAATGTGTTAAACACACGCACACAAACACACACAAAACCCTAACTGTTGTGAGCACATTAGACAAGCTGATATCTACCTCTCTCTCCTTTGCTGTGGTTTTCCCCAGCTGGCTGTTGGAGGCTGCGCTGCTCCGCTCCTGGACAGAACGGGACAAAACAGAAAAACAAACACAACCTCAGTGAAGCAGGTCCAGACAGGGACCCGGATTACAGCTGACCGAAGGTACCGGATCAGGCGTCAGATCAGGGCCACATCTGGGCCACACCTGGGCCACACCTATTCCCCGCTCAGCTGCTGCTGCCTGAGCCGAGGCTCGTCCTCACCCAAACAGCAAGGAAGTAAAGCGCTACTGTACCTTGTCACTGGGACGGGGAGGGACCAGAGTCGTGCGGGCTGTTCTCTCTTTCTCCTCTCCTTGGTTCTGCTGTGCATCAATTTGACAGAGACACATCCCATAATTATACACAATATTCTCTGCTCAGCTTCTCTCTCTCTCTCTCTCTCTCTCTCTCTCAAATGATATGATAGTTAGAGCAATGAAAGAGAGACTGTGTGCAGTGTACATGAAGGACATACCGTTTTCATCTCGTCCTTGTCTCGCTCTAGCTCCTCGTCAGATTCCATCTCGGAGTTGAGTTTCTACAGATAATGAGTGAGATTTATTCTATCATTATAATAAAATCATTCCCACTCCAGCATAGTAGACTTACGCCTATCCCATACAATCAAACAGATAACAAGCCACAAACACCTTCACCACCCCTCACTACTTCTGCCTGTATCCCAAAATTCCCCCACCATTACCCTCTCCACCACTATCTCTTGTCTACAACAATCACCCATCGCCCATCACCACATGATAACCAAAAGTACTTATTACTTTGGGAGCGGAGCGAAATGGGTTCAATTTCGTTAGGGCTCCAACCATAACATTCTGATTTGGAAGAAAATTGCAGACGGATTACAGAAAAATATGTAACCACATACACACACACACACACACACACACACACACACACACACACACACACACACACACACACACACACACACACACACACACACACACACACACACACATGCATTTTAACATGTATAGCAGAGACCATACATGAAAAGGCTGTCTATATCTAAACAAACATTGTCACACCTGTTTGCGATGGGAATGGTTTTCACTGCCAGAGGACTCATCTTCATCATCCTTTTCTGACTCTTTATCCTTCAATAGAATATTATTTGTGTTATTAAGGTCCATGATGAACATAATCAATCTAAGTAATGAAAGTAATACAAGTAAAAAGTAATTAATGAACTGAATGATGTTGAATGTGTGATACTATTGTGAATTTGTACTAAGACCTTACTTTGTTGGCATGACGGAATGGATTCAGTTTTGACATGGCTCCGACCAGTGCATTCTAAAAGAGACCGAGCAAGTTCGATCAAAACACAACAGAGACAACCACCGCATTTCCAACACCACACAAATTCACTAACCTGCTTGTGACCGGAGTGTCCGTCACTGTCAGCCATCTCTTCTGTCTCGGAATCTGAATCCTTCTCCTTCAGTACAGAAACAAGCACAGATAAATTCATTTGTATGAGCCATTTACACAGGAGCACTAGTTGACATAAGCAGAGAAGACACAGAAAAATACAAAAGACCCACCTGTTTTGACCGTGAAGCCTTTACATCTGAAGATTTTTCTGTCTTCTCCTTATCCTGTCAAAACCATCCCAAAATAACCAAATCCATGTAATCCAAACCGTTCATTTCATGGAAAACCCAAAATCGAAAGACGGAAAAGGCTTTACAGAGCGATGCTAAACAGGAACTGTCTCGTCCCTGTTGGGTTACCTGAGCAGTGGAGTGAAATGGATTCCTCAGAATCTTTCCCATCATCCCAGTCTGTGTCAGAAATAGAGACGTCCACATATAGAGAGAAAGAGAGAGAGAGAGAGAAAGTGATATCTACATCATTTCAAATCACAGGCATTATATCACAGATAATTTAACCACATTTAGAGTATGTCATGGTTTTTGATCGACTGACCATACCTTGGGGTTGCTGTTTTCTGAGAGACTGTCACTGCTAGCAGATATATCACTCTTTTCAGACAGGTTATCCTGGCATATATAAAAAAAGATATAGGATGAAACGGGACAGTTCTAATATGCCACTATAACCTACACTAAAACCAGAGTCTTCCAACCTTGGAGTCAGCAGTAATTAATGTAAGTAATAAAAACACACTTTTGACAAATGTATCCTTCATGTTCACTTTGCTCATGAAATAAGTTCAAAAAATACAATGCAGAAACATATCATGAACAAAGTATACAAGGGCCTGTTTAAAATCAGAGAGAAAATGTGTTCGGAACTAAGATCAGTTAAACCTTGGTTTTCTCACCTGTGATGCTGTGCGCTTATGATTTGGTTTTGGAGACCTTTTGAACATGCCACTCAACATGCCAGGTTTCTCCTTTAATGAGAATATTTTCATCAATGACAGAGTTATGTATAAAGACTGAAAGAAAAAAAAAACTGACAAAAAAACTGACAAAGAGGAAAAGTCAAGGAACACCAAGCAATAGGCAAGGATACATAAACTTACTTTGTTTGAGCTACTCTCTGAGAGACTGTCATTGCTGGCGGATATATCACTCTGATCACACAGGTTATCCTGTAACAGACATAAAACATGTTAGGATCAATACAAATGTGACCATGAGCTGCAACAAACCAGAGGCTTCCAACTTTGAGGTCAGCAATAATTAACATAATCTCGGAAATAAAAACACTTTAAGCCAAATGTACCTTCCATGTTCACTTTGTTCATGATATATTCTGCATTATATTTTTAACTTGGTAATTTCAGTAAAGTATGCCAAAGTACACAAAAGCCTACAGTATGTTTACCAATAACGAGGGAAAATCGTTCAGATCACTTAACTCTCAGTTATCTCACCTGTGATGCTGTGCGCTTGAAATTTGGCCTTTTGAACATCCCACTCAATATGCCAGATTTCTCCTTTAATGAGAATGTTTTTATTAATGACAAAGTCATATATAAAGACTGAAAGAAAAAAAACTGACAGAGGAAAAGTCAAGGAACACAATAGGCAAGGATACTTATACTTACTTTGTTTGAGCTACTCTCTGAGAGACTGTCACTGCTGGCGGATACATCACTCTGATCACACAGGTTATCCTGTAACAGACATAAAACATGTTAGGATCAATACAAATGTGACCATGAGCTGCAACAAACCAGAGGCTTCCAACTTTGAGGTCAGCACAGCAGTAATTAACATAATCTCGGAAATAAAAACACTTTAAGCCAAATGTACCTTCCATGTTCACTTTGTTCATGATATATTCTGCATTATATTTTTAACTTGGTAATTTCATTAACAAAGTATGCCAAAGTACACAAAAGCCTATGTTTACAAATATCGAGGGAAAATCGTTCAGATCACTTAACTCTCAGTTATCTCACCTGAGATGCTGTGCGCTTGACATTTGGCCTTTTGAACATCCCACTCAATATGCCAGATTTCTCCTTTAATGAGAATGTTTTTGTTAATGACAAAGTCATATAAAGACTGAAAGAAAAAAAACTGACAGAGGAAAAGTCAAGGACCACAATAAGCAAGGACACTTAAACTTACTTTGTTTGAGCTACTCTCTGAGAGACTGTCATTGCTGGCGGATACATCACTCTGATCACACAGGTTATCCTGTAATAGACAAAAAAACATGTTAGGATCGATACAAATGTTACCATGAGCTACAACAAAACCAGAGGCTCCCAACCTCCAGGTCAGCAGTAATTAACGTAATCACTCAAATAAAAACACTTTCGGCCAAATGTACCCTCCATGTTCACTTTGCTCATTAAAGAACAGAGTTAAAAAATATAAAGCAGAAATATATCATGAACAAAGCCTTTGATAACAAATGAAGGAAAGGGATATCATTCAGAATAAGATCAGTTAAGCCTCAGCTTTCTCACCTGTGATGCTGTGCGCTTGTGATTTGGCTTTTTGAACATCCCACTCAATATGCCAGATTTCTCCTTTAATGAGAATATTTTGTTAATGACAAAGTCATGGATAAGGACTGAAAGAACCCTCCTCCTTTAATGAAAATATTTGAAGTCATGTCTAAAACACTGACAGAAAAAAACAGTGAGAAAAGAGTAAAATCTCTAAGCAATACTAGACAAGGATACACTCACTTTGTTTGAGCTATTCTCAGAAAGACAGTCATTGCTGGCAGAAAGGTCTTTGTCAATAGCCAGGGAGGCCTGTGAAAGATGGCAATGTTAGAACATGCTAATCCTCACATTATAACTGATGGAAGGAGAAACAAACACAACAACAGCGCAACAACACTAACCTGGTCAACGCCTCCAGGGGGTTTGGGAGACTTCCGGAACATCCCACCCAACATTCCTCCTTTCTCCTGACAATAAACACCACAAGTGGTTGTTTTAATGTACCTATGAAAGTGCTTATTTCAGAATGTATCACTGCTGAAATAGAGACCAAGACTTACCTTGCTGTTGTTATTATCGCTGAGACTGTCATCACTCGCCGAGAGCTTGTTTGACAAACTGTCCTGGAACAAATGTTACCTCCATCAGTGACTAGAGTAAGGAGTTTTCTGTTTAAGACTGACAAGCGAACTACAATGCTTTCAACAACCCTTCTAATCAACCTTTATACAGTTTGATGATATCATACAAAACTATACAGTTGGCTGATATCATACAAAAACGTGCTGCCATAAAACGAATGGTGTTAAACTGTTGCAATTTACCTGTGCTGGTTTAGAGCTTTTCTTAAACATCCCACCAAACACACCGGCTTTCTCCTGTCAAAAAGGAGAATTATCACGCATTGGAAACCACATTGTGTAACAAACAGTAAAAGCCGATAATAATAATAAAAGAGAAAAAATATATATACTTTCAGCTAGGCCTACCTACCTTCAAGCTGCTGTTGTCAGAGAGATTATCATTGCTTTTTGAGAGATTGCCATTTTGTTCCTGCAATAAATGATCAGTTACATTGCATATTAAAAAACATGTTACAATTCACTCAAAAGTATATTCATAAGGCACTGGTATTTCATTTGTTGCAAAATGCTGTCAAGTGTCAACGTTGCAAGTATCATCATAAAATGGTCTTCCCACCTCTGCAGGTCCTGAGCTTTCTGAGATTTTTGATGCCCTTTTGAACATTCCACTAAATGCACTTTTCTCCTGAGAAAAGAGTAGAAAATATTTAAGGGTTTTTATTTGCCTTCTCAAATCAAACAGTCTAAGGCAGTTATTTGCCAAAGGCTATTTGGGTCTACCCGACACCAGAGGCGCAACGTCAGTAAAGCTAAATGTGTCTCCCATTCCCACACTGAAAGTTTTCTCACCGTCCTTGTGCTCTCCTCGCAATCCAAGTCCAGCGTCTCATATCGGCTTCCCCATTCCTACGGATCGAAGGACAGAAAAGTCAAGATGATTGTAAACCATGGAAACTCATGGGCAGTTACTGATGTCGCTAGTCTGAGACTAGTCGAGAAACTCAAGAAGTAGGTTACTACTTCCACGGCTGTCTATCTTGTTGTTTTGACTTACCATGTCACCTGCCTTGTAGCCTTTATAAAATATGTAGTCCACTAATGCAATGTGTGCACTCTACCAGTTTCAGACACGTAAAATAACGACACACGAAGGTCACTTATGGCGTGGTCTCGATCGAAATCGCAGTTCCTTATTCCTACCGTTTCGCTCTCTGTTGACAAGTTTTTTTTCCCTCTTACACCCCGCCCTATGCCCTTTATGTATGGCAGCTCCTCCTTCCTCAAGAAAACGTGGAAAACCTATCCTACAGGTGAGCAAGACCAACAAATCAGTGTACTGTGTAGTGCGTCACCTCACACGAGAGTGACTCAGTGATATAATTAGGGCCATTACAGCTATAGTCGTAAATGTATAGGCCTGCTCTGTCCAAAATTCCTATTCGCGTTGTTGCATTCGTACCAGTGCATTTCTTGTAGGCCTATGCTAGCCTACTATTACTCTGATATTAGGCTATTGATCTAACAGACGCGAGGTTATCAGAACAGTAGGCCGTGTCAAGTCCTGGGTGAGATAAGAGAGCTGTAAAATCATTTAGAATAGATAACACAGAATGCAATCTGGGCCAATTTAGTGACACAAATTCAGTCGACGTTTGTGTTGACTTTGTGTTAACGGTGCTATTGAAAAGATACGTCAGAGCAGTATGAAATGCTAGACCATACCAAAGTCAAGAAAGGACATGTACAACTTGATAGTTTTTTTTGCAGGTGCAGCTTTTTAAAGGTTCAATATAATAAGAGGCAGGAAAAAGCGCAACACTGCTGCTTTAGAATCATCACTTCATTTGACTAGAATGACGTTTCGGCACTAGGCCTTCATCAGAGGGGAGGCTTCATTTGTGGAGACGTCCATCAAGGAACACCCAATAGGGAGTTCCAAACAATAATTCAATCATTGCAATGAAAAGACAATAGGATGATGGAAATAATACAAAAATTTAGTTAAATACATTTTCACATCAATCAAATAAATTCACATATCCAACATATTTAGACACAGCTCTTCATTTAGTCCATTCTTTAAACTTTGCCATGTATATATCCAGAAGACCTCTCGTTGTAACAAAAGAGTTTCTGACACCACCCCTTTTAGGTGTTTTAACTTGTTAAATCCTGTCCACTTTTAGGCTATCAACATTATGTTTGAGGTTGTTAAAATGTATTGCGACGCGACAGGGTAGTCTTTATCGTTGCGCTTGATGGTACTTTTATGTTCACTTATCCTATTCCTCAAATGTCGGCTGGTTTTGCCTACGTACACTAGACCACAGGGGCAGGTGATCGCATAGACAACATGGGTGGAGGAATATGTTATAACATTCTGGATTTTATATGTTTTATTGTTTAGTGGGTTCGTGAACGCGTGCGCTTTTTGGACATGGTGGCATTGTGCGCAATGGCCACACCGGTAACTCCCATTGGGACATAGCCTACCATACCTTGAATTTCTCCTTGGGGATCAATAAAGTTATCTATCTATCTATCTATCCATCATACAACCTTTTCATCTAGGTCTACTTAAAGCAGAGACTTTCCAATGAGGAGACAGTGGCCTACTCAAAGCATACAAACATCTCTTAGAAAAGTGTGGTGGTGTTAGTTACCGCAAAGATGCGGTTGTCTACACATATTCGGTTGCCTGTGAACTGGCTGGATGGCTGACTGCCTCTGGAGTTAACCTGACTGTCCCCCTATGTTGCAGATGTGTTCAGTAACCGGTCGCAGATTTGTCTGTTTAATTCATATCTTAATAGAAATGTGGTGCTCCACTTTGTTGTTTGATAAGGTTTACAACAGTAACACGGTGTGTTGCGTTTGAAGTGTCAGATTGTCTGTATGAGAGTACAGTACATGCACTGCACCATAAATGTGCCACCAAATAAATAAATAAATATAGATGTACCTAGATGTGCAAATAGATGTGCATAGCAGTCCTGTACATCCTCTCTGCGAAAATGGGGAGGGGGAGGGGGCATTCTTGCTTCGGGTTAGCTTTGGACATGCAAACACAGGACACAGCACTCAGACACATTGTAAACATACAACATCCATTGCATTACTGATGACTGACTTGTCCCAATCTCGATCTTTGTTTGTTTGTAATTTGGTTAATAAATCCACATTTTAGTTACAAATCCAACCTCCCGAATCTCTCTTTTGTTGTAGTCTTGAGCATAATAAGGTGCACCATGGGATAACCAAAACCTTCAGGGAACATTCCTGTAATTAAAAGCTAACGCCCCCCAAATTAATTGTTAGCTGGTGCCCCATGCCTATCCAAACATCCATTTACTTTTTTACTGGTAAAATACTCCAGGCTTTGCCCACATTCTGTGGATCACCTCATATTGGCAAAGATGAGTCCTTTCTTACACAGTGAACCAGTTCAGGATATTTTTATTCAAGGTAATTCAGTAATAGTATCAATAGTGGTGCAGTCTTCCTTTCCACCACTGTTTGGCTGGTTGAAGGCTCAGGGTGGTGAAAAGTCCACAAACTGCCCCTCTGTCTTCCTTTCTGTATTTATTTATAATACTTCTGTTCAACTTTTCTTAAGACCTGGAAGTTTGAAGCTGTAAGACCGTAAAGGACAGTGTTAGCATACATTAAAGGTAGAGTGTTTTGTGATTCGCAAAAGCATCAAGGAATGTTTAATGTTTTTTTTTTTTTTTTTTTTAATAATTTGCCACACAAATGTTCATGACCTCTCTCTGTTATCTCAGATCTGGACTTTGGATTTCTGACTGTACAGCTGTCACCAAACTGCATCAATTTCTCCAGCATTTGGTACTTTCAAGTATGGTCATAGAGAGTAGAGTTGGTTATGGTATTTAGCAACATACAAATAGCAACAATACAATACTTAAAATTAACAGTAAACAGACAGAGAGAGAAAGAGAGAGAGAGAGAGAGAGAGAGACACACAGACACAGACACAGACACAGACACAGACACACACACACACACACACACACACACACACACACACACACACACACACACACACACACACACAGGATCACCTTTCTCTCCCTTGGGTCCTGGAGCTCTGTCTCTTCCATTTCTGCCAGGGAGGCCATTGTCCCCATGGGTGGCAGCAAAGGCAAGGCAGCTGAGGGCTGGGTAGTCTTGTGTCTGCACTTTTATGGGAGGAATCCCAATACTCAGCAGCAGCAGAGTGGAGAAATACCTTGTGGACAGTGCCATCTAGTGGACTCAGGAAACAGTACAGGCGATGAACAGTAAAACAAATCATTGCATTATGAGGTATTACACCTATGTCCTCATACAATTTGTCATGTGTATCTTACTTCTTTAATCAAGCAAGACACCAACCAACATTAATAAGCCTTTAGGAGAGTTTATTTAGGCCTAATGGCCGTTTTAGATTTCTGAGAAATACTGAACCATCTGCTTACTGTTGTCCCGATGTGTGAAGTTTGCCTACAAAAAAGCTAACATCTTTGCCCAAATAAGGAGATCCAGTAGCCTATCTTGAGATTTTTTTCTATGGGAAAATAACATAGGGATTTTCAATTATCGCACCTATTAAACTCTCTCGGGGCCGAAGAAATTGGAAATGCAGAAATTTTACACTACAAAGTTTTGTCCTTTGACGGCACAACTTCAGAGAACTTCAGAGGTCTATGGATCAGTCAGTGAGGTCTTCATGGTCAGAAGTGCTGTGTGTATTCTCATTACTTTGGGTATATGAAAAGCCTTTGAAATCAGCTCTCCTAATTGGATAGGAGTAAAATGACTCTACGTATCATAATGGCAGCCAGAGAGGGGGCAATCAATATTATTGTGTAAATATTGACCTTATTGAGGTTAATATTTGCCAGCAGATAGCCTTTATAGGGCGCACAGAAACACCAAACGTTATTTCACAACTTAAAAAGGAGTTTGCAAAGAGGATGATTTCTCTAAAGCTGATAGTGTTTTTGGTTTTTGTGTATGTGGCAGATACACAAACAACCACAGAAAGTGAAACTGTTGTGGAGCTCAAGAGCCGAATTGAAGGTAAGACAAACACATGATAGCGGGTTATAGATTAATGCTTACTTCAGTGTGAAATAATGGAATGTCTTGTCTTAGCCTTACAGAGGGAATTGGATGCCATTAAACAGCACCTGAAGACTGCTGGTGAGAAAAACTAGAAAATATCTCTTTAACCTCTCTGAGAAAATATTTAATTTTTCCAGCTGAAATTCTCAGTTCTGCCTTCTTTCCACCAAACAAAAATTGTTTTTCTTTTCTGACAAATCTCCTCTAAACAGCAAATTTTGGTTTGACATTGCCCTTCAAAGTTGCTTTATCGTCTTCTAGATTTCCATTTCAATATAACTTTTGGAAAACTTTTTTGTCAATACTGCTGACAGTGCCAGATAGTGTGGGGTTTACTTGCCCCAAACCTTGCTATGATCCCTGCTCATTTCAAGCCTTTTTGTCTTCCCTCCCCTGGTCGACATTTAGTTATCATTCCAAATAGTTCTGTACCCTAATTGCTTTGAATTGTGATGACTAATAGTATTTACTGTGTTGTAAATGGTCTATTTTTTGTTGCTCTCAACAGTGGCATTCTCCGCCACTCTACAGACTCAGAAACCACATGAATTTCTTGGACCTTTCAACGAAAATCAAAAACTAAAATATGAAAATGTCATTACTAATGTCGGAAATGCCTACAATCCAAACACAGGTAATCAGTTGAATGTTTTCAGAAAAACACGATAGACCTGCTGAGGATAGTATGTTAAAGCAATTGAATTGTATTTTGATATTTCATGTTTCTACTTTGAATAGAATAAACAATGTTGTTTTTTTCTAACAGGCATTTTCACAGTGCCGGTGAAAGGGATCTACTTTTTCACCTTTGTCCTTTTTAACCCAATCGGCAACAACCACCCAACCGGTGGACAGTTGATGAAGAATACGGAAATGGTGGTCTCAGCTACTGATAATATACCCGGAACAGACACAGAGGACACAACATCTAACTCTGTCACTCTCGACTTGGAAGTGTCAGACACGGTGTACATACAGATGGAAAGTGGCAGGGCTATCTACACAGACGGGAATAGGCGCAACACTTTCAGCGGCCACCTCATACATACAAGTGAATAAGAGGGGTGAAATGAAGTGAAATAAACTGACTAAACTGGCTTCCATAATCTGTATTGTTATAATGTCATTTTTAAAAGATTAACAATGAATTAAAAGTAAGAAAAGCATTCCTGGACATCTGAGCAAAGAATGGACAAATAATTGTACATATACAGTGATGGCTTTTGTTTTATTGTGGGTGTAACAAATTCTTTTTAAAGTATATTTTAGTGGCTTTTTGCCTTTATTATTCTGACAGGATATTGACAAGTGAAATGGAACCAAGTGGGAGAGAGAGATGAGTTGAGATTGGGAGGTGACTGTGGGTCGGATTCAAACCCGCACTGTGGATATTTGGACCCGAGTGTGGTATAGTCGCTGCAGCCACAGGCTCCACAGCTTCCCCCGCCGTAAGATATTCTAGGACAGGGGTCGGCAAGAAACTTTGGCCACGGCCCAGTTTTTTTCTTTGCCAATAGATGTCGGGCCAAAATAATATTGCTGGCTCACCAGCTGAACCATGTCCTAGGATTGATAGGTCATTATCCACAGTCAAAATATCTGGATCACATTCTGAGAACTTTATCTGTTGAAGGCTTCTGTAGCAGACCTCTAGATCTTTCTGGATGACTTCTACTGAAGGTCTCATTTTACTGGGAGGCACAGAGTGTGGTACGACACACAATTTAACACTGGCGTATTGATGACAGTAAACATAAACATTTTCAGTTTATTTTGGATCAAATAAAAGGCACTCAGGCAAAACTTTACTTAAATTTTACATAAACCATAGATATATTGCTTATCTCTTTGAGGTAATTTTGTAATTAAGAATAATATTAACAAAATCATGCAACATTTCCCATTCCATTTTCATTTTTCTAACTATATTAAGAATATTCAATTCGTTACAGTCGGGTTAGAGCGCACAGAGGATATGTTCATAATCACTCTGTCCAGGACAGAAAGTAAAGTTTTCCCAGACCGTCCACACACACCATCTCTCTCGGCTCTTGAGGGGCCACCTCCAGGGCATGGACAGGACCATCACACACAAACATGCCCACCTACACACGCACGCACACACACACACACACACACACACACACACAAAAGCAATATGGTATCAGAGAACATACAGAATATAAGCAATAAGTAAAAACAAAGTGTTGGGAGGACAGAGAGAGTGAGCATGACCTGTTTTTTGGTCTGTCTGTCCCACAGTTTCACAGTGCGGTCATAGGAAGCAGAGATGAGTGTCTTGTCAGTCAGCCTCAGCACACTGATCCTGTCACTGTGAGACTGTCAAGCAATCAGTCATTAATAATCACCACCAACACCATCATCATCATCATCATCATCATCACCACCTTCCTCTTTTTCACATATAACTTCATTATCCATCCTGAGACAAAATACTGACCATGGTCAGTACTGATCATATTCTGACACTTTCATAGACTATCCATTCCACTGACATTGGTTATAACCCTCACAGTCCAACAATAGTGGGGGGTGGAGCCACTTACAGATCTACTGTCCCAGGAGTCCGTGTTAGCTGACTGCTTGAACCACAAGTTACCTCTGATATCTCCATAGACCACAAAATCTGAGGAGAGAAGGCCTTTTGTCAGTTCCTTATTCTTATTTTTGTTGGTCAGTATCTGTGTCTGTGTTCACACAAATGTACTGTTTTGTGTGCACAGCACAATCAAAAATACACTTTATTGCCAAAAGTGTTCGCTAACCTGCCTTGACTCACATATGAACTTCAGTTACATCCCATAGGATTTCTTATGACGTCGGTCCATCCTTTGAAGCTTTAACAGCTTCAACTCTTCTGGGAAGACTTTCCACAAGGTTAAGGAGTGTGTTTATGGGATTTGTTGACCATTCTTTCAGAAGCGCATTTGTGAGGTCACACATTGATGTTGGACGAGGAGACTGGCTCTCAGTATCCGCTCTAATTCATCCCAAACGTGTTCTGTTGGGTTCAGGTCAGGACTCTGTGCAGGCCAGTCAAGTTCATCCACACCAAACTCTGTCATCCATTTGGACAATTCTATGCTCCCAACTTTCTGTTCAAACATGGCTGTGCACCAGTGCACAAAGCAAGGTCCATAAAGACATGGATGATGGAGTTTGGTCATAATAAACCCTATGCATTAAGGATGGGATGTGACTGAAGTTCATACATGAGCCAAGACAGGTGAGCTAATACTTCTGGCAATATAGTGTATATACATATAGGAGAAATGTAAACATTTTGTCCATTCTCTGATTCATCTGGGGAGACACACCTCCATGCATGGTGACCGCAGAGATCCAGGCCTGTTTCTTCTCGTCCTCAAGTTGGAACTCTGTCTCGCAGAAGTTTAAGTTTAAAGCGCTGCTGGGATTCAGGCACATCTGACACAGACAGACCGAAACACACACTCAATATCATCCTAAAATTAGTTTCAACGATATGCTAGGCATGTACTGTATCTATGTATGTATGTATGTATGCATGTATGTACAGTATGTGTGTGCATGTGTGTGTGTGTATGTATGTATGTATGTATGTACGTACAGAGCCTATAGAAAGTCATCATACCCCTCTGAAATACTGTAGCTACTTTTTTTGTGTTACAGCCTGAAATCCTGAAAATCCTGAAATCCAGCCTGAAAAAATCTTTTTCCAGTTTTATTTACAAATGTAACTGTACTTCAGCGGGGACTGGGCAACTGGTCATGATGGGTGTACATGAATGCTGCCAAGTACACCCAAATTCTTGAAGAAAACCTGCGTCCCTCTGCTAGACAGCTGGAGATGGTCAGTTCATTCACCTACCAACACGAAAATGATCCTAAACATACTGCCAAAAGAACAAAGCAGTGGCTTAAGGATAGGAAGGTGAATGTCCTTGAGTGGCCATGTCAGAACCCTGCCTTAAATCCTACAGAAAATCTGTAGATTGACTTGAGAGCAGTCCATTGCCGTTCCCCACATAATTTGACTGAATTTGAACAATTCGGCAAGGAAGATTGGGCAAATATTCCCCAATTGCTTGCTGTGCAAAGCTAATAGAGACATATCCAAACAGATTGATGGCTGTAATGAAAGCTCTACAAAGTATTACATCAGGGGTATGATGACTTTTCAAACCCTGTTATTCTAGTTTTTAATTTTTTATTAATTTTCAGAACTGTCCATTATTTTGATGTTGGACATTTGTAAATAAAACTGGACAAAATATATATTTGAAATTTATTTCAGGCTGCAAGATAAAAAAAAGTAACTATTTCAAAGGGGTATGATGACTTTCTATAGGCACTGTATGTATATTTGTATGCATGCACTGTATGTATGTATGTATGTATGTATGTATGTATGTACGTATGTGTTTGTGTACTGTGTGTGTGTGTGTGTGTGTGTGTGTGTGTGTGTGTGTGACTATACAGACCCACAGCTCATTCTGCTGTCAATAGAGCAGGAGCTACTGTAGCAGCGTCCATAAAAAGCCTATGCTAATGCTAATGTAACCTGTACGACAGGGTAATGGCCTATACTTATACAGGGACAGTCTAATCTAATATCTAAGTTCAGTGAAGATTGGTATAGGTTTTCTCTAGACCAAATTCTAGTACTCACCCCAAAAGACAACACACACACTCGTGGTTAAGGTTATAATAAAAATATATAATTTATTTTCACAGTTCAATGTCATTCAATTCAGTTCAACAGTTATCTCAATATCAATATTAAAAGTATTAGGTTGTGTCTATTTTGCTAATATATTCTGTTATAATATTCTATTTATTATCTGTATATATCCATATACTCTTTTATATTTATTCTATTTGTTTCTATATATTTATTCTATTTATATCCTATTTAATACTAAATCTTATTATAGATTATCATTTAAACTAAATGAAAACCAAACAAAATAGAATATGAGTGCACTCAAAAAATAATAAACAAAAGAAATGAAAAGGGGGAAAGATTCAATCCAACTTGTGCAAGGTGTAATGTCCAGATCCTACCACAATCACAAGGGTAGTAAGGGGATGGTGATATGTGACAGGCAGTCCAACAGGAAGGGCAAGTTGATGTAGATGATGATGATGAATCGAATCCAAGACGACGGGGAAAATCCAGACGGGAAATCCAAGGTTCCAAGGGTGAAGCAACGGGGTTTGATCGGGTACAATAAAAACCAGTCTGCACAAAATTGTACAGAACTCTTATTAATTTCAATCTCTGTCATAATAATAACATATATACTACATATAACTAATTTGAGTTTGAATAACAACAGCGGCATATTGCCGTAGGAGTAGGCTAGTAAATCTGTTTACGTTTAGCTTGGTTGCTATGGCTTCCGTGGACGCCATGTAGCCTGAGTCAACGGCTAACAAAAAAACGGAGCTTACAATTCTTTTAACAAACACATTAAATAATTAAATTGTCTACAAGTTATACATCAAACGAACTTTACAGTCGATCTACAGATCGGGTGTCCTGACTGGTTTTAAATGTTTATGGTAGCTTATCTTAAGTGTTTGGTTCGCTCACCAGGATTCCAGTAGCTACAAATGTAACGGGGAAAGTCTTTGTAACGGGGAAAGTCTTCTTTCTTCCTTCTTCTTTAATGGTGGTGGTCGAAGATGATCTTCATATTGTTTCAAAGGTCGAGTGGAAGTGTCCAAATAGGCTATCGTGTTTGCGTCAAAATATCCAAGTCTCGAAGTGTTCGTATCAATTTATCCAAGTTTATCCGAGCTTCTCTCGCTGTGTATCACCAGACGTAGAGCTTTTCTTGAAATACGCTGGTTGACGGTTTCACTTGTTTACTTTTAGATGTTCTCGTGCGGCCTCTGGTTTATTTTGCGCATCATAATGGAAAGGGTCAATTCATTGGGTTACAATCTCCCCTTCTAAACCGCATCAGTCTCTGCATGTGTAAACTTACAGATGGCCTGATCTGGCGGAGCAAGTCCATTCATTGGGTTACAATCTCCCCTTCTAAACCGCATCAGTCTCTGCATGCGTTTGCACACGGCCTGCGGAGGGCACTGAAGAAGTATCAGGAACATTTCTACCCAAACTCTCGAAAAATGAAGCAATGGCTAGGACTAAAGGCCTTCCTAGTTCACCATAACAGAGTCTCTGAGGGGGATGTCTTTCTCTGCTAGATCTTCTGATCTGTTCACTCTCAGACGGGTCAGCCTGGGCAGTCACATCAGTGGGCGGTGCATTCTCAAATTCAAGTGGGTTGTTTTCAGGCGAACATCCTTCAACTGGTCCAAACTGAGGCTCATCTGTGAGTATTTCTGTCTCACGCACAATTGATTCATCTTCCAGTAATTGATTCTGAACAGACTCAGGGGTATGGGGTTCTTCACTGATTGGTGGGTTATGAGATTGGGAGGATTCTGATGGGCTTGGATTCAACCCGATTCGATTCGACAGCTCCATGGCACATTCTGGCGGGGTGGCCTGTGTGGTTGTTCGGATGATTTGGGGGAACCTTGTTGAGATCTGTGGAACTTGCAGATAGCGATCCTCATCTTCATCACTGCTGAGTGTATCTGGGTCAACAAGATCGTTGTGCTTGGTCTGCTGTGGGACTGCATCCCTGCGTCTCAGCTTTCTTGTAGGTAAGGTTGTTTCAGGTTCTGAGTCTCTCTCTGCAACAGGTAAAAAACCGCAGGGCAGAAGAAGGTCTCTGTGAAGAGTACGGTGTGGACCTTCACCCTGTTCTTGCTTGACAACATAAACTGGGCCGTCTCCCATCCTCTTCACTACTGTGTGGACTTCCTTTTCCCATCTGTCTGCAAGTTTATGTTTTCCTCTTATGTTCACATTCTTCACCAGGACTCTATCTCCAGGAACAAGTTCTGCTGCTCTGATCTTTTTGTCAAACCTGGTTTTATTTTTCTCTCCCATCTTTTTAGAGCTTTCAGAGGCAAGTGCATAGCTGTCTTGGAGGCGTTGACGAAGATGTTTAACGTACTCTGAATGTGACTTGAATCCAATTTGGTCTGGTGTTAGGCCTAGAACTAGATCAATGGGCAATCGTGGTTGTCTGCCAAACAGTAATTCATATGGCGAGTAGCCTGTGGTGTCATTTTTCGTACAATTGTACGCATGGACTAGCGGTTTGACAAAGTCCCTCCAATGATATTTATCCCTGTCTTCTAGTGTTCCAAGCATGCTGAGAAGGGTCCTGTTGAATCTCTCCACAGGGTTTCCACGTGGATGGTATGGTGTGGTTCTGATTTTTTCAGTTCCGATCAGAGAGCACAATTCCTTTATGGTGTGGGATTCAAAATCTCTCCCTTGGTCACTGAGAAGGCGACTTGGAAAACCATACTGCACAATGAAATGTTCCCACAGTGTTTTGGCAACAGTATTCGCCTTTTGGTCTTTCGTGGGGATGGCAACAGCAAACTTGGTGAAATGATCCGTGATGACGAGGATGTTTCTAGTGTCCTTACTATCAGGTTCGATGCAGAGGTAATCCATACACACCAGTTCAAGGGGATAGCTGGTCTGTATATTCTCCATGGGAGCAGCATGCTGGGAGTTTGTTTTCCGCCGCACACATCTCTCACAAGTCCTACACTTCTGTTCCACAGACTGGAACATCTTCGGCCAATAAAATCGGGAACGAACAAGGTGAAGGACGCGCTCAGCACCAAGATGGCCAACTTCATCATGAAGGCCATGCAATGCTTTTTCTCTGTGGCTACTAGGCAGCACCAACTGAAAAATCTGATTTCCACGATCGAGGCATTTCCTGAACAGTACTCCATCTATAAGCTCTAGTCTATTCCATTCTCTAAGGAGCAGCTTGACTTCTGACAGTTCAGAGGATGTCTCTTGAAAAGTGGGTTTTCTGTTTCCTTGAACGAAACTGATCACACGCCTGATAGATGGATCCTGTCTTTGAGACTGATACCAGTCTTTGTGAGTCATTCCAGGGAGGGTGCCTTGTCCAGAGGACACGAAGTCATCAGGAATGGCAGAAGCATCTAAAGCTAAGGATTCAGCAAAAATGGGGAGTTCTGGCGGCGAATAGTCAGCCGAAGTGATCACAGAGTGGCGCTGACATACAGCAGATAGCATGTCACCGGAAACAGTTTTGCTTTCTCCATCTAAAATTCTTTGCTTCAGCTCTTCTATCCTCACTTTCTCCTGCTTGAACTCCTCATCTTCCTCTGATGGACTCTGAGGTCTTCTGGACAAGCCATCGGCGTCTTGATTGTTGATCCCAGCCCTATACTTGATGTTGAATCTGTAGGTTGACAGAGAGGCTAACCAGCGATGTCCTGCTGCATCAAGCTTTGCTGTGGTCAACACATAAGTTAGGGGGTTGTTGTCTGTTAGAACTTGGAATTCTGTTCCATAGAGGTAATCATGGAATTTCTCACAGATGGCCCATTTCAAAGCGAGATACTCTTGTTTATGGGCAGGATAGTTTTGTTCACTTCTAGATAACCCTCTGCTGGCATAAGCCACAACTCTCATCTTCCCATCATGCTCCTGATAGAGCGCAGCACCAAGACCATCGCGGCTGGCATCAGTATGCAGGACATAAGGAAGGTTGGGATTGGCGAAGGCAAGCACAGGGGCTGAAGTCAGTTTATCTATGAGGGTTCTAAAAGCAACATCGCACTCTTCAGTCCACTCATTTCCAAAGGGTAAGGTGGGACTGATGGAAGTTTTGGCTTTGTCCTTCTTGTAAATCTTCCCTCTTTTCCTTGGAGCAACATAGCCAGCAGTTAGAGCATTCAATGGCTTCGCTATTTTAGAGTATCCTTCCACAAAACGTCGATAATATCCGGCAAATCCTAGGAAGCATTTAAGCTCTTTTCTGTTGGTGGGTTGAGGCCATTCTCTCAAAGCCGAAACTTTACTGGGATCTGTGTGGACTCCATCAGCATCTACAACATGGCCAAGGTATTTGACAGATGTCTGGAAAAAATGGCACTTTTCAGGAGACAACTTTAGGCCATATTCTCTAAGGCGGTTCAACACTTTCATTAGTCTGGCCTCGTGCTCTTCTAGTGTGTCAGAGAAGACAATCAGGTCATCCAGAAATACCAGTACCTCACTGAGGTGTAGGTCACCGACACATTTCTCCATGAGCCTCTGAAAGGTGCTTGGTGCATTTGTTACACCTTGCGGCATACGATTAAACTCATAAAAGCCCAGGGGGCAGACAAAAGCGGTCTTGTGCTTATCCTCCTCTGCAACTTCTACTTGGTAGTAGCCGGACTTCAGATCCATGACCGAAAACCATTTGGCTCCACTAAGAGCAGAGAAGGTGTCTTCGATGTTAGGGAGAGCATAGGCATCTTTAATCGTTCTCATGTTCAGCTTCCTGAAATCTATACAGAGTCTGATCGCACCATTCTTCTTTTTGACAACCACAATGGGGGATGCAAATGGGGACTCTGACTCACGAATAATTCCAGAATCTAACAGCTCTCTTAGGTGTTGTTTGACAGCTTCTCTGTCAGAGGGATGAATTGGTCTGGGTCGTTCTCTGAAAGGGGCTTCATCCTGAAGTCGGATGCGATGCTTTACTGCAGTTGTACGGCCATGGGACAAGTCATCAACAGCAAACACCTCCGGCATGCTGTTCAGCTGCTGTGTGATTCGTCTTTTCCACTCTTCTGGAATGGGAGAATCTTCCAAGTCAAAGTTGATGTTATTCTGAGACTGAGGGACTTCAGGCAAAGTCATCTTTGAGGATTCGGATGGCATCACATATTGAGCTATCATCATTTCAGCTATCACCTGCCTTGGATGCAGTGTGACAGTGCGATCAGTCACATTTCTAAGAATGACAGGAATCTTGTTTGAAGATCTAAGAGGAGTTTCTATCAAGGCATTTTCAACAAACACTCCACCAGGTAAGGACATTTTTTCAGGGGATTCGACTACAAAAAGGGAACGTGGGGAATGTTTCTTCACTCTGACATTTCCAAAGACAGAGACTTTTCTTCCTGGTGGAATGGTGACAGAATGGCGTCCATGCAACTTGACATGATTGGCTGATATCTCTTCCTGATGACTAAGGGCAACATGCTGGAACAACAAGACACAGTCACTACTGATATTGGGTCTTTGTAAGAATTCTTTTCCATGTTTTTCTATGCCACCTTCATATAATCGGTCAAGGACATTGGTTCCAATCAATAGGGGGATCTGAGTGTTGAAATGGCAATTGGGTACAATGAGGACTAATGAAGAGACTTGTTCAGCAACGCCAGTGATGCTGCTGGGGAAGGAGATGAGGGCTTGTATATAACCCTGATAAGGAACATGTTGGCCACCGGCACCTTCTATCTGGAATAGAGTCTGAATGGGCTGGACGGGGAGGAACGATAAGTTGTCCAAGTAGAATGTTTCTGAAATAGTTGTTACTTGGGAACCAGTGTCAAGGATTGACTCACATTCAATTCCTTCAATGGAGACAGATGCAGTGCAGCGTGGGCCTACGAGTCCAAGGGGAAGGGATTGGCTATTTTGGCATCTTTGTCTGTATCTGTCTTTCCCTGTCTGGGTTCTATTCATTATAGCATTAATGGGTTTGGGACTCATATGTTGGTACTTAGCTCCTGAACGTCCCGGAACAGGAGCTGCTACTAGTTTAAAGGCATGGAGGTGACTGTATGCTTATTCCTGTAAGCTTCACGTTTTTGTCTCAGCTCTGTGTTCTTTTGATGGACAAGAACGGGGTTGGGGGCACTGACACAGTGGGCAACAATGTGACCATCTTCACCACATTTAAAGCAGAACCATGGTTTAGGATGACGAGGCGCGAAATTTCGAGGTGTGGAGGCATTTGTGACCATGCAGCTGGCTTCGATTTGAGTTCTGTTTGGCTGTGGCTCTTTTTTGATGGACAGGGTTGCAATTTGTTTCTTTAATTCAGCTACTTCATCACGGAGTTTTTGTGTGTCATCATCTTTGTTTTCGACTGGGACTTCAATTCCATAAACAGCATGGGCATGCGCTGAAGCTCTTGAGCTCCCTAGATGTTTCTTCATCCTGTCTAGTTTAACTGAACGACGGTCTTCTTCTGTTCTAAGCTGATGAAGCAATTCAGGAAATGAGGGTGGGCTATTTTTCTTCTGTTCTAATTGAAGGCCTAAAATCAATGAGTGGTCCCAGCATCCTCTGCAGAACTGTCTAATTAAGTGCTTTTCTGAATCTGCAAGTGGGGCTCCCCCTCTAGAGATAACTTTAGTGAGGAGGGTCTGAAGTCTGAATAAATAATCGGATGGCTTCTCTCCAGAATTCTGGTTTGCGCTCAAAAATGCAGCAAAAAGCTCTTCTCCATCTGCTACGACTCCAAAAGCGGATTCAAGGTGGTTTACATAAGCTACAGGGTTTGCATTAACACCAAGTGGTTTCACCATGTCAGCAGCTGGACCAATCAAGCTCTCTAGTATCTTTCTATTTTTTTGTGAATCCGTGACATGGGTGTCACTTAGAAGCAGTTCAACTTGAGTTCTCCAAGCTTCGTAATCTACTTCCCCATTTGGCTTTGGAAGCCTACCTGAGAAGGTTCGCATTTTGATTGGGCTACTGTATGGGTGTGCTGACTCGTTCTTAATAACGTGTTCTACTACAACTCTCTGAATGCTTGGGGGGTTAATGATGTTTTCTTCAAGGCTTATAGAGTTACGCACAGATGAGTGTGTGCTTGGAACACAGTGAATGTTGGGCATAGGTTGGCTTCTGTTACATTCTTGGGTTATGCTAGATGTGCGCTCAACATCAATGCTAGAGTTCTGCATAGGGCTGTGTCCCAGGCTGGACGTGTTGTGAGGTTCCTGTGATGCTGTAGATCGAATGCGTTTCAGTTCATTCTCTAGGATTGTCGCATAGCCTGATGTGGCACTACCACCAATAGCACTGAGTTCTTCAAGATATTGCTGTGCTAAGTCTTTGCCTATTTCCTCTTGACATATTTCTCTAATTGTTCTGATGTTCCATAGAGTAGTTGGATCGCTGGGACTAGGTATATTGCCAAGGGTATCTGGGTTGATCCTGGTGATTGACTTTTCACACTCGAATTCTATCAATACCCTACCATTAGGTTGATTGGGCTCATCCTTAACTCTGATAAAGGATGAGATCTTCCCATTTTGTTCAAAAAAACTTTTTATCATTTCATCAGAGATTATTTCATTGACACCTTCAACTAATAAGCTGTTTTGTCCATGGACTTTATACTGATTGCAAAGTTCCATATTGACCGTGTTATTTTCTAAATAAAACTATATATAATTCAAAATATTTTTATAGAGAGGTGTGGTCAATGGGGTAGTATATGGTCTGAAACGCTAATTAACCAATCTCCTGGCTGGCTCGCCAACTTTCTGTAACCTGTACGACAGGGTAATGGCCTATACTTATACAGGGACAGTCTAATCTAATATCTAAGTTCAGTGAAGATTGGTATAGGTTTTCTCTAGACCAAATTCTAGTACTCACCCCAAAAGACAACACACACACTCGTGGTTAAGGTTATAATAAAAATATATAATTTATTTTCACAGTTCAATGTCATTCAATTCAGTTCAACAGTTATCTCAATATCAATATTAAAAGTATTAGGTTGTGTCTATTTTGCTAATATATTCTGTTATAATATTCTATTTATTATCTGTATATATCCATATACTCTTTTATATTTATTCTATTTGTTTCTATATATTTATTCTATTTATATCCTATTTAATACTAAATCTTATTATAGATTATCATTTAAACTAAATGAAAACCAAACAAAATAGAATATGAGTGCACTCAAAAAATAATAAACAAAAGAAATGAAAAGGGGGAAAGATTCAATCCAACTTGTGCAAGGTGTAATGTCCAGATCCTACCACAATCACAAGGGTAGTAAGGGGATGGTGATATGTGACAGGCAGTCCAACAGGAAGGGCAAGTTGATGTAGATGATGATGATGAATCGAATCCAAGACGACGGGGAAAATCCAGACGGGAAATCCAAGGTTCCAAGGGTGAAGCAACGGGGTTTGATCGGGTACAATAAAAACCAGTCTGCACAAAATTGTACAGAACTCTTATTAATTTCAATCTCTGTCATAATAATAACATATATACTACATATAACTAATTTGAGTTTGAATAACAACAGCGGCATATTGCCGTAGGAGTAGGCTAGTAAATCTGTTTACGTTTAGCTTGGTTGCTATGGCTTCCGTGGACGCCATGTAGCCTGAGTCAACGGCTAACAAAAAAACGGAGCTTACAATTCTTTTAACAAACACATTAAATAATTAAATTGTCTACAAGTTATACATCAAACGAACTTTACAGTCGATCTACAGATCGGGTGTCCTGACTGGTTTTAAATGTTTATGGTAGCTTATCTTAAGTGTTTGGTTCGCTCACCAGGATTCCAGTAGCTACAAATGTAACGGGGAAAGTCTTTGTAACGGGGAAAGTCTTCTTTCTTCCTTCTTCTTTAATGGTGGTGGTCGAAGATGATCTTCATATTGTTTCAAAGGTCGAGTGGAAGTGTCCAAATAGGCTATCGTGTTTGCGTCAAAATATCCAAGTCTCGAAGTGTTCGTATCAATTTATCCAAGTTTATCCGAGCTTCTCTCGCTGTGTATCACCAGACGTAGAGCTTTTCTTGAAATACGCTGGTTGACGGTTTCACTTGTTTACTTTTAGATGTTCTCGTGCGGCCTCTGGTTTATTTTGCGCATCATAATGGAAAGGGTCAATTCATTGGGTTACACTAAGATTAACCAATCAATAGGAAAGGTACGGTTAGCACTCACAATAAACCCAATCTTGAAGTTCCCATGTTGCTCTCCAGCCATCCAGCAGCTCTTGGTATCGTTTCCAAGCATAGCAAATACACGGTGTTCACGCCAGCTGTTTAATCAAAGGTTAAGGTTTAACAGCACAGTAATTTGAGCTTGAAGTTAAATCTGACCACAAAATATTATAAAGTATTATAAAGTCCAAGCCATTGTCAAGTACATCAACAGATCCCATCTGAAGATGAATAAATGTAGTTTGGTTACTTGTGAATTTGATACTGCCAATCGTCGTGTGGGGCTTCGACTTTGTAGATTTGTCCACTGTGGCACACTCCAAGGAGCATGTTGCAGTAATGAAGATGCCTTATAGGACTCTCCATTTTGTATGAGCACACCTTCTCCATACTACAAGATTGGATAGAAAAGATACAAAATTACAGATGGAAGAGGATGACTATAAATTAATCAGGACTGCAGTGGACAGAATGAACATCAACAAACTATCGCAACAGGATGTGGCTGGCATCTCAGTTAAAGGCAGAGTCCTTGATTTCTAATCCAATCTGCTTTTGATCAAGTGGTTTAGACCAAGCCACACAACAATCTAGTCAATAAAAATGTTGCTTCAGGAGTACCCACGGGGGGAATACTACAGTATACTGTATCAGCTATTGAGCTAAAATATCAACAAACTTTCTCCAAAATTTAACATTCTACCAAATACCTTCAATACATAGTCCGCTAGATACATCACATTCACTTCCAGCTCATGTACAGTATTGATCACACGAGTGTGGCCTGTGGATTATAAGGTACGCTAATGCTCTGGAGATGTCATGGTAAGTGGGTGAAGAAGAGATGTGTGTCCACAGCTCACCTCGCAGATTCCTGTTGGGGGTCCCAGTGGATTTTACAGATGTACACGTAACTGTCCCAGGAGCCCACGGCAAGCTTGTCCTCTGGCATGCTAGAGAAAGCAGTCACCCCACGATCGCTCACCTGCAGACAGAAACAGACACACGTGAACAAGATTTATAAATGGTATATTCCAATGCATATATTTTATATGCTTCCAGCCCCTTTGCACCATACTGTATACAACCAACACAAAGTCCTAGTCTGTGGAAACCCACTTAACAAACTGATTTCTGATTCTGATCTGGCAAAAAGGGAAAAATACATAAAGACAGATAGAGTGAACTGTCCCAAAGGATGCTTGGTTCTCTAAACGACAACACAATATGAGCTACAAGCATCTCATAAGAATTTCAAAACAGTTGAGTACATCATATTTCTTTTGTACCACTCTTAGCTGTTGGTTATATTTTTCATCTACACAATCAGTAATGGAGAAAACAATGTCTAGAAAAATAAACATTTACCAAATGAAAAAACAAGTTACCTGATTGCTACATATGGCCTTCATGTGATGCCAAATCTCCACTCTGCCTGACTCGTAGCCTACTACCAGCAGCTGGCCCTGATGAAGGAAGCAAAGGACCGAAACGCAGTTCTTCTGGCAGGCAGGGATCTCTGCAGGCAAAAACATCACAGCCCACACAGGGAAGCATGGTCACTACTTTGAAAATAGCACTATAGAAATCTCCTTATCTATCTATTTATTTCTATCGGAGAAGACAAAAAGTCAAATATACTATTCTGCACAGAATTAAAATGCTGATTGGGAAGATGTGGAAATAGATGTGGGGCCCTGCATTTTCTTTTTTAACTGGCTGGAAATTGGTTCAGCATTTTATTGGTGTTTGTCACTTGACAGATGTTGCTAGTTCTGGTACCCAGAGCTGTGGTCAGAGCCCACGTGCGGAGGGAGAGGTCCTTGGCCACGGTGAAGAGCGCCGATTCTCCAGTCTGATTGGTCACGGCCGCCTCCACCCCTCCAGTGTGGCCCAGCAGAGTGCTGTGGTGGTGCACCTACAGTGGGAGCACATATTCACACATTTACAATAAAGCTTCATATGAGAGGTGCACCAAATGCATTTGTTTTACAGCTACCACCATCATGAGAGTCGGACTCAATTTTACTGCAAATTACTGCAAATTACAGATACAAAACTACTGAAATGTAGCGTTGAATGTCACAAAAACACATGAATGAAGTGTTCAATATGACATGATCTACACAATGATGTACTTCCTACTGTATATCCCAGTGGGCTTATGGGTAAAAGCTGAGAAAGCCCCTCACCTGCAGCGGCTGCCACAGCTTCACCATGCCGTCATCTGACACAGTTGCAACCATCAGCTCCTCCTCTCTGCTCCTCTGGCTTACATCTGGGGGAATATGAAATTAATGACTGTGTTCTTTTTTGACGTGACGTGACGTGACGTGACGTGATATGATATGATGATGTATTCTCTGTCTTCCATACCAGTGTTGGGGATGGTGGCACAGTGGTTTATGCAGGACTTGTGTGCCTGGATCTGGGTAATTTTCATTCCCGTCTCCCTCTTCCACAAAAACAGGAGGCCATCGGCAGAACCAGCTATGAAATAGTCAGCCTGAGGGCAGAAAGAACAAGGACTAAAACCCAGCCATCAGGTAGTCAGCCGTCAGAGAAAAGAAACAATGACTATGACTAAAACCCAGCCATCAAGAGCAACTTTGAATGTGCATGTGACTCACAGCCCAACAGAGCGAAGTGAGGGGGGTGGAGGCTGTGATCTCAGTGGTGCAGCTCCCCGTCTGGACGTCCCACAACCGCACACGGCCGTCCCTGGAGCAGCTCATCTGAGGAGGGTGAAGGGTACAGGGGTAAGAACTTCACTCAGGGGTACAGGGGTAAGGGCTCCACTCAGGGGTACAGGGGTAAGAACTTCACTCAGGGGTACAGGGATTAGGGCTCCACTCAGGGGTACAGGGGTAAGAACTTCAGGGGTACAGGGGTAAGGGCTCCACTCAGGGGTACAGGGGTAAGAACTTCAGGGGTACAGGGGTAAGGGCTCCACGCAGGGATAAAGTCTCCACTCAGGGGTACACATTTAATCAGAATAAAATACTCTGACTTACTTGGACTTGTATGACTTGTGAATGATTTATACGCTGATGTTAACATACACAAACCATGGATCCCAAACCAACAGTGAACTGATTGCCCTCACTGCAAATACTGATATTCATTGACATGGGGAAAAAAACACTCACCACACCATCAGAAGTCCAGGCACAGCCTGTGATCCAGTCTCCATGACAGTGTGGAAGAGACTGGGAGAGACATGGAGGAGAGGAGCCAAGATTCCACACCATCAGAGCCTATGGAAAACCATCACAATCGCCATCATCATCATCATCATCATCACACTGGTATCACAAAAGAAGCATGCTAGAGTTGTCTCCACTTAAAGAGGCACAAAGATTTGTAAAATGAGACCTTTCAAAATATACACTGTGCCTGTCCTTTCCCAAAAGAAGAAATCCAAACTTTTTCCAGACCTTTTCAAAGCTGATTACTTTTTCTTTAAGAATGCTGTTCTTTGTAAGTTTGTGCTTTGAGCTTCAATATTCTTTGCATTATATTAATGGTCATGCTTCTACAATATGTCAGAATCTTTTAAGAGTCGTACACATGTACAGTATGTCTCCATGATAAGAGGAACAATCACACAACATCGCAGGCACAACCAGAGCAGACTACCAACTCAGCCCAGTAGCTCTCTGGTGCAGCACAGACAGCAGTACCTGGTCTTTGCCACCGGAGAGGAGCTCCTGGCCACTCAAGCTGAAGGACAGGCAGGTGATCCCGCCACTATGGCCCCTCAGAAGGCACACCTCACTGGGCTCAGCCCAGGGCTCAGCGCTCACGTCCTGCAGCGACCACAAGGCAATGGTGAAATCATCTAAGAAAGAGAGATATTTACAGTGGTGAGTAGTAGTGGCAGTAGTAGTAGTAGTGGCAGTAGAAAACAATGCTGTGTTGTTTTCAATGCAAGTTGTGTCATTTCAACACATATTGTGTAACAAATAACAATAGCAAGTGTGTTGTACCTACCTGGACAACAGTTGTGTTGTTTTCAACACATTTGTTTTAAGAGTGCATGTACAAAAGTCATTAGCCTAAATTGAGAATAAATGCTCTCAAGCAGAGTGAATTATTAGAAAATGTCCATAAGAAGCATGTGCCCAGTGTGTGCAGAAAGCCTTCATACACATACGGATGACAACATGAATGCACATCACACTCACATAACGCTAAAGCAGGGGATTGTGGGTAGACAGACCTGAGGCTGAGGCCAGATAGGTGGTGTTCTGTGCCAGGGCAGTGATGGGGCCCTTCTGTGCCCTGAAGGAGCCCTGGAGCACCAGGCCAGCTCCACCCTGCCCCCTCCTCCTCCACACCCGCAGGCGATGGTCTCCACCTCCTGCCACCAGCACCCCAGGCTCCTGGGCCTCCAGCCACAGCAGGCAGGAGACAGACACCAGGAGGCCCTCACTGGCCCACACAGTCTCTCCTGCAGCACAACAAGGGAGGTTTTAGTGACGTCCACATCTCACTGACAAAGCTGTTATTACTACAACCACACACACACAAACACAAACAATGTCCTCACAAAAATGTTGTACCTGTTTTCAAATGGAACAGTTTTACACCATCACCGTGGTACCCCACGGCAGCGTAACCACTGGCAACAGCAACACAGAGGGCAGCAGCAGCTGTTACTGTTGCTTTGTGTCTGGAGGATGTCTGGGTGTGCTTGGACAGCGACTGCAGACAACAACAGAAATTAACTATACTGAAACAAGATCATCACTGGAGAAATAGCACAACCATGGCCACTAACCCTTAAAACTCACCCTCTCTCCACCTAACACTCCCACTGAGCGACCAAGACCACCTGACCACAATTGGACCTAGGAAGTAAATGAAGAAGAACATGAAGAGGAGGAAAAAGAAGACATCAGCTATATTGAAAATGTGTATGGAAATATGTTGGAGAAACACAGAAGAACAAAAAAAAACATTGCCGTAGAAAAAAACAATGTGCAAATGTGCATGCACGTGTGTGTGTGTGTGTGTGTGTGTGTATGTGTGTGTGTGTGTGTGTTTGTGTGTGCATTACAAACAAACACTCTTCTCACCGTGGTGTCCGATCCAGCGGTGAGCAGCAGCCTGCCCTCCTGCAGGAAGGAGAGAGCCTGGGTGGGGCCGCGGTGGGCCATGAAGCTGCCCACGCAAGTCGAGGCGGCCACGGACCACAGCCGGACCTCTCCGCACAGAGAGCCAGAACACAGCTGAGAGCCACACGGGGAGAAGGAGAGGCTCCGCACTGACCGCTCATGGCCCAACAGAGTCTGGAAGAGAGAGAGAGGGAGAAAGAGCCTGTGAGAGATAGAGAGACAAAGGGGTAGAGAGAAAGAGAGAGAGAGAGAGAAGTGTGTAAAAGAGCAGGTGAGAGTGAGACGGATAGAGAGAGAGTGAAAGAGACAGAGATGGAACGAGACAGAGACCAAGATACAGTAGAGTGACACGAGGAGAGACAGAGAAAGAAACACAGAAAAAGAGAAAGAATAAGTGAGAGAGAGAGAGAGAAAGAGAGAGAGAGAGAAGTGTGGAAAAGAGCAGGTGAGACGGATAGAGAGATAAAGGGGTCGATAGAGAGAGTGAAAGAGACAGAGATGGAACGAGACAGAGACCAAGATAGAGTGACACGAGGAGAGACAGAGAAAGAAACACAGAAAAAGAGAAAGAATAAGTGAAAATGAGAAGAAAGAGAGAGAGAAAGAGAGAGAGAGAGAAGTGTGAGAATGGAGTTATTGCATCAGTTATTGCATCAGTCACCTTGGCATTGGTCTCCTTGAGCCAGTTCCACACACGCACTGATCCGTCCCAGCAGCCAACAGCCACACGCTGCCCTTCTGGGTCAAAGGTCACACAGTTCAGAGGGCTCGGACTCCACAGTTTGGCCACCAACGAGCCTTGCGGAGAGGACCACACCTGTGTGGGAGAGAGCATAGTTTCAGGGTAGTTTTTTTTTGTATCCAACTGATCGATCACTGAATGGGTCTCAGCCCAGCTCACCTTAATACCAAAATCTAAAGAGACTGTGGCCAGGTGCTTCCTGTCTCGACTGATGTCACTTCCTGTTATTCTGTTAGTATGGGCATCCATATGGGTGACCCTTGGAAAACAAAAAGAAAATTAGAAACTGTTTGTGTCAATACAATAACTATTGCAATTATTATGCAATTTCTCAGTATGACGGCGTGGGAATTCTAAATCTATATAGTTTGTTTTTTACATCCTCTTCCTGCTTTACATCTGAAGCCAACTCACAGTTTGTTTGCGTGCACAGTTGCTTATCAACTCTCACCTGCACCCGCTCTGCACGTCCCACACCTCGACCCGTCCGTCATAGGAGGTGGATCCAAGAAGCCCCTCCTTCAGGAACACGCAGCCAGAGATGCCATCACTGTTACTCACCAGAGACTTCACCTCCTGAGGGGGACACAGCATCACAGAGCTTTACGACACCACATCATGTCATACTGCTGCAACTAGTACATCATTACTTAGAAATCATGTGTAGCTTTTAGCTTCAACGATCTACAGTACATCAGATATTGCCATACGTATAACGCTTTAATTAGGGCATGTAAAATATATTGTATATTATCTATGAAATATGTGATACAGTTGAATATTTATAAACTTTTTAAAATTAAACTGCACCTGTCCAGTCTGTGCACTAAAAAAGTGCAGAGTCCCCTGTGTTGTTCCTACGGCGATGACATCCCCTCCTGGACTCACAACCACACAGGTAGGCTCTGACTGGAATGTGGACACCAGAGCACTAGACAAGGATCACAATAGACAGGTCATTATATATACATTGTATATTATACAGGCTATAATGTGCCAAAATTATCAGTATAAGTGTAACCCTTACAAACCTGTAACATCATGATATATATGATATATACGTATTACCTATGACCATTTAACATAAAACAGGGCTTAAACAGTATAGCCTGTTTGAAGAACTTTACATACTGTAGCAATCAAAAGGGTCTTTAACTTGCGAGATTTGGTTTGGTTTGAAGATCGGTTCAGAGGTGATCCTCCAGACAGACACGTGTGTAATTACCCCGCAGCTTCGGCAGTCTCCCTGTCCCCGGTGTGCTCTGCTCGGTTGAGCCACTCCACCACGCGCCCTCCGCGTCCTCCCACGATAGCACTGGCCCATAGACGGGCGGATGAGCCATCCGATTCGTTCAGAGCCTGCTGCAGGAAAAGAGCCGGCCAATGGGAGAGCAGAGATGCATGCCGCTTCAGGAATCTCTGACATTCCGTCATGTCGCTCGTAATGACTCCATCTTCGTGTGTGGTGTGATGAGGTGGGTTTGGGGGTGGGAGGGGTGAGAAAAAAAGTACATTAATATGTCCTGTATTTATCTATTTCTCCAAAGCTATCTATTGAGCAGACTAAGCACACAATTGATCCATACACTATGCTGCCAAAAGTATTGAGTCACCTGCCTTGACTCGCATATGAATTTAAGCGACATCCCATTCTTAATCCATAGGGTTTAATATACTTATTCAGAGTGTCCTTGTTGTCTTTTGGGCTACTGGTTCAGGACGGTGGCCAGAATAAAGGGGACTCACCGAATGAAGCATATGTCTCCAAGAGGCGGTGCAGGAGCCCTGACCTCACGTTGGCCCACAGGAAGTAGTAGCTGGACAGCAGGTGAGACAAGACTGACCACTGGCCACAGCTCCTCTGGACACAGACACGACAGACACAGGCACGGCGTAAAGAGAGTGGAGCCTCACAGGGGTTCAAAGAGACCGAAGGTTAAAGGTCAAACAGGGCACTGACCAGGTGATGGGGCAGGTGGGCGAGGGCATCAGAGTCACAGTGCAGGAAGGTGTCCTTCCCCTGAGGGTCTGCCTGCACCCACAGGTGAGCTGAGCGAGGTGATGTACGCACATGCACACACACACACACACACACACACACACACACACACACAATAGAGACACAATAATTAGAGTATGCCAATATGGATCCCACGTTGTCCATTTAGGTACAATACATTTTAGATTTCACCAATTCAGGGTTTTGCAACATCTACTAACTTACATACTGCAGCAATCATTGACTTAAGTATTAAAATCAAACGGTGCCTAAATGGATGACTGCAGTGCAAGGGCCTCTCTGGGTACCTGAGAGCAGGAGACGAGCTCTAGTTCGGTCCTCCTCTTTTGACAGGAAGAGCTCCTCAAAGGCGCACATCACGTCAGGATTGTACACTGTCAGGAAGCCGTCCGGGTTGTGAGCGTTGGACGGATCAAGAAGACTGTGGAAAGCAAAGACTTTAAACCCTATCGGGAGTGAATTCTTGTGTCATTCCAACACCATTAGTGTAAAAACAAATTCAAGTCAAGAAAGTTGACTGACTCAGCTGGAAGAACAATAAATGGACTGCACACTGTGAGTGAATAAATAGTCCCTCTGTTTTCCACATATTTTGTTTACTTCCCCTTCACCTCTATTTCCCTAGGTCTGACTCTGTATCAAATCTCATATCCAATACCTCTGCAAGCACCGGGCCATTTGAGTGAAGGTTGCCATAGGGATGCGGTCCTGTGGGTGTCTGGCCAGTTGAAGTGCTTCCTGCCAGGTCACTTGGCCCCCCTTGCGAGAGAGGTCATTGCACATGCTCAGTACAGTATACAGGTCCCTCTCCCTCAGACCTGTACAAGAGCAAGATGGTGAGGTCATATGGATGCAAAACAACATCATCATGAAGTCATAATTTCTTCAAAGTATGGAACAATAACAGGAAAGTAAGTGGACAATTCGGCATTAACTTTTTAAAAGAGACACTAATGAAAAAATAGGATATAATTTGTCTCAGGACACAATTAGAGTATTTGTCATAGACAGTGAGAAGCTTGTGGGGGAAAAGACTATGAGCCTAGAGCCCAGCGCACACCAAGCCGACGAGTAAACAAGTATACAGTGAGATGTTTGTGAGGGATGGCCCACCGTGGGTGCTGACGGCCAGAACCTCCAGTGCCCAGCGCAGGGCCCAGTCTGAGTACTGGGAGAGCAGCCGGAGCAGACTGTGCTCAATCAGCTGAGGCAGAGTCGCAGGAAGGCTCTGCAGGCTGTCCTTCATCTGACCGAAAACAATAAACAACAACAACAGACTGTGAGGCATAGCATCACAGCCAAGAGGACAAGCATGTCTCAAAGCTGAAGCTCTAAATATGAAATACGTAAGAAGGAGACCATTTTAAAAAACAAGTGCATCTGCTTTAATTTTCTGCTTCAGCTTCACTTGTGCATGTGCATTCCATTAGTAAAGATATGTGATTATCTCCATAGTTCCATTTGTTTAAGAAATACATATTTCATAAAGATAGTTCAGTCTACTGTAGGTGCACATAAACGTTTGCCCGTGTCATTATATGTCCGTATATTAAGGAGGCATCTGACCTTCTCAAAGGAGGCGTAGCTCCTGAGCTCCTCGCAGGCGTGGTGCAGGTAGAGTGGGCTGACCGCCCCCTTCTTCATTAGCAGAGTCTGGAGCTGGAGACAGGACACAACAAGCTCACACATCCAAGAGGACTAAAAGTCTGCGCTTCTGGCCAAAAGTTGTTCGGATTTGAACTCAACAGCAAATCAAATGACATCCCTTTCTTTCCATGCTTTGCAGAACACAGACTGCAAATATGAGCACATGAGGTATTTGAGCACAACTGCTGATCTAAAGGACTGTGGGGGTAGCGATCAGCTGATTTTGATTAACAAACAAAAGTTTACAAAACGCTTTTGCACACCTCTTTTGTGGGGACAGGTGCGTCGGAATAGGTTACCCAGTTATACTTGAAAAAGAGAATCCCTCACACTGTCCATTACGCATGCAAACATTTATTTAGTATTCACAACGTTTCGGTCATGGACCTTCCTCAGGTGAATTTCGCATGCGTAATGGACAGTGTGCCAGAGTCTCTTTTTCAAGATTAACAAAAGGAAAAACACACTGGATTACAAACACAGACCTACAGTATAAGAGGCTAAACCTATAGCAGAATTCTGTACCTACTTTTAAAAAGACCCCCTCAAGTAAAAAATATGCTTTTAACCCTGTTAGCATTAGAATTTTTTAGAACTACTGTGCCCAAGCCCTCTAGACACATCAGTCTAGAATTGATCAACTTTTCAGTCATGGGCTTTGAATACCCAAAGCGCCCACATGGGATGTGTTGAGAGAAGGATCAGGGGGGGAGGAGGTGGGACTACTGAACTTGGAGAGTGCTAATGAGGCCAAATGTAGAGGTACAGCCCATCCATTTTAAAGGCAAGAGGAGGTCTTTAAATGTAATCCTCTGGAGGCATTGTTTTAGGCTTTGTTATTATAGGGAACCAGGAAGTGAAAGTGAGATTAAGTGCGACTGGGAGAAGGAACAGGAAAATGACCATGGGTCGGACACGAAACCAATTCAATGACCAAGAAAATCACCTGATTGTTGAATGCAGTGTTACCGAGTTTCTTTACCTGATTGTTGAATGCAGAGTCACTGAGTTTCTTTCCATAGACACTGAGCTCCTTCTGAACAATCTCCTTCCGGTCTGGCAGGGACAGTTGTCCCAGGGGAAGTGAGATCGAACCCTTTTTCTTGAGCAGTGGTTGCTGGAGATCTGAGTTGGTAGTAACACTCAGAACCAGAGACACACCCTAAAAAAAGGTCCCGATAGGTACTGAAAAGTGATTGCTTGCAGAATGCATGTAATGATACTGGCAAAGAATGAGTTCTTGTCTATTCAACCAGGAACATGATATATCAAAACAGAATGCCAGGTTCTGCACTTACCTGAGGTAAATCCTGAGGTATCCAATCAGAAATAAAACTGCCTTGAGCATCCTCCACAACATCCGCCCCATCAATCAACAAGGCAAGTAATTGGCCGCTCTTCACATCACTCAGAAGAGTGTCAAATTCTGCCAGTAATTCTCTTTTGCAAAAAAAAACAGAGACAGATCAGCAATGGGGGGTACACACATAAAGATAATCGGGCTGATTTCCCCCCGATTTCTCCCCTTCCGACTAAAGACAGACAACGGCCGATTATCTTAAGCTCTAAAAGATTATTATATGAAATTCTTTTGAAGTGTGTGGTGTGTTAAGAGTCAAAATTCTCCCGACAATAGCCTTTATGACATGACGGAAAAACGTTCGGCGCCGATGATCGTAAATATAAAACATGTTCAATATTTGCGACTGGAAATCCTGTAGTGTGTGGGGTGTTCCGAGGGTAGCCAAGAAAGATTTTTTATCGTCATGAGTGGGTTCTCTCACAGATAGAAAATCGGTTGATATTTATAAAATCTTTATGTGTGTACCCCCCTTTAGCTTGACTTGAACTACAGAATATGGGTTCACAGGTGTATGAAATCAAGCACCTTGATTATGAATGCAGGCGGCATGGTGTTTGATTAATTCACCTGTGCAAAGGGACCTGATGAAACCCATGAATAGAATATCATCACTTCATTTCATCATACATTTCTTTGATATACAGAAATTAATGTTGCAATTAATGTTGTGATAAATGTAAACATATTTTTGGTTGTGAACTCTGGGACTGATCCCTGTGTGAGGCTGTGGTCTCATTCTCCTGATACTTACTTATAGGACGAAGAGGAGGAGAGCTTCTCCTCTTCATCTCCTTCTCTTCGCTTTCTCAACCAATGAATGAGACATCTCAGCAGGTTCTCCACACTGCATGCTGACTGGCTGGCAGCAGTGGAGTAGGATATGACCTCACACCTCTGGGTCTTGTTTACAGTCTGAAGAGCATTTGCTAAACCAGCCTGAATCAAGGTGGGGGCAAGAATAAATTAACTTCAAACATTATAGTACCAATGAGAGTAGTGTGTGTGTGTGTGTGTGTGTGTGTGTGTGTGTGTGTGTGTGGTTACCATGAAGACAGTCTTGCCCTCTCCAGGATTTCCTTCCACCATCACCACTCCTCCTTTCTTCTGAGTCTCTTTCACTTTGTCCATTGCCATGGAAACAAGCTTGCCACGCCCATAGAACTGCTTCTGCAGGGCAGCCTGGTACACTTCCTGTTCCTTAACCTCAGAACTGGCATCACACTCAACCACTTCCTGTGAAAGTAGCGATACATGAAACATAAGTCATACATCTGTTCTGGCAAAATGTTAGATCTCCTAGAGCCTTTTTTCAATGGATATTTTCATTCAAAATGTCATTAAGTTTAGGACTAGTCTAGGCTTAATAGAGACTTAATCTTAATCTTAAAACTTAATCTATCAATTGGGAAAGTGGCCCTAAGTGCCTGAAACCTATAAAAAAAAGTTTAACCTCTATAAACAGCTTCTCCAGTGCGTCCCACAAATCCTCCACTGCAGCTCTCCCAAAGTCTTCAAGACCCTTCACATATGGCCTTCCATCCACAACACCACCCCACTCACACGGATAACTGAGGATAAGAGGGCCCAGTGATTACACGTTATTTACTGGGCACATGAGGGTTCAGCATCATGAAAGAAGAGTAGTAAGATATCACTCACTTTTCCATCACTTTAGCTCCGCTGCTGCGGATCCTGCTCTTCAGGTCAGCCATCTTGGATTCAGCCTCTTTAGACTCGGCCACAAAGTCTGATCTCCACGCCACAGGCACAGACCTGAAACACAACGAGATCCAGGGACAGAGTCAGTGCATTACTGCTATTAACTATTGTTTGCTATGCCATGGTGTTCTCGTCGTTATGAAGAGCAACATGGAGATAGATAGTGATGGCAAAAGTCAAACACAGCAGGGACAATGTAAACGTGAAGGCTCAGAACTGAGAAATGTCTGTCTAAACAGTTATGTTCCAAACACCATGACCTGAAAGATGGGCTTGTCATTTTTTAAAAGATCTTCAAAAAAAGATGAACAGGTAATTTCATATTTACTTGGACAGGTGTGGTGATCTGAAGTAGAGGAGCATGCGGCTGGAGGCCGAGTCCGGCCACAAGGCCTGAAACTGACGGATTTCCATCTCTGTGATTGACAGGCCAGACGGAGCGGAGTTAATCTGTGGAGAGGGAGTTACCGCTCATAAACACATCAATAAAAACATATGCGCACATACACACACATACAGTACACACACACACACACATATGCGCTCGCGCACACACACACACACACACACACACACACACACACACACCAGCACGCAGTACATACAGTATGCATATGGCATACCGCACCTCTCACCCCCGTATTTCCTCTTACCCAGTCGTGCTGTGGGCTGTCTGGTAGGGAGGGCCGGGGGGGCACCATGCCGTATCGCTCCCCCAGGAGGCCCAGCAGCAGCTGGCTACGGCACACCTCCCCCAGGCAGTGCTGGAGGGTGCGGGCCGCCTCCTCCTCGGTGACGCCCCAGCGCAGCTCCACCTCCTGCAGGTGCAGGCCGTGGGGGGCGGCGCGGCGGCGGAGCTCGGGGAAGACGGAGCGCACCAGCACGTCCCGCTCACCGTGCATGTCCCGGAATGTGGAGGAGACGAAGACACGCACCCCACGCCACCTGACCAGAGAAAAATCATTTGGACATTTTTTGCTTTCTGTTTTTTTATTCATACCATCAGCATCGCTGTTTTCCTCAGCGGTTAAACTTTTCTATGAACTACTAACCCCACATTACCGGACCATTTGACTTAATTCATCACCAGCTTCACTTGAACTACACAGACCTTCATTCAAAGTCACATTTTTAGAAGACCTGTACTCAAAATCTTGACAGGTATTGTAAACCAACACGTTGCCGGTGGGATCTGGCACTGGTCTGTCAGGGACCATCGGTGTCTAGCCATGGCGGGGTGTATCTCAAACTCCACTGCTTCTTAGCCACAGGTGGAGGATTGGCTGGAGTGCTGAGGATGAGCGGTGGTACCTGAGCTTAGGTGTTGCAGGCAGAGGGAGGACATCTGCTGCTCGCTCCTGCTGCACCTTGGTTTGGGGTGGGGCAGGAACACCATGCAGCTTGTCCATGTGCTCCACATGGTCCAGGAGCCTTGAGGAACCCCTCTCCGAGATAAACCTATGAAAAGGAAAACAATACGGGCGAAATATTAACATGACCTCTTATAACCACCAAGAGGTTTGTATAATTGTTCAGTGCATCCACCATACACAGACAGATGGTTTTCTTACTTAAGGATTTGCTCACTGAAGCCAACAAGCTCCAGAGAGTTCCGATCTAAATTGTCCGTCGCATAGTTACTACAAGAGAAAAAAAACTTGGTTAAATAATTAATCATAATAGTGGCAAATACTCTCTAAAAACAGGCCAGGTGCTATTTACATCACTGAACCAAGTAATATGGTTGCAGTCCATATTCACAACTCACAAAACAGTGTAAGACCAACCTGATCAAGTGGACAGACACCATTAGGGCATTCTTGTTGACTTCCTTTTTGTACAAGCTAATGTCCGATAAACAAGAGTAATAAGATCCTGTAAAACTAATTATATTGTCGACCTGTTGGAAAACAAGAACGATGGTAATTCCAGGTCAAATCATAATGTTAGTGTTTAATGCTCAAATAAGTACAAGTAAGCAACTGCATCTCAATCTAGATGTACAGAATGGTATGGTGACACAGCGTTTCTCTGGAGTTATGCATTAAAGATGCAGTCAGTGATTTCACAGGAAGCCACATTTGTCTGTGTTGTTTATTTTTTTAGCAGAAGCTTTAATATAATGTACATTATATTTTAACCAAGGACAAAACACGTCAGAGAGGTATTTTCACCCCTACCTTCAGTATTCCGAGCTAGGACCTAAGCAAGGTTTCATTTTTGTTGGAGAGACACGCTACCCCCACTATGCTTGTTTCCAATTTTTTCTACAGTGTCCTCATGGTTTGGGCAGCTGGAGACTGCTGAGGAGATGATTGCTGAACGTGACAAAAGATTTGATGGGCTTGAAATCGATTAAAATCCTTGACTGCACCTTTAAAGTCTCTCTTCATGGCCACATGTCTCACAGCAAAAAAAGCTTATGACCAAGTATGCCTAACTGAGTCTTAAAGTAAAGCATCACCAACACCAACTATGCAACAGCACATCTGTTCAGAGCTGTGTCCTGTGCCCACAGTAATTAGTGCTCATAGATATTCACTCACGTGAGTCTTGTCTTCAATCATTTCGTTGAATATGTTGAACTTTGACGCCTTCCTCTCATCCCAGTCCATGTTGTCCATCTCCTAATGGCAGCAAAACCAAACACCATCAGTTCCAACTACAGAACAAGTGCTGATCCCTAGAAGGCATGCATTCATTGATTGCATTGGTAAAATGTTTGTGAGTGACAACAGCTGTGAAGTTTTTCTTATTAAAGCGTGGCAGACATGAATGGTCTGGTGTCAGCTCCCTACAACACACACAGAGCCAATGTCCATAGGGACCCAAATTGGAGTCTGACCTGAGGGCCTTTCTGAAACCCACATCCTATGGAATGACATTTGCTTCATTATTGAGCAAAAAATAAAAAATAAATCGCAAACATATTACAATTCAAAAGCAAGAGATCTGTTTTCAAAGTCATATTTTTCTGCTTGCAGTGATATTTATTTGTTTGCTCAATAATGAAACAAATGTCATTCCACACACCCCATTTCTCCCCCAGCTACAGTACCTCCCTGCTATGTCTTCACTGTCCTGTCAACAAAAGGCTGGACACATCTCATTTTGGTAGTGGAGCACGATGCTAACAAAATGCTTTTCTGCTCTCAGTGAGCTAGAACTTGCACTATTCCCACCCTCTTCTCAATTGTATATTGCATCTTGGTTGCCTGTTGAGGTGTCCACGACCATGCCAACCTTGACAAGGACAACAAGGAGGTGGACATTCCCAGCCGCACGCCGCCTCCGGACAACTGCATTACCCTATCCCACCCATAGTGTCTGTTTATGGGCTCAGAAAAACCTCTGATAATCATTGTCCATGTGCACACTCAATTAAAAAACTGCGGCCAAAATTGTAACAGCCAATATTGTATTGACATGATACAGAAAATAGCATGGTCTCCTCTGGGCCTGAGCTTATTTGAAATGGACTAAGCTAACATGGAGAAGGTACTGTGGCACTTCAACCGATCAAAAGTATTGAGATTCAGAAAGAATTTCTCCATTGCCACATGGCTTTGTGCAGTGGGCAGTGGGCACTGGGCAGCCTAGCGTGTGAATCTTCTCAACTCCAGGGCAGTGGAGAGTAGACAGGAAAATAATGGGAGAGATACTGTATGGCGCACAGAATGACCTCAGTTCAAACTGCAACCAGGGTCGTCACGAGCACTGAGCCTGCATGTGGTACGGGATGCTGCCACTTGCACCACAACTCCCCCTGCTGGTCATGTTCCACACCACACAGTAAGTGGTGTAATGGAGTAAGGTACTCCAAGTTCCTCTGTGCCACCACTCGGCTTACTAGAAGCAGCTCTGAGGAGGCAAGCAGCCTTACCGTTGCTTTCTTCAGAACTGGTCGGACGTTATCCAACAGTACATCCGACTGGAGCGTCACCTCTTTGAAATGTTGTTCACTTATCTGGAGGGCAAACTGGGCATGCTCACAGCAGTTCACGATCATCAGTGACATTAGCACTGCCAGTTCTTGGACCTGTGCAGGGCAAATATGCGCACACACAAACACACAAACACAAACACACACACACACACACACACACACACACACACACACACACACACACACTGATGATTTAGGGGTCAGCAATAACAACAATCTGCTGAGACGGACTTGTGTGAGGATCTCTTACAGACGGTGCGGTCTTCTCCTCCTCCTCTTCCTTCTTTTCGGGGTCAGGGGGAAGGCAGAAGTCGTAAGTGTGTTTGCGTCTCTCCTCCCCAATACTGGCGTTGCAGAGGACCAGTGTGCGGCCAGGGAGGGGTGGGATGTTGTAGCGGCAGGAGATCTGCACAGCCTCCTCCAGTGCCGCTCTGTAGCGAGCCAAGAGCTCGTCTGTGTAATGCTGCTTGCTGCAGATCAAGGCATATTAAGGTGACTGAGTTGTCTAAAACCAGTCAGCTAACTATCAAAACATCAACAGACTTGTTTTGTTTTACCAATATAACATTAAAGAGCCATGTACAGTGCCTATAGAAAGTCATCATACCCTTTTGAAATAGTTAATTTTTTTGTCTTACAGCCTGAAATCAAAACCCATTTTAAAAAAAATCTTTTCCAGTTTTATTTACAAATTTAGCTGTACAACATCAAAATAATGAAAAAAAAATTTCCGTGCAGAAATGTTAAAATTTAGTCAAATTCTGTAGGGAATGGCGATGGACTGCTCTCTTCAAGTCAATCCACAGATTTTCTATAGGATTTAAGTCAGAGCTCTGACTTTGCCACTCAAGGATATTCACCATCCTATCCTTAAGCCACTGCTTTGTTCTTTTGGCAGTATGTTTAGGATCATTGTCGTGTTGGAAGGCGAATGACCTGCCCATCCTCAGCTGTCTAGGAGAGGGACGCAGGTTTTCCTTAAGAATGTGGATGTACTTGGCAGCATCCATTTTCCCTTCTATCCTGACCAATTGCCCAGTCCCCACTGAAGAGAAACATCCCCACAACATAATGTTGCCCCCACCATGCTTCACACTAGGTATGGTGTGTTTTGGGTGGTGTACTGTGTTGGTTTCCGCCAAACATTGCGCTTGGAGTTCAGTGCAAAAGCACATCTGGAATATTCTGCTACCATGTGGAAAAAGCTTTTATGGTCAGATGAGACTAAGATCGAACTTTTTGGAGACTAAGATTGAAGTTTTTGGACTGAGCTCCAGGCGCTAACCAAACACAGTATACACACCCAAACACACCCAAAACACACCATACCTACTGTGAAGCATGGCGGGGGCAACATTATGTTTTGGGTATGTTTCTCTTCAGCGGGGACTGGGCAATTGGTCAGGATAGAAGGGAAAATGGATGCTGCCAAGTACACCCAAACTCTTGAGGAAAACCTGCGTCCCTCTCCTAGACAGCTGAGGATGGGGAGGTCATTCACCTTCCAACACGACAATAATCCTAAACATACTGCCAAAAGAACAAAGCAGTGGCTTAAGGATAGGATGGTGAATATCCTTGAGTGGCAAAGTCAGAGCCCTGACTTAAATCCTATAGAAAATCTGTGGATTGACTTGAAGAGAGCAGTCCATCGCCATTCCCTACATAATTTGACTAAATTTTAACATTTCTGCACGGAAAATTGCACAAATATTCCCCTAGGTGTGCAGATCTATAATAGAGACATATCCAAACAGATTGATGGCTGTAATGAAAGCAAAAGGAAGCTTTACAAAGTATTAAGTCAGGGGTATGATGACTTTTCCAACCCTGTTATTCTAGTTTTTAATTTTTTATTAATTTTCAGAACTGTTGACTTTTTGTTTCATTATTTTGATGTTGTACAGCTAAATTTGTAAATAAAACTGGAAAAGATTTTTTTTTTTAAATGGGTTTTGATTTCAGGCTGTAAGACAAAAAAGTAACTATTTCAAAAGGGTATGATGACTTTCTATAGGCACTGTAACTGTGACAGAGGTGATGTTGGCTGGTGTCAAAAACATTGCCTAGCTCACCTAAACACGGCCATGGAATCAATTAAAACCTACCAACAACATCATACTATAAACTGTAAAGCATAATATATCATAATGCCTTCATTATGTGAATGTGATGCGATGAGCATGTAATTACCGGTCATAACTGTAAGTGTGATAAGTATCTAACAGGGAGGCTGCACCAGGCGCGTAACTGAAGCGCTTCGTTCACAGAGCGTCTGCTGCAACGATTAGCTTCCACTGTAATCAGTAGAACTGGCTATGCCAGATGTGATAGCGGCGCGTACTTTAAACAAATTGACCAGCCTAATTATTCCATTTTAAAGCTATGTAGACGGAGAGCTTCAGTTGTAGACCTGGGGCCTCATTAAAGAAAAATATCCTAACTGCAGTAGGATAAAAAGAAGAAAAACTAAAATATATCAATCAATAATACATAAACAATCTAATATTCTCTTGTAATGATTAATATTTTTTTGTTGTAACTGTTATGATAAAAAAACATACACTTAGGATTCCTAAGTTAGAAAATGTCTAAGTTAAGATAGGAATTTGGCCATTATAGAACCATCCTAAATTAAGATCGGACATTTCTGTAATGAGGCCTCTGGTGTAGCATGGGTGTCAGAGTGGAAAAGCTCAATGTGATCAGAGGCTACTTAGTACCATGCTTTTTTGTACAGTTGCTTCTTCATCTTGAAGATGCGGTAAACAAAAGGCACACCCAGGGCCACCCTCAGTCTCCTGCGTTTGGCGGTCTCCCAATCCAGACTCTTGAAGCGCTTGCTTTTGGGCAGCTTCTTCAAAATCTTTTTCAGGATAGCAGCAGAGGTCGGTACGTCTTCTACTGCTGTTACAGCTAACAGAGAGGAGTCGCATGGAACAGAAGGACTGTGATCATTTTACTGGAAAGATATCCTCACATCAACACAGGTCTTGTTTTTGAAGTGGCAATGTCATCACATTATATCTACTGGCATCTATGTCTGTATCATATACAGCACACCAGGGATGGCAATTTGCACCAGCCACATCAATCTAACAATTCTGCATATAATTTATATATAAAACATATGTACATGTATACTGTATACAGACACTAAATTGCTATGCAGTACATGCACTCTAAATAGCTTTCGTGTGTTGTTGTTGCTGCTGTGTGCTGCAGATAGTGTTGTGTTCGTGTTTCAGTTTCGGTATGGCCTACAGTCACTTTAATGGCCTGTGCAGACTACACGATTTTCTGTCTTCCACGATGATCTTTTACGATTGACCATGTCAGATTAGGCGATCAGAAAACCACAAAATCTTGCCGCGTCTTGGTCGTAAGACTGGCCATATTACAAGATCATCTATCGTAGCCCTCTCTCGCGCCTTGTGGATTGTTAAATGTCACTTTACGCCTCCTTTTTCAATATTCAATATTCGGACACAACACTGGAAATGTGTCGGCCACAACATAATCGTGGAAAAATTGGGCTGAAATCATGTACTGTCGTCTGCATAGGCCACAATTAATCACCTGTGCTGCTCCTGAATCAGCCTAAACGATGACCCGTGTTTGTCTTTTCCCTCACACCGCATCAGATGAGCAACGGTATGACTTTGGACTTTAGACAGCTGTGCTGTAAAAGTGTTAAATATTTACACCTGAATATGAACCTGTTGTGGCACAGGTGTGTCCTACCTGTCTTGCCCAGCTCCAGGATGACCTTATATGCAGACAGGAAGCGAAATGGGAACTGTCTGCTCTGGATTACAGATGACTGCAGAGACAAAACACACAACAGGCTCTCACACATGTGCTCTATCTCCTTATGTCAGATGCACGACTGATGCATGAACGCATGGACTGGGAGGTGTGCATAATGTCTTTGGGCTTGTATTTCTTTCTTTCTTTCTTTCTTTCTTTCATTAACTTAACCATTTATTTTATTCCATTCAGTAATTCAGCTCTACAGGAAGTCTCACTTTTCATGGAGAGAAGATCAGAAGCCATACATGGCTGGGTGTGCAATGTGTGTGGCTGTGTGTGAGAGAGATGGTTTGAGAGAGAGAGAGAGGGAGAGAGAGAGAGAGAGAGATTTATACAGTATGTGTACAAAGAGTATGTGTGTTGTGTGTCTGTGTGAGAGTGTGTATATGTGTGTATAGTATAGTGCATGTGTGTGTTGATTATGCGTCATGTTAGACGGCTTGAGCAGCTTACTTTGGATGTGAGTCTGGCCAGGATCTTCTGGTGATGCCTCTCACTGATGCCCTGAGTGATCATGTTCCTCAGGTTTCTCAGCATGGCCATGAAAGGCAGCGACTTACTATCTGCAACAACAATACAACAACAAATACTGAGACATGGAGATATGTCAGGGTACATGTGTGTTCTGTCTCGACAAGCTGGACTGTCCCCACTGAAACAATTAAGGTGCAGGTGTGTTTGAATCACTAGTAATAACATGGACTGTGACTATTGTCAATGTGTTGTGTGTTGAACTGTGTTGTGACAAACTGTTGTTTCCATGTGTTGGTAATGGCAGACACTACAGGTGGCATAAGAATCTGAACAACTGTTGAAGGTACAATCAACAATTCAAGGAAAAGGTTGTTGACAGTGGTACACATTTTCCTTCCGTGTTTATGAAGCCAATAGTTAATTGGATGAAAAGGTGTATACACAGCTTTTTAAATTCCCATTCCCTGAGCAAGAACTGTGTAGAAATGCCAGAGCGCACAGACAGAATGCATTTACTAGAGAGTTGTGAGAAGCAATTTGTTGAGGAAAAGGTGTATTGAATTAGAATGCACTTCTGAAAACTAGGCTAGTGTAATCTGGTGTGATGTCAAATGACGTAATGCACTCCAGTTTCTCCTCACCAATCAGCTTCTCCCAGGTGGCAGCCTTATTTCCCTCCTGACTGACCAAACGATCCCAGGTGTCCGGTTGCTTCAGCTTCATGCGTTTCCCTGACAACTCCTTCTGCCAGGTCCCGTTCAGGCCGCTACGAGAGAAAGCCTGCATGTCTGCTGGGTACCTGAGGATAAGCAAAGAGGAGGCCGTGTCAGTAGCTGGGCTTCCAATCAACACATTTGCATATTTTAAGATTATTTGTAGAAATTATATTAATCATAATTATCTAACCGTATGCGAATCAAGAGTTATTAATGCACATTTCAAGTGTTTTTGTACTTTTGTATTGGCTTTACTTTGTGCATCTTGATGCAATTTAATGGATAACTACATTGTAACATGTGCAGTACACAATGTTCCAAATATGTGAAGTGTTTGCTCTGAATCAATCAGCAACGCTTTGTCTAAGACAAAGACCATTGTGAGAACACAATCACTGGGACAGACCCACCACACAACCAAGAATAAATCCATGCAAACACAGACACACCTCTTCCCCAGTACAGCCATAACATGCTCAGCAGGTTCTTTGATGTGTAGGCGCTCGATCATTTTCTTCAGGTTGAACTCGCTTTGCTTCTTGTCCACCGGTTTACGAGCATCACTCTGTAGCTGGTGTGGCACAAGTGGTGACACACATTGAACAATATTAAGCGGCCTGGTCTCACATTCCAGTAATATGCTCCTACATGTAATTTATGGTATCTCATCCAATTACTGATTGTATAGGAGATGAGTTCTGATCAAACACCCAGTCGAGTACTATAAGTGACAGGCTAAATGTAATCCCTTTGGATGGAGGACTCAAAGGGCACACACAAGAACCACAGCATGACCATGCTTCCTTGCAGGTTCCAAGGCACTGATTATGCCTACAGGAAAATATGATAAGGAAATGCTCACATATTTCTGCAGGGCTTCAGGCTCTGACCCCACCAGGTTTGCCCACTTGGTCCACTGTTCATCTGAAACCACCTGGACAAGAGAACAGTGGCAGAAGGAAAAACATTGTGAGAGTAACAGACATCCGTATCGGTACATGATCAAATGCTGTTATGTCTACAGTACATCCATACAGTATGTATGCAAACACAAGATTTCCTGGATATGTCTATACATGTTTATCACCATGCAAGCTCGGTGGTCTACCTTGGCCTTGGGTTTCTTGTTCTTCTTGCACCTATGTTTCCGCGTGTTGTACTTTGCCAGCTGATATTCACTGAACTGCTTGAATTTATCAGTGAGGCCTTTTTTCAAACAGGAAGGCAGAGACTTGCTGAAACACTGGGGATGCAATGACAGAAAGATCATTTCAGGAGTTGAAACATTGGTTCAGACCTGAACAAAAGCTCTGAACAAATGTGCTAATTCTTTCAGTCATTAAGTAACATCAGTAGACAATCAAGCAGAGACAAGGTACAGCTGATGTGCAGCGCAAACGTACAGTTGAGTAGATTCTTATCACTTCCAGCCAATCAGAAGGCAGCTGTGTGGCGGCACAGAAGTATCGGCGTACATGTGGCTTCGTAGCAGGAAGGTGGGCAGCTAGTGCCAGCAGGAAGTTGGCAGTGATGCGAATGTTCAGTTCCTGTCTGGTGTACACTGCCACCTGACCAGAGGGAGAGAGGACCAGTTCAATGGAGAGGAAGCTATAATGCTGTATTTTTAAATATTATTTTATGTAAAGACACACTGTTACAAAATCTAAAGCCCACCCTAACCTTAGCTGTAACCAAAACCATGGGAATATCCTGTAAGAATACACTACATAAATGTACAGTATTTGCTAATTAATGATGCCTCACCAGTATGTACATAATGCCTACGGACGTTCTGGGTATATTATGCATCATCTCTAAAGCACATACACAACAACTGGTCGGTAGACCCCTGGGGTCATATGCGTTCAAAGAAAACAATTGTGCCTAAGGTTATCAGACATTTTCAAAGCTGTTATGAAATATATATCTACTTTCAAATCTTAATTTATAGACATGAATTCTGGCACAGTGAGGGAGAACTTTAAACCCTTTAATAAGTAGAAAAGAAAGGGACAAAATACAGGGATCGGAAATATCAGTGGCGCTGCCTCTCTAGAGAAACATACGGAGTGATGCAGCCTCAAAATACCGACCGACCAACCAACACACCTTGAGGAGAAACTCGGGGTCTTTCTTGGAGATGTCTTCTGAGAGGTTCATGACTGTCTTCCAAACCTTCTCCGTCTCCTCGTCATCCCAGTCTTTTTCTCCCGGAGTGCAGGTCTTCATCACCAGGGAACTGCACACTGCATTCAGCAGACGGTACTGACAGAGGTGGGAGAGCAAAAGGCCAAAGCACAATGGAGACAGGGTCCATGAGACAACCAGGAAGAGAATAAATCTACAGTGATGACAAAGGGGACTACTGCTGTGGCTGTGACAACTGGAATACATGAATGTACAACAAATCTGACAGCAAGAGGAAGAATGTGTATTTTGACCGGGTGTGTCTATTCTGTATGCTTTACCTTCTTATCTTTCAGGTCCTCGAGCTGACTGTCAACATGGTATGTTCTCACTGTAAACTCCTCATCAGGAGCTATGATCTGCTCCTCCTCTTCCTCTGCCAAATCCAACTTAACGTCAGGCATCACTATGGACTGCTCAGGGTCCTCATCTTCAATGTGTCCAAACTCAGATGTCTTACATTTCACACAGACAAAAGAATGTAGTAGTTTACAAAGACATAGTTGTTATCATAACAATGTTTTGTTCCTCATTCTCATAATTTGAATGCACTGTATGAATCTTCTGTCTTTTTTGTTTTATTGTTTTGCGCCTTAAAATGTTCTGACCAAGAATAATAATACACAACATATGAATTTCATTTGAACTTGAGCTCTGGTTGCAAGTGTCACAGCATATCATAGCATACACTCAATGCAAAAAAACTCAATTACTTTAAAGTAACCCACATGCTTTAGATGGCATGAACCAGAGCAGTAGATAAAACGAAGGTTATGCATATAACTACGGTTCTATGAGTTTCGGATGACCGCCAGAGGCGGTGCTTTCAGCACATGGATGTCAATTGCACGTTCGTGTGATTGACATCCATGTGCTGAAAGCACCGCCTCTGGCAGTCAGGAGAAACGAAATAGAACAGAGTGGTGACACTCCCATAGACCTCCATAGGAAAAAATGGCAGCGCTTTTTCCAGGCTAATTCCTCGTTATGGGACTTTTGGAACTATTTACAGCCAATCTCTTGGTCAGTAGACAATTAATTAATTACACCCTCCAACATCCAGAAGTACATCCCACCCTCCTGCAATTCAGCCATTCAACCATTCAGCCATTCAGCGCAGGTTTTTTGGAACTTTTGATCGTGTGGCGGCAACATCATCGTGTCGCAACTCTCTCTTTCTATGGTTCTGGCATGAACAACATAGCCTTGCAGTCATGTGGTAGGCTACATTCTAATTCTAACAGTCAAAGTCAACGACCCAAGATTCCATAAAAAAAGATACCTGACTGGTGATATCGTCAAGCCTACAGCATCTCTCCCTCTCATCTTCGCTGGGCTGTTTCTGATTCTCATCAGTTTGGGCAGGATGGGGGAGCTGTGGGCCAGAGGAGACACTGCTGGGGGGCAACAGAGTGCTCCTGAGGGAGGAGAGAGGGGAGAGAAGAGGGTCTCTCTTCAGCAGAGCGTTCTCCGTGCTGAGGAGGTGAGAGGAGGAGGAGGAGGAGGAGCAGGAACAGCCGAAGGATGCAGGGCCACAGAGAGCCACAGAAGCGCTGGAGGACAGCAGCGGAGATGTGGACACTGTGGAGGAGAGGTTAGATGGCTGGAGGGAGGGGCAGGACAGCCCCTGGCTGGGGGTCTGGGTCATCCATGACGGAGGCTTGGTGAGGGACTGCGACAGGGTAGTGTTTGACTGGGCTAGGACTCGGTTTTCCAGACTTGGAGCATAGTTGGAGAGGAGGCTGGCCCTGGAGCGCTGGTCAATGTCCAGGCCTGACTGAAGCAAAGTAAGGGCCTTCATATCTCCCTACAAGACAGAGAGCACAAGAGCAAGTTTAAGGGGTGAATTTCTTCAACTTTATTGCCCTGCAAATTGAACTTAGTCTACACCAAACACAGAATTGATTCCATCATCTGTGGATGTTCCCAGCTTTACTGTAACCCTATCATGGGTGTGGTGGTATGTACACAAACAGGAGTGGGCGTGAGGTAGCCAACCAAGCAAAGTCCAAACATCAATCACTAGCAAGATACGGGCCAAGTTGAGAAAGTTTCAAAGGAAACAATGTAGGCCTAGGCCCACTGCGCAACTATTATTATGTTGCACTCAGCAAGAAGTATAGCCTACCAAGAGATATATCTACGAAATAACTGTCTGGCTTAACTTAACACTGACACTTTAGGCTTAAGTCGTCCCTGATCATCAAAATCAGTTTGACAATCGGCATCGCGTTCGTATTGACCAAGATTATACATGCTTCATTCGGATTACGATACTCACAATATTTTTCCCAAACCAGCTGAATAGATCCTGTTCTACTTCAGCCTATGCGTCGCTGTGTGTTGCTACTTCCAGCAGCAGACAGACAGAAGAAGACTAGGCAGCTCGATCATGAGAAACTCTCATAGACTGGGAAACCCCTTCCTGTTCACAACTACAACTTCTGCGGATTGGCTAATTAAGAGTCAGCTGCCAGGCTGACGTCATTCCCAAACAGACAGTCCACAAAAAAACGTATTTACTGTCATATCATAACTCACATTTTACAGTCAGATTAATAGACGCTGTTAACGTAACCAGTGTCAGGCTACAAGTCAGTATTGGAGAGTAGTAGGCTATTAGACTACAGCTCCAGTACTTTTTTAGGCATGCATGATGTCTGTTCCTAGCCAGACTGTAGTAGGCTGTTCTGAAGTCAATTTTACGTGACATTACAAGATTCATCAAGAAAAGGAAAACATATACTATCTGAAATAAAATAAATAAATGAAAGGACAGAAACATGTCGTCTTAAACATTGACATTCAGGTTATCATGTTGATGCAACAGTAGACGCAATATTAGAATCTCATTAAATACAAAAACTTTGCAGAAATTAATGTATCATATCTATTAGAATGAACCAATTCGTAATGCTAAAATAATAGTAAGCTAAAACAGTATAAATGAGGCCACTATACTCTACTCGACTCTAATAATTTAATCAAGAGTAGGCTAGTCTCTAGACCCATGCATTGAAGACACCGCATAAAGTTAAGACAGTGATATGGTTTACAGTAATATCAATTAATTATAGAGATAAAATATGAAGTAAATATAGTGTGAACCACGTATGAAGCATGCGCTGTTGTTAAAAATTCTCCTACCCTCATTTTACCTGATTCATATTGATACTGATTCATTCAAATCATCCTCTGAGTTGTTGACCGTTCTTTATTGCCACTTGCTGGTGTCTTCTGGACACCATGGGGAATACATCGCCTATTAGGCTACACTATCCATGCCTAAATAAAAATATGTATGCATTATGATATTTGACATTTCAAATGTTACCTCATACATTAGGCCTATGTTGGTTTGTGCAGTAACTGTAGGCTAACACCACCAGTGCATTGCAAACATTTTTTCCAACTTGTGCGTCGCCACAATTGAGTCTTACGTTTTGCCTACTGTAAATGGATGCGCGATTGAGTGCATAACATGCAAGATCCAACAACCTAGAGGGTTAAATATGAATTTCGCACATTAGGCTACTACAAGCATATGGACATGCTTCAAAGTTCCCTTTCTGTCTGATCGGCTCAATATTTAAATGTTAATTGACACCCCTACCACACCGCACAATGGTGCAGTAAATGCGCGCTGCCGATAACGCACGCCGCTAACGAAAAACGCAAAAACTACCAGGACAAACCACCCAGGGGTGTAGGCCATTCTCTCTGAAACCATCACTCACTCATGTGTGCGTTACTTAGGCCTACGTTTTATTACATTTCAGATCGTCATCAACATCCATTCTTTATTCAGGGGAACTTGAGATGGTGGTGCCTGTAGGGTTTGCAACCTATAATAGCGTTTTATTTTTTCCATGTCCGTATATTGGGTGGGTTGGTGGGAGGGGGGGGGGGGCATTTTAGTCATATCTGAATATTGGGGAGTATGTATGCTGACTACGGCCCTGATTGATAAGTCAGTCCATTAGACCGCTGGCTGACTGGCTAGGCCACTTGGCCGTAGAATGAGACACGCACCTTCTTTATCAAAGCCACATGACATCACAATGAACTATGAAACGTCACAATGTGTAGGCATGGAGATGTCATATAATTCCAAAAAGTAGCACAGAAAATAGTCATTAGCTGAAACTCAGCATTCACACACAGAAAGTCTACGATTGATTGTACGTGTTATCATTTAGAAAAGAAGCTGCTGAATTTTACTGGTAAGTCTCATCAATGACATACTTCCAATGTCAAACAAGTTTTCTATATAATAGGTTCATTCATGTTTGACATATGACTTGATCAAATCTTATTATTTATTTGACATCGTTTGACATGATCAAATCAATATTTATTTGTAGGAGACTATGGAAGACGAGACTATGGAAGACGAGAGTGTTCCTCCTTCTGTACAATACTGCATGGTAGGTCCTCGTGTAGTTCTGTTCTTTTATGTTTTCCACTGGCTAGAATAGGCAACACCAAAAATGAGAACTACAACTGTAAAAATAGGAATAGAACAAATCAAAAGAAGTAAAGAAATGAGACAGTTCCAACATTTAGTCTTCAGTTTGTAAAGTTGTTGTGAAGATAAAGTAGGCCTAGGCCTAGAGGTGATATCACACTCCTGAGTTGCTATAATGAGATCGGCAAAGAGTTAACCTAACTAAATCTAACAGGATAGAAAAGTCAAATCACATTTTTCATAATATGTGATATGACAGGGCTTTATATCTTCAAATGCTATCCATCGCTATTCATATGAAAGCATTTTTAATTTTTCAGCCAGAGATCCTAATGCATCATTTCCGATCTGTAGACTTACTATGAAACATGTAACACTTATTACTTTATGGTTTGCTTTGGATCAGACGCTACTTGAGAAGGTGACCGTGCCGAGACACCACTCTCAGCAGAGTCACGTTGCGTGTGTCGACCAATCAGCCTTGGTGGCTCTCCTGCACCACATGCTGGAGAAGGAGAAGGAGCGTGTGGAGGAGATTGAGAGGTTGAAGGTCCTGGTGGATGAGCTAAGGATGAGGGCTCAGCTGCAGAGTAGGCCTGCACCAGTTCCTGAGGTAAAAAAAACAAATAAGTTTAATGAATAAGTTACATTAAACATGGGTATTTTGTGTGTCCCCAGATCTCTAATTAAACAGTAATAATGCCAACAATAATAATGTAATAATTATAATGCCCGTGGGCATATATTTCATTGCCTCTCATTGAGTGATATCTAATGACTTTTGCAACCTTTATATAAGCTGTATCAATTCCATGAATCCAATCAATTGGAGAAAAAAAATGTGGATGAGGCTGGTGTCTGCTGTGTCCCTTATGTTTCTCTCGTCTCTGTGTCCATCTGAACCTTCAGCAGGTAACTGCACACCTGCCACCACTGTCCTCCCCACCTGCCAAGGAGAGCAGAAAGGTTGGTCAACCGAGCCAAAACGCTCCCGCTGACATCTCAGCTCAAAGCAAGAGCGGAGTTACGGAGGGGCAAGTGCAATCTGAGGAAAACGTATCGGCAGCCCGACTCAGGCGGCGCATGAGGAAAGCTGCGGTTACGCCCTTTGCCACCTCTGGGCCAAGGGCAGGGGAAGATGGAGCTGCATCCTCCAACGTCATCCCTGCCCAAGCCTCCTGCAAACAGGACCAGCGTGTTGTGGCACAGAAGAAGGCCTCCTCCTCATCCTCATGCTCCTCCAACAGCAGTTTGGATCGGGCCAGAGTTGCCCGTAGACAGCTTCCTGTGCTCATTGGTGGCACATGCAGGTCTGCGCCCCCTAACAGTCCGCAGGGTCAGAGCTCCGGAACTGACAATGAAATCTTGGCTGGACTGAAAGCTCCAATGAATAATGACACATCAGTTCAAAAACGGGATGAGCCTGAGGACTGCTTGTTCACTCCAGTGGATGAGTCAGATATGGGGAGAGAAATGAACATTCAGGAAAATATCCTAGAGCAGGCAGTGGTAGAGAGAGAGGCACGGCGCAACGGAGAGGAAGAGAAGGCTGACAAGGTGAGGCAGCTGAAGAGGAAAGAGCAGGAGAAGCTCTTCAAACACCTTGAGAACAGAAAAGAGCAAAACCAGAACCTTCTGGAGGAGAGGAAGAACTATGAGGAGAAGGAGAAGAAGGTGAAGAAGGTAAAGAAGGAGAAGAAGGAAAAGAGAAAGCTTCCTGAGAACACATTGAAAACAGAGGCCAAAACTGAACCTCGGGAACCAGTCACGGAAGAGGAGAGGATTGGAGCCCAGAAAACCAGGAAGAGTAAGGAGGAGCCAGGAAAGGCCAAGAGTTCGGAGAAGGAGCAGTACGCAAACATGTCTGAGAAGAGGACGTCATATCGATCAGTGGAGCACCGGGAGAGACATATCAGGGAAAGTGCCAGGAGACAACGTTTTGTTATCAGCGGAGACATGTTGATGAACGCGTTTAACGCTGTTGTGTCATGTTTTTGCCTACCATTATGCCTGTGTGTTCGCCTGTCAGAATGGTGTTGTTGTTGCACTTGTGTGCTGAACAACGAGGAATGTTATATACAAGGCCCAAACATTCGTAGTGCATGTTTCCGATAAACAGCCAGGGAAACCAGGAAGCCAAAGAAAAAGTGGAAAAGAAGATGACAGGCCTACGCTCTTACGCGCCATTCGCTGGTTAATAGGTGGTATAGCGAGCAGAAACTGAAATCTCCAACATCTTCCATCCCTACTGGGGGCATCGGTGAAATGTTTCTTCAAATGACTTTTTTGCCCAATTATGTCCCCCATTTGTCCCATCCATACAGGTGAGGGATCCCCAGAAAGGGTCTCACCACTGGCAGCTCCTGGCCTCGGCCCTCCAACCCTCCTTTCTTTCTCATCCCCTTAGTGCTGCAACCTCCTCTTTTACTTCCTCATATATCAGCCTGGCAGAAGCATAGGCTCCCTCTGCTCAAGAGTTCCACCTGATAGGTCTAAATGTTTCCTTGCCACGGTCACCATCGACTACTTTTAACATCAGACTGGATATTCTCTTCCAAATAAAAAATAGAATTTCAAGAGCAATGTATGTTTCATTTACCATGAAGAAATGATCATCAAAGTCATCTCTTTTTTTCTTAACACTTGTTTAACATTACATTGAGATAAACAAGCACAATTAAAATGAATGTGTTGTGCACTGAAGCTACTAAAAAGACGTGTAATTTTATCCAGTGTAGCCTGCTATGTTTCTGGATTCCTGTTTTGTGTGTGTTGTGTCCACAAATGCTGTGTGATGCCCTTTTGAGAGGACACCTTTAACTCTTGTCACAGTAGCATGCCTCTTCACAGATAGTTGTAAGCTGTAACAATACAAGCCGTGCTAAATGTTGGATAATTTTGACCTCAGGTTAAATAGACAAGGAATTTTGAGGTGTTCAACAGAAGTTTTGCCATATATGTATATATGTCTATGAGTCTTGCTCTCTGGTGATATATATACATCATAATGTCATGTAGGCTATTCCAGTCATTATGACAGTTTCAGGCAATTTCATGTCGCTGGGTTTGATTTCTGAAGAACAGTGTAGGAATATACAGGATTAAGAATCTGAAAATATAGCGCTCCACCTCATATCAGCAATGAGCCTGTAGACTTTTAATGAATCTATGGAAGATGTAGGCTTGCTTAAAAAGTAGGGTGTCCTGCATCCTCCACAAATGATGACACATGAATGTAAAAACAAAGTCACGATCTAGGTAGGCTAGAAGTTCTGAAGTCAATTTTACATGACATTACAAGATTCAGCAAGAAAATGACACATGGTAGCCTATAGCCGACTATATGAAATAGAATACATAAATGAATGGACAGAAATATGTCCTCTTAAACACTGATATTTTAACCAGCTGGCATAGATTCAGGTTATTAAAATTTCATGAAATACAGTAAACAGGGTAGCTTAGTAGGCCTAATGAATATAGGCTATTAGAAATAATAAATTGTTGATGCTAAAATAATAAATAAAAATGAGTAGGCTAGGCTAATCTAGGCTACTCTGCTTCAACTGCTCGTTGTTGGCGTATCTGCCTCTCCAAAACTCATCTTTAAAGAGGAACTATGCAGGATTGGCGATTTCATCTCTGGTTTCGATTTCGTTTTTCGTTTTCGCTCGTTTTATGCTTGCATATTTCTCTGCAGAGCTTCCCCGACAGCTTTAGCGTGTATATTTATACAGGCTATTTATAAATATATAAATTGCAAGCATGGTGAATTCTTGTTCCTTACGTGTCTCAGACTTCCAGATATAAACAATGAGCGATCGTCTCCTGCACAAACTGCAAGGTTGCAATAGGGATAGGGACACTGGGGGCGGGAGGAAATTATTACTGTTTTCAATGAAACTGGTCAGTCAAGCGAAACAACGATTTCTGAGCGATTTTATGACTATGAAAAAGTTGCATAGGGTCTCTTTAACGTGAAAAGCCTCTATAACCTAACTGTAAAAAGAAGTAGTTAAGAAAACCATTTCAACTTAGTGGTGTTGAGAATTAGTTTTTTCAGTACCGACTTGACAGCTTTGTTATTTTGGACTTGGACTCGACCTCTGGACTTGAGTCGGTCTTGTCTTCACGGTTTCTTTCTTGTGGACTGCTGTCTCTTTGGGAATGAACTCACGTCAGCCTGGCAGCTGACTCTTATTAGCCAATCCTATTGCAGAAGTTGTAGCCTAGTTGTGAACAGGAACGGTTTCTCATGATCGAGCTGCACCCTGTGGCTGCACCTCCCAGACTGTGGCCCTTTCCGAAACGGATCCCTACTCACTTCGACTCGGTTAGCGAGTGAACTTCCTTTTCAAGTCCACTCGTGGGTGCGGAGAACACTCGCATTTGAAGGGTTAGGGGGTTAAAACAGCGCTACATTTCGGATGCGCTTGAAGGGAGAAGGAAGTTGACGTCATATTCGTTTTCATAGAAATTATGAAGCCAATATTAAATCGCCAATTAAGATGTTCTGGACACCCCTATGTATTAGGATATACATCCCTCTTCTCTCCTTTCATTACTATGAGTGAGGAGTTGCATTTTATGCTTTATTTAACATCAAATTATAAAAGTGCTGTAAATGCGACCTGCACATGTGTTCAAATATTACAGCCTACTTCTGTACGATCTTGCACATTTTACTGAGTATCAAACTGAACATGAGTTGTTACAATGTAGCTTAAATCACGCTTTTATCTGTAAATGCCGTCATACGGACCAAAAAACAACTGGCAGGGAGATTCACGAGCTGCACGAACACTTGAAAACGGTTGCACCTGCGTTTCAAGTCAGCATCGATGCTGACTTGCTCCTGGAGGCGTGGTAGCCCCTCTCCCTAGGCACTTCACTCGACTCAAAATTCGTTTCGGATGATATTTAATGTGGCGGACCCTCGCGTGAACGCGCAAACGAAGTGGAAGTGTGTAGTGTTAGGATTTAGGGTCTGGTTTCGGAAAGGGCCTGTCTGCTGCTGGAAGTAGCCTAGGAAGCTACACACAGCGACGAATAGGTTGAAATAGAATAGGATCTATTCAGCTGGTTTGGGAAAATATTGTGAGTAGCGTAATCCGAATGAAGCATGTATAATCTCGGTTAATACGAACCTGATGCCGTTTGTCAAACTGATTTCGATGATCAGGAACGACTTACATCTAAAAAAGTGAAGTCAGAGTTAAGTCAGACAGTTTTTCTTTAGATATAGGCTATTTTCTCTTGGTAAGCTTAACTTCTTGCTGAATGCAACATAATTAGTTGCACGATGTACATTGTTTCCTTTGAATGTAAGGACTTCACAACTTCACATCGTTACCTGTATCTTGCTAGTAGTGATTGAAGTTTGGCCTCTGCTTCACAGGCGACCTCACGCCCATACACTCCAGTCTGTGTAGGCCTACATCGCATACCACCACACCCATGATAGGCCTACACTAAAGCTGGGAACATCCACAGATGATGGGATCAATTCTGTGTTTCGCGAGTACTAAGTTCAATATGCAGGCCAATAAAGTTGAAGAAATTCACTCCTTAAACTTCATCTTGTGCTCTCTGTCTGGTAGGGAGATATGAAGGCCCTTACTTTGCTTCAGTCAGGCCTGGACCTTGACCAGCGCTCCAGGGCCAGCCTCCTCTCCAACTATGCTCCAAGTCTGGAAAACCGAGTCCTAGCCCAGTCAAACACTACCTTGTCGCAGTCCCTCACCAAGCCTCCGTCATGGATGACCCAGACCCCCAGCCAGGGGCTGTCCTGCCCCTCCCTCCAGCCATCTAACCTCTCCTCCACAGTGTCCACATCTCCGCTGCTGTCCTCCAGCGCTTCTGTGGCTCTCTGTGGCCCTGCATCCTTCGGCTGTTCCTGCTCCTCCTCCTCCTCCTCCTCTCACCTCCTCAGCACGGAGAACGCTCTGCTGAAGAGAGACCCTCTTCTCTCCCCTCTCTCCTCCCTCAGGAGCACTCTGTTGCCCCCCAGCAGTGTCTCCTCTGGCCCACAGCTCCCCCATCCTGCCCAAACTGATGAGAATCAGAAACAGCCCAGCGAAGATGAGAGGGAGAGATGCTTTAGGCTTGACGATATCACCAGTCAGGTATCTTTTTTTTATGGAATCTTGGGTTGTTCACTTTGACTGTTAGAATTAGAATGTACAGTACCACTCTATGACTGCAAGGCTATGTTGTTCATGCCAGAGCCATAGAAAGAGAGAGTTGCAGCACGCTTTGATGTTGCCGCCACACGATCAAAAGTTCCAAAAAACCTGCGAATGGCTGAATCGCAGGAGGGTGGGATGTACTTCTGGATGCTGCTGGAGGGTGTGATCAATTAATTCATAGTCTACTGACCAAGAGATTGGCTGTAAATAGTTCCAAAAGTCCCATAACGAGGAAATAGCCTGGAAAAAGTGCAGCCATTTTTTCCTATGGAGGTCTATGGGAGTGTCACCACTCTGTTTTATCTACCGCTCTGGTTCATGCCATCTAAAGCATGTGGGTTACTTTAAAGTAATTGAGCTTTTTTTGCATTGAGTGTATGCTATAATATGCTGTTTTTATGTGACACTTGCAACCAGAGCTCCAGTTCAAATGACACTATACCAATTCCATGAACTTCATGTTGTGTTATCCTTGGTCAGAACATTTTAAGGCGCATACAAATAAAAAGAAGACAGAAGATTCATACAGTGCATTCAGATTATGAGAACAAAGAACAAAACATTGTTATGATATCAACTACGTCTGTGTAAACTACTACGTCTTTACATTCTTTTGTCTGTGTAAAATGTAAGGCATCTGATTTTGGATACATTGAAGATGAGGACCCTGAGCAGTCAATAGTGATGCCTGACGTTAAGTTGGATTTGGCAGAGGAAGAGGAGGAGCAGATCATAGCTCCTGATGAGGAGTTTACAGTGAGAACATACCATGTTGACAGTCAGCTCGAGGACCTGAAAGATAAGAAGGTAAAGCATACAGAATAGACACACCCGGTCAAAATACACATTCTTCCTCTTGCTGTCAGATTTGTTGTACATTCATGTATTCCAGTTGTCACAGCCACAGCAGTAGTCCCCTTTGTCATCACTGTAGATTTTAATCTCTTCCTGGTTGTCTCATGGACCCTGTCTCTATTGTGCTTTGGCCTTTTGCTCTCCCACCTCTGTCAGTACCGTCTGCTGAATGCAGTGTGCACTTCACTGGTGATGAAGACCTGCACTCCGGGTGAAAAAGACTGGGATGACGAGAAGAAGGTTTGGAAGACAGTCATGAACCTCTCAGAAGACATCTCCAAGAAAGACCCCGAGTTTCTCCTCAAGGTGCGTTGATTGGTCACTGGTCAGTCGGTATTTGGAAGCTGCATCACTCCGTATGTTTCTCTAGAGAGGCAGCGCCACTGATCTTTCCGATCCCTGTATTTTGTCCCTTTCTTTTCTACTTTTTTAAGGGTTTAAAGTTTTCCCTCACTGTGCCAGAATTCATGTCTATAAATTAAGATTTGAAAGTAGATATATATTTCATAACAGCTTTGAAAATGTCATAACTTTAGGCACAAATCTTTTCTTTGAACGCATATGACCCCAGGGGTCTACCGACCAGTTGTTGCGTCTGTGCTTTAGAGACAATACATGATAGAGTGTCCGTAGGCATTATATACATACTGGCGAGGCATCATTAATTAGCAAATACTGCACATTTATGTACTGTAGTGTATTCTTACAGGATATTCCCATGGTTTTGGTTACAGCTAAGGTTAGGGTGGGCTTTAGATTTTGTAACAGTGTGTCTTTACATAAAATAATATTTAAAAATACAGCATTATAGCTTCCTCTCCATTGAACTGGTCCTCTCTCCCTCTGGTCAGGTGGCAGTGTACACCAGACAGGAACTGAACATTCGCATCACTGCCAACTTCCTGCTGGCACTAGCTGCCCACCTTCCTGCTACGAAGCCACATGTACGCCGATACTTCTGTGCCGCCACACAGCTGCCTTCTGATTGGCTGGAAGTGATAAGAATCTACTCAACTGTACGTTTGTGCTGCACATCAGCTGTACCTTGTCTCTGCTTGATTGTCTACTGATGTTACTTAATGACTGAAAGAATTAGCACATTTGTTCAGAGCTTTTGTTCAGGTCTGAACCAATGTTTCAACTCCTGTAATGATCTTTCTGCCATCGCATCCCCAGTGTTTCAGCAAGTCTCTGCCTTCCTGTTTGAAGAAAGGCCTCACTGATAAATTCAAGCAGTTCAGTGAATATCAGCTGGCAAAGTACAACACGCGGAAACATAGGTGCAAGCATAACAAGAAACCCAAGGCCAAGGTAGACCACTGAGCTTGCATGGTGATAAACATGTATAGACATATTCAGGAAATCTTATGTTTGCATACATACTATATGGATGTAGACATAACAGCATTTGATCATGTAATGATATGGATGTCTGTTACTCTCACAATGTTTTCCCTTCTGCCACTGTTCTGTTGTCCAGGTGGTATCAGATGAACAGTGGACCAAGTGGGCAAACCTGGTGGGGTCAGAGTCTGAAGCCCTGCAGAAATATGTGAGCATTTCCTTATCATATTATCCTGTAGGCATGATCAGTGCTTTGGAACCTGCAAGACTCCATGGTCATGCTGTGGTTCCTGTGTGTGCCTTTGAGTCCTCCATCCAAAGGGATTACATTTAGCCTGTCACTTATAGTACTGGACTGGGTGCTTGTTCAGCGCTCATCTCATACAATCAGTAATTGGATGAGATACTGTGCCATAACTTACACATAGGAGCACATTACTTGAATATGAGACCAGGCTGCGTAACATTGTATAATGTGTGTCACCACTTGTGCCACACCAGCTACAGAGTGATGCTCGTCAACCGGTGGACAAGAAGCAAAGCGAGTTCAACCTGAAGAAAATGATCGAGCGCCTACACATCAAAGAACCTGCTGAGCATGTTATGGCTGTACTGGGGAAGAGGTGTGTCTGTGTTTGCATGGATTTATTCTTGGTTGTGTGGTGGGTCTGTCTCAGTGGTTGTGTTCTCACAGTGGTCTTTGTCTTAGACAAAGCGTGGCTGATGGATTCAGAGCAAACACTTCAAATTTGGAACATTGTGTACTGCACATGTTACAATGTAGCAATCCATTAAATTGCATCAAGAAGTAAAGCCAGGTTACGAACATACATTACAATTCCTCAAAGTACAATGAATATACTAATTAACATTATTTTGAAGCTTAAAGTTAAAAACTACCAACTTTTACCATAGAATGTATACTGCATACAAACTGGATGAAAAAAGTACCAATACACAAGTGCAAAAGTACAGTATTCACAAGCTCTAAACTGTGCTGACCATGCACACTCACAGTGTTGGTGTTTCCATGTTGGATTCTAACCATTCCACTAAGAAAGCCTGACTGGAAACACTTGAAATGTGCAGTAATAACTCTTGATTCACATAGGGTGAAATAATTATAATTAATATAATTTCCACATATAAGCTTAAAATATGCAAATGTGTTGATTGTAAGTCCAGCTACTGACACGGCCTCCTCTCCCCACTTATCCTCAGGTACCCAGCAGACATGCAGGCTTTCTCTCGTAGCGGCCTGAACGGGACCTGGCAGAAGGAGTTGTCAGGGAAACGCATGAAGCTGAAGCAACCGAACACCTGGGATCGTTTGGTCAGTCAGGAGGGAAATAAGGCTGCCACCTGGGAGAAGCTGATTGGTGAGGAGAAACTGGAGTGCATTGCGTCATTTGACATCACACCAGATTGCACTAGCCTAGTTTTTAGAAGTGTATTCCAATTCAATGCACTTTTTCCTCAACAAATTGTTTCTCACAACTCTCTTGTAAATGCATTCTGTCTGTGCGCTCTGGCATTTCTACACAGTTCTTGCTCTGAGAACGGGAATCAAAAAAGCTACTGTATACACCTTTTCATCCAATCAACTATTCGCTTCATAAACACGGAAGTAAAATTCGACTGTCTGTTGAGCACCACTGTCAACAACCTTTTCCCTGAATTGTTGATTGTACCTTCAACAGTTGTTCAGATTCTTATGCCACCTGTAGTGTCTGCCATTACCAACACATGGAAACAACACAGTTTGTCACAACACAGTTCAACACACAACACATTGACAATAGCCACCACAGTCCATGTTATTGCTAGTGATTCAAACACACCTGCACCTTAATTGTTTCAGTGGAGACAGTCCAGCTTGTCGAGACAGAAAACACATGTACCCTGACATATCTCCATGTCTCTTTATTTGTTGTTGTATTGTTGTTGCAGATAGTAAGTCGCTGCCTTTCATGGCCATGCTGAGAAACCTGAGGAACATGATCACTCAGGGCATCAGTGAGAGGCATCACCAGAAGATCCTGGCCAGACTCACATCCAAAGTAAGCTGCTCAAGCCGTCTAACATGACACATAATCAACACACACATGCACTATACTATGCACACATATACACACTCTCTTACACACAACACACATACTCTTTGCACACATATACATCTCTCTCTCTCTCTCTCTCTTTCTCAAACCATCTCTCTCTCACACAGCCACACACACATGCACACCCAGCCACGCATGGCATCTGATCTTCTCTCCATGAAAAGTGAGACTTCCTGTAGAGCTGAATTACTGAATGGAATAAAATAAATGGTTAAGTTAATGAAAGAAAGAAAGAAAGACAAAGAGAAAGAAAGAAAGAAAGAAAGAAAGAAAGAAAGAAATACAAGCCTGAAGACATTATGCACACCTCTCAGTCCATGCATTCATGCATCAGTCATGCATCTGATAGAAGGAAATAGAGCACATGTGTGAGAGCCTGTTGTGTGTTTTGTCTCTGCAGTCATCTGTAATTCAGAGCAGACAGTTCCCATTTCGCTTCCTGTCTGCATATAAGGTCATCCTGGAGCTGGGCAAGACAGGTAGGACAAACCTGTGCCTGTGTGGTACACTCCCTTGTGTCCGATTATGTTGTGGCCAACACATTTCCAGTGTTGTGTCCGAATGTTAAAAGTTGGGAATGACGCCCAAAGGAGACATCTTGTAATGTAACCTATTCAACGACCAACAACGTGATGAGAGGGCTACGATTGATAGGTCTTACGACCAAGACACGGCAAGATTTTGTGGTTCTCTGATCATCTAATCTGACATGGTCAATCGTAAAAGATCATCGTGGAAGACAGAAAATCATTTAGTCTGTACAGGCCATTAAAGTGACACCCTAGGCCTTACCGAAACTGAAACACAAACACAACACTACGTCTGCAGCACAGAGCAGCAACAACAACTAGGGGTGTCACGATACCAAAAAATCAGTAGTCGGTGCCAATACCAGCAAAATTACACGATTCTCGATGCCAAATTCGATACTACCGTATAAAAAAAGGATTTTCTAAAATCCCATGTACTTAATGAATTTCTTTAAATATTTGCAGAATACTGAAATATAATTTCTACAGTGCATAACAGAATACAGTATCCAATTGCAAGCATATCACATAGGCTTACACATAATTAATTCAATCACTTTTCTAATGGATTGTAGCCTACTGTATAAAAACCAACAACTTGCATCGCCTTTTTATCGCTTTGCTTTCATATAATGTGAATGATTTTTTTTACAAGATGCAAAGTCTTTATTTGAAACACACACACATTCTGTAACTATTCATACATTCTATATACTGAAATTTCTGATCTTCATAACAGCAAACTTTATGCAGATTATAGCCAACTATTCATATTACAACTCCACCTCTTAGATTCAGCCGTCTGGTTGAAGCCTCAAAATATTGTAAACAAAGTAGCAGGCTAATCTTATCATAGGCTACTCTACTGGTTGGACTGTTCAGTATCCCCACATGTGTTTAAGTTTCAAGGTAAGCTACTTTTTCTCCTTGGGACAGGCCCTTTTAAGTCTTGGAGTTGAAAAACATTGGTATTGAGATGGTCAGTCAACTTGAATGCAAGTTTTAATCAAATGTCTGCTGCATAGCCTGCTAATGATGCTAACCGGATTTTAAACAGCAATTTAGCTAGTCGTCTTCTGTGCGTCATTGCGTTCACGATTGTGAATGTTTTATTTGGATTAAATGTGCATGCGGGCGGGTGTCCATTGACCACGCACGAGAGCGGGCCAAGGAGAGTGAGCTTACTTCTACTGTTTGGTAAAGTTGCACGCATAGTCTACAAACGATGTGGAAGAAGAACTATCCACCTGGGCAGCGTCAGGTGCATCAGTACGACCACGCTTCCAGGAATGATTGGTTGGTTTTCATGGAGACAGACGCTGTGTGCACGGAGGGGACTGTGTGTGTGTGCATGCATGAGAGACAGACGCGTGAGTGACAGAGAGGGAGAGCAGGGAAAGGAAATTCAGCTTAACGAATGTTGCGTGTTTTTCAATAGCGTTGAAAAATAGATAAATAAATAAAATAAAAAGTAACGAAACCATATGTGGCGGCCGGTGCTGACTCTGTGGCGCATCGCCTCAAATTAGTCTATGTGTGGGAAACACTGTATTGCCCCCATCAGTTCCGGAAGAGTCGCAGCACCGATGCTTATGCTGGCGTCGGTGCTTACGGTGCTTCGAAAAAATGGGCATCGCCGGTGTTTTTTAATTTTGGAATCGAGAGGTATCGCAAGTATCGGTTCTCGTGACATCCCTAACAACAACACACGAAAGCTATTTAGAGTGCATGTACTGCATAGCAATTTAGTGTCTGTGTACAGTATACATGTACATATGTTTTATATATAAATTACACAATATATAATAATATGCAGAATTGTTAGATTGATGTGGCTGGTGCAAATTACCATCCCTGGTGTATGTATATGATACAGACAGACAGACATAGATGCCAGTAGATATAATGTGATGACATTGCCACTTCAAAAACAAGACCTGTGTTGATGTGAGGATATCTTTCCAGTAAAATGATCACAGTCCTTCTGTTCCATGCGACTCCTCTCTGTTAGCTGTAACAGCAGTAGAAGACGTACCAACCTCTGCTGCTATCCTGAAAAAGATTTTGAAGAAGCTGCCCAAAAGCAAGCGCTTCAAGAGTCTGGACTGGGAGACCGCCAAACGCAGGAGACTGAGGGTGGCCCTGGGAGTGCCTTTTGTTTACCGCATCTTCAAGATGAAGAAGCAACTTTACAAAAAAGCATGGTACTATATAGCCTCTGATCACATTGAGCTTTTCCACTCTGACACCCGTGCTACACCAGAGGCCTCATTACAGAAATGTCCGATCTTAGCTTAGGATGGTTCTATAATGGCCAAATTCTTCTTAACTTAGAAATTTAGGAATCCTAAGTTTATGTTTTTTATCATAACAGTTACAACAAACAAATATTAATCATTACAACAGAATATTAGATTGTTTATGTATTATTGATAAATATATTTTAGTTATCCTATAGCAGTTAGGATATTTTTCTTTAATGAGGCCCCAGGTCTACAACTGAAGCTTTCTGTCTGCATAGTTTTAAAATGGAATAATTAGGCTGGTCAATTTGTTTAAAGTACGCGCCGCTATCACATCTGGCATAGCCAGTTCTACTGATTACAGTGGAAGCTAATCGTTGCAGCAGACGCTCTGTGAACGAAGCGCTTCAGTTACACGCCTGGTGCAGCCTCCCTGTTAGATACTTATCACACTTACAGTTATGACCGGTAATTACATGCTCATCACATCACATTCACATAATGAAGGCATTATGATATATTATGCTTTACAGTTTATAGTATGATGTTGTTGGCAGGTTTTCATTGTTTCCATGGGGGTGTTTAGGTGAGCTAGGCAATGTTTTTGACACCAGCCAACATCACCTCTGTCACAGTTACATGGCTCTTTAATGTTATATTGGTAAAACAAAACAAGTCTGTTGATGTTTCGGTAGTTAGCTGACTAGTTTTAGACAACTGTCCTTTGGATAGAGAATTTGTGTTGATTTTGACCTCTTTCACCTTATGCCTTGATCTGCAGCAAGCAGCATTACACAGACGAGCTCTTGGCTCGCTACAGAGCAGCACTGGAGGAGGCTGTGCAGATCTCCTGCCGCTACAACATCCCACCCCTCCCTGGCCGCACGCTGGTCCTCTGCAACGCCAGTATTGGGGAGGAGAGACGCAAACAGACTTACGACTTCTGCCTTCCCCCTGACCCCGAAAAGAAGGAAGAGGAGGAGAAGACCGCACCCTCTGTAAGAGATCCTCACACAAGTCTGTCTCATGTCACTTGGTTGTTGCTGACCCCTAAATCATCAGTGTGTGTGTGTCCTCTATGTGTATGTGTGTATACGTCTGAGTGTATTTTTAATGCACGTGTGTGTGTGTGTGTGTGTTTGTGTTTGTGTGTTTGTGTGTGCGCATATTTGCCCTGCACAGGTCCAAGAACTGGCAGTGCTAATGTCACTGATGATTGTGAACTGCTGTGAGCATGCCCAGTTTGTCCTCCAGATGAATGAAGAACATTTCAAAGAGGTGACACTCCAGTCGGACGTACTGTTGGATAACGTCCGACCTGTTCTGAAGAAAGCAACGGTAAGGCTGCTTACCTCCTCAGAGCTGCTTCTAGTCAGCTGAGTGGCACAGAGGAACTTGGAGGAACACCAGTACCTTACTCCATTACACCACTTACTGTGTGGTGTGGAACATGACCAGCAGGGGGAGCTGTGGTGCAAGTGGCAGCATCCCACAGATTTATAGATAGATAGATAGATAGATAGATAGATAGATACTTTATTGATCCCCAAGGGGAAGTTCAAGAACATACCACATGCAGGCTCAGTGCTTGTGAGGACCCTGGTTGGAGTTTGAACTGAGGTCATTCCGTGCGCTATATCTCTCCCACTCATTTCCTGTCTACTCTCCAGTGCCCTGTCAACTAAAGGCTCAAAAAGCTTAGATGTACAGTAAATCTTAAAGAGAACACAATGCATTCAGGTTAAGGGGTTATGTAGCTGATTGACTAACCAAGGAGTGTGGTGTAGAGAAGACTGACACGCTAGGCTGCCCACTGCACAAAGCCATGTGGCAATGGAGAAATTATTTCTGAATCTCAATATTTTTGATTGGTCGAACCACAGTACCTTTTCCATGTTACCTTAGTCCATTTTAAATGAGCTCAGGCCCAGATAAGACCGTGCTATTTTCTGTATCATGTCAATACAATATTGGCTGTTACAATTTTGGCTGCAGTTTTTTAATTGAGTATCAAACTGTGCACATGGACAATTTTCCTGAGCCCATAGATAGACACTATGGGTGGGATAGGGTAATGCAGTTGTCCGGAGGCGGCGTGCGGCTGGGAATGTCCACCTCCTTGTTGTCCTTGTCAAGGTTGGCATGGTCGTGGACACCTCAACAGGCAACCAAGATGTAATATACAATTGAGAAGAGGGTGGGAATAGTGCATTATCAGTATACATCAAGGTTCAAGATTAAGTTCTAGCTCACTGAGAGCAGAAAAGCATTTTGTTAGCATCGTGCTCCACTACCAAAATGAGATGTGTCCAGCCTTTTGTTGACAGGACAGTGAAGACATAGCAGGGAGGTACTGTAGCTGGGGGAGAAATGGGGTGTGTGGAATGACATTTGTTTCATTATTGAGCAAACAAATAAATATCACTGCATGCAAAAAATATGACTGAAAACAAACCTCTTGTTTTTGGATTGTTTTTGCTCAGTAATGAAACAAATTCCATAGGATGTGGGTTTGAGAAATGGCCTCAGGTCAGACTCAAACTTGGGTCCCTATGGACATTGGCTCTGTGTGTGTTGTAGGGAGCTGACACCAGACATGCTCTCACCACGGCGTATGGAAGCATATGAGTTCCAAAATTCAAATGAGAATGCATTCTGCTTCGTTTCCGGATCTGACCGTGCAGGGGCAAAGCCTCGAAGGCTTTGTGCAGGGGGTCTGACCGGTCTGACAGTGCAGGCTGCAGCTGGACGGTCGTGGTCAGACCAGGAGTGCCTGTGAGTGTGAATGAAACGATGTAGCCCTGTCATTAACAGCCCTGCCCTGTTAGTAGCCCTGTGTTAGCCCCAATAATTAAATTCTACATTGAATTTTGAACATTAAATTGCAAAAGTAATTGACAATTAAATGATGAAACTGAATATTGAAAATTGAAATGCAAAATGAATTGCCATTTGAATTTTGAGACTAAAGTACCATGGCAAAATGGAATGCAATTCAATCCATGTCTTTTAAAATTTTTAACCAAAATACATCAAATTGATTTGATGATTGTATTGCCACTTTGTATATTAAAATGCATTTTGAAAGAAAGTATTGCAAATTGTAATATTAGATTGCATAATGAATTAGCAATTGCATAATGTAATGTCTTTTAGAATTGCATATTGCAGAATGTATTCTCATTTGAATTTTGGAACTCATATGCTTCCATAACGGCGGATCCAAATTCATGGCTGCCACGCTTTAATAAGAAAAACTTCACAGCTGTTGTCACTCACAACCATTTTACCAATGTAATCAATGAATGCATGCCTTCTAGGGATCAGCACTTGTTCTGTAGTTGGAACTGATGGTGTTTGGTTTTGTTGCGATTAGGAGTGGAACAACATGGACTGGAATGAGAGGAAGGCGTCAAAGTTCAACATTCTCAACGAAATGATTGCAGACAAGACTCACGTGAGTGAATATATCTGAGCACTAATTACTGTGGGCACAGGACACAGCTCTGAACAGATGTGCTGTTGCATAGTTGGTGTTGGTGATGCTTTACTTTAAGACTCAGTTAGGCATAGTGGTCATAAGCTTTTTTGCTGCGAGACATGTGGCCATGAAGATAGACTTTAAAGGTGCAGTCAAGGATTTTAATCGATTTCAAGCCCATCAAATTTTTTGTCACGTTCAGCAATCATCTCCTCAGCAGTCTCCAGCTGTCCATGCCGTGATTACACTGTAAAAAAAAAGAAAAGGTATCTGTACGTAGGCAGCCCAGACTCCGACAATTGGAAACAAACAAAGTGGGGGTAGCGTGTCTCCCAAACAGAAATTAAACCTTGCTAAGAATTTGTCTGGGAATACTGAAGGTAGGGGTGAGATACCTCCCTGACGTGTTTAGTTTCGTCCTTGGTTAAAATCTAATGTGCATTATATTCAAACTTCTGCTAAAATTAAATATAAACATTAACACAAACAAATGTGACTTCCTGCATAATCACTGACTGCATCTTTAATGCATAACTCCAGAGAAACACTGCGTCACCATACCGTTCTGTACATCTAGAATGAGATGCAGTTGCTTACTTGTACTTATTTTAGCATTGAACACAACCATTATGATTTGACTAGGAATTACCAGAGTTAAATACTTTCTTTTTTTCCAACAGGTCGACAATATCATTAGTTTTACAGGGACTTTTTACTCTTGTTTATCTGGCATTAACTTGTACAAAAAGGAAGTCAACAAGAATGCCCTAATGGTGTCTGTCCACTTGATCAGGTTGGTCACACTGTTTTGTGAGTTGTGAATATGGACTGCAAGCATATTACTTGGTTCAGTGATGTAAATAGCACCTGGCCCGTTTTCAGAGAGTATTTGCCACTTATAATTCATTATTTACCAAGTTTTGTTCTCTCTTGTAGTAACTATGGGAATGAGCCCTTAGATCGGAACTCTCTGGAGCTTGATGGCTTCAGTGAGCAAATCCTTAAGTAAGAAAACCATCTGTCTGTGTATGGTGGATGCACTGAACAATTGTACAAACCGCTTGGTGGTTATAAGAGGTCATGTTAATATTTCGCCCGTATTGTTTTCCTTTTCATAGGTTTATCTCGGAGAGGGGTTCCTCAAGGCTCCTGGACCATGTGGAGCACATGGACAAGCTGCATGGTGTTCCTGCCCCACCCCAAACCAAGGCGGAGCAGGAGCGAGCAGCAGATGTCCTCCCTCTGCCTGCAACACCTAAGCTCAGGTACCACCGCTCATCCTCAGCACTCCAGCCTATCCTCCACCTGTGGCTAAGTAGCAGTGGAGTTTGAGATACACCCCGCCATGGCTAGGCACAGATGGTCCCTGACAGGCGAGGGCCATTAGTGTTACCAAACCAGTGCCAGATCCCACCGGCAACGTGTTTGTTTACAATACCGGTCAAGATTTTGAGTACAGGTCTTCTAAAAATGTGACTTTGAATGAAAGTCTGTGTAATTCAAGTGAAGCTGGTGATGAATTAAGTCAAATGGTCTGGTAATGTGGGGTTAGTAGTTCATAGAAAAGTTTAACCGCTGAGGAAAACAGCGATGCTGATGGTATGAATAAAAAAACAGAAAGCAAAAAATGTCCAAATGATTTTTCTCTGGTCAGGTGGCGTGGGGTGCGTGTCTTCGTCTCCTCCACCTTCCGGGACATGCACGGTGAGCGGGACGTGCTGGTGCGCTCCGTCTTCCCCGAGCTCCGCCGCCGCGCCGCCCCCCACGGCCTGCACCTGCAGGAGGTGGAGCTGCGCTGGGGCGTCACCGAGGAGGAGGCGGCCCGCACCCTCCAGCACTGCCTGGGGGAGGTGTGCCGTAGCCAGCTGCTGCTGGGCCTCCTGGGGGAGCGATACGGCATGGTGCCCCCCCGGCCCTCCCTACCAGACAACCCACAGCACGACTGGGTAAGAGGAAATACGGGGGTGAGAGGTGCGGTATGCCATATGCATACTATATGTACTGCGTGCTGGTGTGTTTGTGTGTGTGTGTGCGTGCGCGCGCGCATATGTGTTTGTGTGTGTGTGTGTGTGTGTGTGTACTGTATATAATGGTGTGTATGTGCGCATATGTTTTTATTGATGTTTGTATGCATGTGTGCTCATGAGAGGTAACTCCCTCTCCACAGATTAACTCCGCTCCGTCTGGCCTGTCAATCACAGAGATGGAAATCCGTCAGTTTCAGGCCTTGTGGCCGGACTCGGCCTCCAGCCGCATGCTCCTCTACTTCAGATCACCACACCTGTCCAAGTAAATATGAAATTACCTTTTTTTTTAAATCTTTTAAAAAATGACAAGCCCATCTTTCAGGTCATGGTGTTTGGAACATAACTGTTTAGACAGACATTTCTCAGTTCTGAGCCTTCACGTTTACATTGTCCCTGCTGTGTTTGACTTTTGCCATCACTATCTATCTCCATGTTGCTCTTCATAACCACGAGAACACCATGGCATAGCAAACAATAGTTAATAGCAGTAATGCACTGACTCTGTCCCTGGATCTCGTTGTGTTCAGGTCTGTGCCTGTGGCGTGGAGATCAGACTTTGTGGCTGAGTCTAAAGAGGCTGAATCCAAGATGGCTGACCTGAAGAGCAGGATCCGCAGCAGCGGAGCTAAAGTGATGGAAAAGTGAGTGATATCTTACTACTCTTCTTTCATGATGCTGAACCCTTATGTGCCTAGTAAATAACATGTAATCAATGGGCCCTCTTATCCTCAGTTATCCGTGTGAGTGGGGTGGTGTTGTGGATGGAAGGCCATATGTGAAGGGGCTTGAAGACTTTGGGAGAGCTGCAGTGGAGGATTTGTGGGACACACTGCAGAAACTGTTTATAGAGGTTAAGCTTTTTTTAAAACTTCTTTTTAAAGATATTATCAAACACTTAGGGCCACTTTCCCTAGCCTGACTCTCGCCAGACCCTTGTAGTTCCGCCATGCTCCACCAGAGGCGTTTCGCTGAGCTCCACACAAGGGTCTGGGCTCGAGGGCAATGCAAACTCCTTCAAGGGAGCAAAAAATAATGAACCAATCGCCGGAGGGGATTTCATCGATGTGACGTAGTGCCGAAGTGACTGTCTGATTCAAACAACAATGGCGGCACACAGCGAGAAGTCTTGTGCTGACATTGATTCTGCCATTTCAACCGTTTTGTCGAATTTATCGAGTATTCATTCTTTAAAAGATGAACAGAGAATGGTTTTGAAGGCATTTATTGGTGGCAAGGATGTTTTCACTCTTCTTCGGACCGGGTTTGGCAAGAGCTTGAAGTAGCCTAGCATGTCATTCAAGATAACGGACAAGTGGTTTATCAAATCACATGCAAGGATTTTTTTACAAGGCCCCGCCTTCAGAAATACATCTCCTATGGAGAAGTCCCAGATCCTTGTGTGAAGCTCAGCGAACTACAAGGATCTGGCGAGAGTCAGGTTACACTTTCCCAATCGATAGATTTAGTTTTAAGATTAAGATAAAGTCTCTATTAAGCCTAGACTAGTCCTAAATTTAATGACATTTCGAATTAAAAAACTCCATTGAAAAAAGGCCGTAGGAGATCTAACATTTTGCCAGAACAGATGTGTGACTTATGTTTCATGTATTGCTACTTTCACAGGAAGTGGTTGAGACTGATGCCAGTTCTGAGATTAAGGAACAGGAAGTGTACCAGGCTGCCCTGCAGAAGCAGTTCTATGGGCGTGGCAAGCTTGTTTCCATGGCGATGGAGGAAGTGAAAGAGACTCAGAAGAAAGGAGGAGTGGTGATGGTGGAAGGAAATCCTGGAGAGGGCAAGACTGTCTTCATGGTAACTACACACACACACACACACACACACACACACACACACACACACACCATACTCTCCACTTGTACTATAATGTTTGAAGTTAATCTATCTCTTGCCCCCACCTTGATTCAGGCTGGTTTAGCAAATGCACTTCAGACTGTAAACAAGACCCAGAGGTGTGAGGTCATATCCTACTCCACTGCTGCCAGCCAGTCAGCATGCAGTGTGGAGAACCTGCTGAGATGTCTCATTCATTGGTTGACAAAGCGAAGAGAAGGAGATGAAGAGGAGAAGCTCTCCTCCTCTTTGTCCTATAAGTAAGTATCAGGAGTTCACAGCCAAACATATGTTTGCATTTATCACAGCATTAAATGCAACATTAATTTCTGTATATCTAAGAAATGTATGACGAAATGAAGTGATGATATTCTATTCATGGGTTTCATCAGGTCCCTTTGCACAGGTGAATTAATCAAACACCATGCATTGATACTGTAATCAAGGTGCTTGATTTTATACACCTGTGGAAAGGGACCTGATGAAACCCATGAATATTCTGTAGTTCAAGTCAGACTTACTGATCTGTTTTTTATTTTGCAAAAGAGAATTACTGGCAGAATTTGACACTCTTCTGAGTGATGTGAAGAGCGGCCATTTACTTGCCTTGTTGATTGATGGGGCGGATGTTGTGCAGGATGCTCAAGGCAGTTTCATTTCTGATTGGATACCTCAGGATTTACCTCAGGTAAGTGCTGAACCTGGCATTCTGTTTTGATATAAGATGATGTTCCTGGTTGAATAGACAAGAACACATTCTTTGCATCATTACATGCATTCTGCAAGCAATCACTTTTCAGTACCTATCGGGACCTTTTTTTAGGGTGTTTCTCTGGTTCTGAGTGTTACTACCAACTCAGATCTTCAGCAACCACTGCTCAAGAAAAAGGGTTCGATCTCACTTCCCCTGGGACAACTGTCCCTGCCAGACCGGAAGGAGATTGTTCAGAAGGAGCTCAGTGTCTATGGAAAGAAACTCAGTGACTCTGCATTCAACAATCAGGTAAAGAAACGCAGTGACTCTGCATTCAACAATCAGGTAATTTTCTTGGCCATTTGAATTGGCTTTGAGTCAGAGCCATGGTCATTTTCCTGTTCCTTCTCCCAGTCGCACTAAATCTCACTTCCTGGATCCCTAAAATGACCCATCTACTGTAAGTTGGATGAAAATGGCCACAAAACAATACTTGGCTCCTTATGTTTGTCACTTAACAATTCTAGACAGATATATCTAGATTCTAACACTCTTATTGGGCACAGTAGTGGAAGAAAATCTGAATAATTAGAGTGCATGAAAATGCACTCTACTGTTATCCAATATCTTCTTATTCTTCTTCTAACGGATTTTGTGAATTTCACTGTCCTTACGAATAGGCAAGGTCATTTGTCACTAAATTAACAACACAGATAGAAACACTCGCTTTTATTTTAAAGCACTCGTTCCCAAAAAATAGTTTGATGCAAAACAGTAAATCCAACTTCAAAAAGCTTACTGGGAGCAAACAAAAATATCTTCATACCTACTGCCGTCCTGTCTTGGTAGTGGCTGGGGCTGGCACAGCACACAGCACATGAATGGCAGCTGGTCCACTGGGGTGCAGGAATTTTACCTTGTAGTCCTCCAGCTCCTCTGACTTCTCCAAGGCATACCCTACCCACCATTTTCCATCATAGACACATATTGCCCTACCTGCACATCATGCTGCGGTGCCTGAGTGGCATTCTGAACAGTGTAAGACGTATGAAGATATTCAAATGGCCTTTGAGAACTTCACAGCCACCAACTAATGAAAGGCCTATTTTAGATTGATCGTTAAAACATAATTTCAAGTACATAATTCGGTGTAAAGTAAGTAAAAGTAAAATATAGCCTTTCCATTCCATTCAAATAGCTACCAGAGTTAATGCCTTGTAAAAGTAGCAAAATGCTACTGTTTTGCCAGAGGGGGGTGCCAAACTTCACTTTTTTTTATTGTAAATGTTTATTCTGGTGTTACCAAAACACCTGTAACTACATGCATTTATTCTGTGAACGGGGCTTAGATGCAATATTAGAACTTTACACACTACATGCCCATATACTTTTCTATTTCCACATAGATTTTCATGATCCTACTACCTACCCCACATAGCTTTTCAGCTGCATGAAAATGACACAAAAATACAAACATGCCTTGTTTTATCCTTATTATTGTCAAATTCATTTGATTTGGAGACTTCACATTTTGGGACAACATTAACAAAGGATTATATTTCTATAGAAAAGACTCATTGATGGCAGGTGTGTCCCAATAAAAAAGTTTTGAGACCCTCAATATCACTTTTTTTGCATGTTTTTTCAGAAACTAGGGACTTCTGTACAACCAATGAGACTATGGTACAAACATTTAATCATTGAATCTTACTGAGAACATGCTTGTCTTCCATTCTATAAAGTTTAGTCAGGCTAGGAATGATAATTTTTAAGATATGAGTACCTTAACATGGCCTCCAAGATAAGGTCATTTAGAGAGTGTAAAAATGCAAGGGCAAAAAGACAATGAAAACAATAGAATTGAACAAAAATATTTTACAGATTTTAGTTATGGAACCTCAACATTGTGTAGACAAACTTTGATGAAAATCCGAGTCGGTGCTGCAACCATTTTCCTGGATTTTGTCTGATTTGACACGGAATGACCCTCCTGCTCCTATGGGAATTTAACATAGGGGTCAAATACTTATGCAACCTGTATTTTTACATTCTTCAATCACAAAGAAAATTAGTGTCCTAAGCGGTTTGATTTTTACTATTTTTTTTAATTGAGGCATTACAATCAATTCTCAAAAGATGATTTTATATTCCTCTTTTTAGTCAACTTTAGCATGGGTGTGAATACTTACTATACCCACTGTACGTCTTCTTGGATGTGTGAGCTTGTTGTGTCCTGTCTCCAGCTCCAGACCCTGCTAATGAAGAAGGGGGCGGTCAGCCCACTCTACCTGCACCACGCCTGTGAGGAGCTCAGGAGCTATGCGTCCTTTGAGAAGGTCAGATGCCTCCCTGTACTTATAAAAGGACATCAACAATGGCGTGGGCAAAACTGTCTTGACTAATGGCATGCACATGCACAAGTGAAGCTGATGCAGGAAATTAAAGCAGATGTATTTTTCTTTTTTAAATGGTCTCCTTTTTAAGTATTTCATATTTAGGGCTTCAGCTTCGAGACATGCTTGTCCTCTTGGCTGTGATGCTATGCCTTACAGTCAGTTCTTGTTGTTTATTGTTTTCGGTCAGATGAAGGACAGCCTGCAGAGCCTTCCTGCGACTCTGCCTCAGCTGATTGAGCACAGTCTGCTCCGGCTGCTCTCCCAGTACTCAGACTGGGCCCTGCGCTGGGCACTGGAGGTTCTGGCCGTCAGCACCCACGGTGGGCCATCCCTCACAAACATCTCACTGTATACTTGTTTACTCATACTTGTCGGCTTCGTGTGCGCTGGGCTCTAGGCTCATAGTCTTTTCCCCCACAAGCTTCTCACTGTCTAAGACAAATACTTGAATTGTGTCCTGAGCCAAATTATATCCTATTTTTTTTCATTATTGTCTCTTTTAAATAGTTAATGCCCAATTGTCCACTTATCTTCCTGTTATTGTTCCATACTTTGAAGACATTATGATTTCATGATAATATTGTTTTGCATCCATATGACCTCACCATCTGGCTCTTGTACAGGTCTGAGGGAGAGGGACCTTTATGCTGTACTGAGCATGTGCAATGACCTCTCTCGCAAGGGGGGCCAGGTGACCTGGCAGGAAGCACTTAAACTGGCCAGACACCCACAGGACCGCATTCCCATGGCAACCTTCACTCAAATGGCCCGGTGTTTGCAGAGGTATTGAATATGAGGTTTGATACAGAGTCAGACCTAGGGCAATAGAGGTGAAGGGGAAGTAAACAAAATAGGTGGAAAACAGAGGGACAATTTATTCACTCACAGTGTGCAGTCCATTTATTCTTCTTCCAGCTGAGTCAGTCAACTTTCTTGACTTGAATTTGTTTTTACACTAATGATGTTGGAATGACACAAGAAAACAGTTGATAGGGTTAAAAGTCTTCTCTTTCCACAGTCTTCTTGATCCGTCCAACGCTCACAACCCAGACGGCTTCCTGACAGTGTACAATCCTGACGTGATGTGCGCCTTTGAGGAGCTCTTCCTGTCAAAAGAGGAGGACCGAACTAGAGCTCGTCTCCTGCTCTCAGGTACCCAGAGAGGCCCTTGCACTGCAGTCATCCATTTACGCACCGTTTGATTTTAATAGTAAGTCAATGATTGCTACAGTATGTAAGTTAGTAGAGGTTGCAAAACCCTGAATTGGTGAAATCTAAAATGTATTGTATCTAAAGGGACAACATGGGATCCATATTAGCATACTCTAATTAGTGTGTGTGTGTGTGTGTGTGTGTGTGTGTGTGTGTGTGTGTGTGTGTGTGTGTGTGTGTGTGTGTGCGTGTGCGTACATCACCTCGCTCAGCTCACCTGTGGGTGCAGGCAGACCCTCAGGGGAAGGACACCTTCCTGCACTGTGACTCTGATGCCCTCACCCACCTGCCCCATCACCTGGTCAGTGCCCTGTTTGACCTTTAACCTTCGGTCTCTTTGGACCCCTGTGAGGCTCCACTCTCTTTACGCCGTGCCTGTGTCTGTCGTGTCTGTGTCCAGAGGAGCTGTGGCCAGTGGTCAGTCTTGTCTCACCTGCTGTCCAGCTACTACTTCCTGTGGGCCAACGTTAGGTTGCGGCTCCTGCACCGCCTCTTGGAGACATATGCTTCATTCGGTGAGTCCCCTTTATTCTGGCCACCGTCCTGAACCAGTAGCCCAAAAGACAAAAAGGACACTCTAAATAAGTATATTAAACCCTATGGATTAAGAATGGGATGTCGCTTAAAGGGATATTCCGCCATTTTTGGAAATACGCTCATTTTCCACCTCTCCTCGAGCAAAACAATCGATATTTAACTTGTTCCCGTTCATCCAGCCATTCTGTGAGTCTAGCGATACAACTTTTAGCTTCAGCCTAGCATAGATCATTGAATCGGATTAGACCATTAGCTTCTCGCTTGCTAGCTTCATGTTTAAAGAGTTACTTCACCCCATAACTCCACCCACTTTACATTTCTGAAAACAGCTTTCAAAATGGGCGAGACGTTCTGAAATTTGGAGAGAGAGTGCAGCACTGCTGCAACCAATCAACCATGGTGATTTCGTGTCAATCTGGGAATGAGTGCTGCAGACATGGCTTATCACAGGTAGGCTAATCAGGGCAGCAGGTGTTGGGGCGTTTCAGTCCTAATTTGTAACGACCCGGTGACGTAGTGTCGGACTAGAAGTGCAGGACAACGTCATCATTCCAATAGTATTTTGGACCAACATGCCATGGCATGTTTTCAAACGGTAGTATGCGCGAGAGAGCAATATCTCCAATACAAAATCAGACGAAATGTTACGTTTGTCGAGAAACACGATTTTTGTCAATATTAACCCTGGTAATAGTACAGTTCACCACTTATGAGTATTTTCAATCAATCAACAGCTCAAAAAACCTATTTTAGGGTGCAGTGACCCTTTAAAAGTGACTAAGATTTCTGGTAATTTTCCCATTTAAAACGTGTCTCCTCTCAAGTTAGAAAGTGCAATAAGACCAACTGAAAATGAAACCTGCCGTTTTTCTAGGCTGATTTGATAATAATTATTGGCGTAATAATCAAGGCAACTTGCAAACTACTGGCACTACTACTGCTTGTTGTCTATGGGGACTATTTTCAGATGCTGCGTACGATATCACTGCGCCTATGGTACGTTTGCAAGTTGCCTTGATTATTACGCCAGATGAGAGTGTAGTTCCATGTCAAATCAGCCTAGAAAAACGCCAGGTTTCATTTTCAGTTGGTCTTATTGCACTTTCTAACTTGAGAGGAGACACGTTTTAAATCGGAAAATTACCAGAAATCTTAGTCACTTTTAAACATGAAGCTAGCAGGCGAGAAGCTAATGGTCTAATCCGATTCAATGATCTATGCTAGGCTGAAGCTAAAAGTTGTATCGCCAGACTCACAGAATGGCTGGATGAACGGGAACAAGATAAATATCGATTGTTTTGCTCGAGGGGAGGTGGAAAATGAGCGTATTTCCAAAAATGGCAGAATATCCCTTTAAGTTCATATGCGAGTCAAGGCAGGTGACCCAATACTTTTGGCAGCATAGTGTATGGATCAATTGTGTGCTCAGTCTGCCCAATAAATAGCTTTGGATAAATCAATAAATACAGGACATATTTAATAAACTTTTTTTCTCACCCCTCCCACCCCCAAACCCACCTCATCACACCACACACGAAGATGGAGTCATTACGAGCGACATGACGGAATGTCAGAGATTCCTGAAGCGACATGCATCTCTGCTCTCCCATTGGCCGGCTCTTTTCCTGCAGCAGGCTCTGAACGAATCGGATGGCTCATCCGCCCGTCTCTGGGCCAGTGGTATCGTGGGAGGACGCGGAGGGCGCGTGGTGGAGTGGCTCAACCGAGCAGAGCACACCGGGGACAGGGAGACTGCCGAAGCTGCGGGGTAATTACACACGTCTGTCTGGAGGATCACCTCTCAACCGATCTTCAAACCAAACCAAATCTCGCAAGTTAAAGACCCTTTTGATTGCTACAGTATGTAAAGTTCTTCAAACAGGCTATACTGTTTAAGCCCTGTTTTATGTTAAATGGTCATACAGTAGGTAATATGTGCTTTATATATTGTGAAGTATGCATCTTAATATAGTATATCATGTTGTTACAGGTTTGTAAAAGTGTTAAACTTACATACTGATAATTTTGGCACATTATAGCCTGTATATACGGTAATGACCTGTCTATTGTGATCCTTGTCTAGTACTCTGGTGTCCACATTCCAGTCAGAGCCTACCTGTGTGGTTGTGAGTCCAGGAGGGGATGTCATCGCCGTAGGAACAACGCAGGGGACTCTGCACTTTTTTAGCGCACAGACTGGACAGGTGCAGTTTAATTTTAAAAAGTGTATAAATATTCAACTGTATCACATATTTCTATAATATGCAATATATTTTACATGCCCTAATTAAAGCGTTATACGTATGGAAATGTCTGGCGTAGATCGTTGAAGCTAAAAGCTACACATGATTTCTAAGTAGTGATGTACTAGTTGCAGCAGTATGACATGATGTGGTGTCGTAAAGCTCTGTGATGCTGTGTCCCCCTCAGGAGGTGAAGTCTCTGGTGAGCAACAGTGATGGCATCTCTGGCTGCGTCTTCCTGAAGGAGGGGCTTCTTGGATCCACCTCCTATGACGGACGGGTCGAGGTGTGGGACGTGCAGAGCGGGTGCAGGTGAGAGTTGATAAGCAACTGTGCACGCAAACAAACTGTGAGTTGGCTTCAGATGTAAAGCAGGAAGAGGATGTATAAAACACACTATATAGATTTAGAATTCCCAGGTCGTCATACTGAGAAATTGCATAATAATTGCATTAGTTATTGTATTGACACAAACAGTTTCTCGTTTTCTTTTTGTTTTCCAAGGGTCACCCATATGGATGCCCATACTAACAGAATAACAGGAAGTGACATCAGTCGAGACAGGAAGCACCTGGCCACAGTCTCTTTAGATTTTGGTATTAAGGTGAGGAATGTGCTGAGACCCATTCAATGATCGATCAGTTGGATACAAAAAAAATCTACCCTGAAACTATGCTCTCTCCCACACAGGTGTGGTCCTCTCCGCAAGGCTCGTTGGTGGCCAAACTGTGGAGTCCGAGCCCTCTGAACTGTGTGACCTTTGACCCAGAAGGGCAGCGTGTGGCTGTTGGCTGCTGGGACGGATCAGTGCGCGTGTGGAACTGGCTCAAGGAGACCAATGCCAAGGTGACTGATGCAATAACTGATGCAATAACTTCATTCTCACACTTCTCTCTCTCTCTCTCTCTCTTTCTCTCTCTCTCTTTCTACTCATTTTCACTTATTCTTTCTCTTTTTCTGTGTTTCTTTCTCTGTCTCTCCTCGTGTCACTCCATCTTGGTCCCTTTCTCGTTCCATCTCTGTCTCTTTCACTCTCTCTATTTACCCCTTTATCTCTCTATCCGTCTCACCTGCTCTTTTACACACTTCTCTCTCTCTCTTTCTCTCTACCCCTTTGTCTCTCTATCTCTCACATGCTCTATCTCTCTATCTCTCTCTCTCTCTCTTCCAGACTCTGTTGGGCCATGAGCGGTCAGTGCGGAGCCTCTCCTTCTCCCCGTGTGGCTCTCAGCTGTGTTCTGGCTCTCTGTGCGGAGAGGTCCGGCTGTGGTCCGTGGCCGCCTCGACTTGCGTGGGCAGCTTCATGGCCCACCGCGGCCCCACCCAGGCTCTCTCCTTCCTGCAGGAGGGCAGGCTGCTGCTCACCGCTGGATCGGACACCACGGTGAGAAGAGTGTTTGTTTGTAATGCACACACAAACACACACACACACACACACACACACACACACACACACACACACACATGCATGCACATTACCACATAGGTTTTTTTGTTCTTCTTCCTCCTCCAGTTAATCTCCAACATATATCCATACCCATTTTCAACATCGTTATTCTATATCCTCCTCTTCATGTTCTTCTTCATTTACTTCCTAGGTCCAATTGTGGTCAGGTGGTCTTGGTCGCTCAGTGGGAGTGTTAGGTGGAGAGAGGGTGAGTTTTAAGGGTTAGTGGCCATGGTTGTGCTATTTCTCCAGTGATGATCTTGTTTCAGTATAGCTCATTTTTTGTTGTCGTCTGCAGTCGCTGTCCAAGCACACCCAGACATGCTCCACACACAAAGCAACAGTAACAGCTGCTGCTGCCCTCTGTGTTGCTGTTGCCAGTGGTTACGCTGCCGTGGGGTACCATGGTGATGGTGTAAAACTGTTCCATTTGAAAACAGGTAGAATTCTACAACATTTTTGTGAGGACATTGTTTGTGTTTGTGTGTGTATGTGTGTGTGTGTGTGTGTGTGTGTGTGTGTGTGGTTGTAGTAATAACAGCTTTGTCAGTGAGATGTGGACATCACTAAAACCTCCCTTGTTGTGCTGCAGGAGAGACTGTGTGGGCCAGTGAGGGCCTCCTGGTGTCTGTCTCCTGCCTGCTGTGGCTGGAGGCCCAGGAGCCTGGGGTGCTGGTGGCAGGAGGTGGAGACCATCGCCTGCGGGTGTGGAGGAGGAGGGGGCAGGGTGGAGCTGGCCTGGTGCTCCAGGGCTCCTTCAGGGCACAGAAGGGCCCCATCACTGCCCTGGCACAGAACACCACCTATCTGGCCTCAGCCTCAGGTCTGTCTACCCACAATCCCCTGCTTTAGCGTTATGTGAGTGTGATGTGCATTCACCATGTTGTCATCCGTATGTGTATGAAGGCTTTCTGCACACACTGGGACTGGGCACATGCTTCTTATGGACATTTTCTAATAATTCAATCTGCTTGAGAGCATTTATTCTCAATTTAGGCTAATGACTTTTGTACATGCACTCTTAAAACAAATGTGTTGAAAACAGCACAACCTGTGTCCAGATAGGGACAACACAGTTTGTGTTGTTTCCAACACATTGCTATTGTTATTTGTTACACAATGTGTGTTGAAATAACACAACTTGCATTGAAAACAACACAACTTGCATTGTTTTCTACTGCCACTACTACTACTGCTACTACTACTACTCACCACTGTAAATATCTCTCTTTCTTAGATGATTTCACCATTGCCTTGTGGTCGCTGCAGGACGTGAGCGCTGAGCCCTGGGCTGAGCCCAGTGAGGTGTGCCTTCTGAGGGGCCATAGTGGCGGGATCACCTGCCTGTCCTTCAGCTTGAGTGGCCAGGAGCTCCTCTCCGGTGGCAAAGACCAGGTACTGCTGTCTGTGCTGCACCAGAGAGCTACTGGGCTGAGTTGATAGTCTGCTCTGGTTGTGCCTGCGATGTTGTGTGATTGTTCCTCTTATCATGGAGACATACTGTACATGTGTACGACTCTTAAAAGATTCTGACATATTGTAGAAGCATGAGCCATTGACATTATGCAAATAATATTGAAGCTCAAAGGTCAATATCTCAACAAAGAATACACACAAAGCTACGAAGAACATTCTTAAAGAACAAGTAATCAACTTTTTTGAAAAGGTCTGGAAATTTGGATTTTTTTCTTTTGGGAAAGGACAAGCACACTGTATATTTTGAAATGTCACATTTTACAAATCTTTGTGCCTCTTTAAGTGGTGACACCTCTAGCATGCTTTTTTTATGATACCAGTATGATGATGATGACGATGATGATGATGTCGATTGTGATGGTTTTCCATAGGCTCTGATGGTGTGGAATCTTGGCTCCTCTCCTCCATGTCTCTCCCAGTCTCTCCCACACTGTCATGGAGACTGGATCACAGGCTGTGCCTGGACTTCTGACGGTGTGGTGAGTTTTTTTTTCCCATGTCAGTGAATATCAGTAGTTGCAGTGAGGGCAATCAGTTCACTGTTAGTTTGGGATCCATGGTTTGTGTATGTGTGCACATCAGCGTATACAGTAAATCATTCACAATTCATACAAGTTCAAGTCAGAGTATTTTATTCTGATTAAATTTGTACCCCTGAGTGGACCCTTTACCCCTGTACCCCTGAGTGAAGCCCTTACCCCTGTACCCCTGAGTGGAGCCCTTACCCCTGTACCCCTGAGTGGAGTTCTTACCCCTGAAACTCTGAGTGGACCCTTACATCTGTACCCCTGAGTGGAGCCCTTACCCCTGTACACCTGAGTGAAGTTCTTACCCCTGTACCCCTGAGTGGAGCCCTTACCCCTGTACCCCTGAGTGGAGCCCTTACCCCTGTACCCCTGAGTGGAGCCCTTACCCCTGTACCCCTGAGTGGAGCCCTTACCCCTGTACCCCTGAGTGGAGCCCTTATCCCTGTACCCCTGAGTGAAGTTCTTACACCTGTACCCTTCACCCTCCTCAGATGAGCTGCTCCAGGGACGGCCGTTTGCGGTTGTGGGACGTCCAGACGGGGAGCTGCACCACTGAGATCACAGCCTCCACCCCCCTCACTTCGCTCTGTTGGGCTGTGAGTCACATGCACATTCAAAGTTGCACTTGATGGCTGGGTTTTAGTCATAGTCATTGTTTCTTTTCTCTGACGGCTGACTACCTGATGGCTGGGTTTTAGTCCTTGTTCTTTCTGCCCTCAGGCTGACTATTTCATAGCTGGTTCTGCCGATGGCCTCCTGTTTTTGTGGAAGAGGGAGACGGGAATGAAAATTACCCAGATCCAGGCACACCAGTCCTGCATAAACCACTGTGCCACCATCCCCAACACTGGTATGGAAATTATATCATATATCATATACTCAACCCACACACATTACACAGACTCAACTGGAGATGAAAAAAGAACAGTCATTCATTTCATATTCCCCAGACGTAAGCCAGAGGAGCAGAGAGGAGGAGCTGATGGTTGCAACTGTGTCAGATGACGGCATGGTGAAGCTGTGGCAGCCGCTGCAGGTGAGGGGCTTTCTCAGCTTGTACCCATAAGCCCTCTGGGATATAGGAAGTACATCGTTGTGTAGATCATGTCACATTGAACACTACATTCATGTGTTTTTGTGACATTTAACGCTACATTTCAGTAGTTTTGTATCTGTAATTTGCAGTGACAGTAAAATTGAAACAGACTCTCATGGTGGTGGCAGCTGCAAAACAAATGCGTTTGGTGCACTTCTCGTATGAACTCTGAGCTTTATTGTAAATGTGTGAATATGTGCTCCCACTGTAGGTGCACCACCACAGCACTCTGCTCGGCCACACTGGAGGGGTGGAGGCGGCCGTGACCAATCAGACTGGAGAATCGGCGCTCTTCACCGTGGCCAAGGACCTCTCTCTCCGCACGTGGGCTCTGACCACAGCTCTGGGTACCAGAACTAGCAACATCTGTCAAGTGACAAACACCAATAAAATGCTGACCATTTTCCAGCCAGTTAAAGAAAATGCAGGGCCCCACATCTATTTCCACATCTTCCCAATCAGTATTTTAATTCTGAGCAGAATAGTATATTTGAGTTTTTGTCTTCTCCAAAAGAAATAAATAGATAGATAAGGAGATTTCTATAGTGCTATTTTCAAAGTAGTGACCATGCTTCCCTGTGTGGACTGTGATGTTTTTGCCTGCAGAGATCCCTGCCTGCCAGAAGAACTGTGTTTCGGTCCTTTGCTTCCTTCATCAGGGCCAGCTGCTGGTAGTAGGCTACGAGTCAGGCAGAGTGGAGATTTGGCATCACATGAAGGCCATATGTAGCAATCAGGTAACTTGATTTTTCATTTGGTAAACGTTTATTTTTCAAGACATTGTTTTCTCCATTACTGATTGTGTAGATTGAAAATATAACTAATAGCTAAGAGTGGTACTGAAGTGCTACTGAACAATTATCTACTCAACCGTTTTGTAATTCTTGCAATTCTGCTTGTAGCTCATATGGTGTTGTCGTCTAGAGAACCAAGCTTCCTTTGAGACAGTTCACTCTGAGATCTGTCTCTCTCACTGGACCTCTCTCTAGTCTAGATGAACAGTGCAGTCAGAAGCATCTTTAAAACATCAAACTCTTAATTTCTATTCGAACGATGTTCATAGCACTTAGCCTTTATGTACTGTATTTTTCCCTTTTCGCCAGATCAGAATCAGAAATCAGTTTGTTAAGTGGGTTTCCACAGACTAGGACTTTGTGTTGGTTGTATGGTGCAATGGGGCAGGAAGCATATCAAACATATGCATTTGGAATAACTATTTATAAATCTTGTTCACGTGTGTCTGTTTCACTAGTTCACATTCCAAAATTTGCGCAAAGACATAAAAGCATAATAGAAGAGCATGTTTGGCGAAGTGTCTGGCCAGGGTCCTGAAGTGCTTAGCGGAACCTTGCCGGAGTCGTCTGCGCAGGCAGGAGTCTGCACCCCTTTATTCTTTACCTATGGAAGACGGGAGGCGTAAGGGGAGGTGGTGGGTTGCGAGCGGAGTAACGCCATTACTGAAACTTCAGCAGGTAGACTGCAAATAAGTAACCTGACTGATTGAAGAGGGAGGCGTGGCAAATTTCGTCATGCACCTCCCAAACTTCTGTTGTAAAACGCCATTTCTGTCTGCAGGTGAGCGATCGTGGGGTGACTGCTTTCTCCAGCATGCCAGAGGACAAGCTTGCCGTGGGCTCCTGGGACAGTTACGTGTACATCTGGAAAATCCACTGGGACCCCCAACAGGAATCTGCGAGGTGAGCTGTGGACACACATCTCTTCTTCACCCACTTACCATGACATCTCCAGAGCATTAGCGTACCTTATAATCCACAGGCCACACTCGTGTGATCAGTATTGTACATGAGCTGGAAGTGAATGTGATGTATCTAGCCGACTATGTATTGAAGGTATTTGGTAGAATGTTAAATTGTCCAATTTTGGAGAAAGGTTGTTGATATTTTAGCTCAATAGCTTATACAGTATACTGTAGTATTCCCCCCGTGGGTACTCCTGAAGCAGCATTTTGATTGGCTAGATCGTTGTGTGGCTTGGTCTTAACCACTTGATCAAAAGCAGATTGGATTAGAAATCAAGGACTCTGCCTTTAACTGAGATGCCAGCCACATCCTGTTGCGATAGTTTGTCATTCTGTCCACTGCAGTCCTGATTAATTTATCGTCATCCTCTTCCATCTGTAATTTTGTATCTTTTCTATCCATTCTTGTAGTATGGAGAAGGTGTGCTCATACAAAATGGAGAGTCCTATAAGGCATCTTCATTATTGCAACATGCTCCTTGGAGTGTGCCACAGTGGACTAGTCTACAAAGTCGAAACCCCACTCGACGATTGGCATAATCAAATTAACAGGTAACCAAACTACATTTATTCATCTTCGGATGGGATGTGTTGAAGTACTTGACAATGGCTTTGGGAATTGCTAAAAAAAATCACAATGCTCCTTTCTAAAGTGATTTCCTGATTTATTGTATTTTGAAGTAAAATATATACTTTATTATATTTTGTGGTCAGATTTAACTTCAACCTCAAATTACTGTGCTGTTCACCTTAACCTTTGATTAAACAGCTGGCGTAGACACCGTGTATTTGCTCTGCTCGGAAACGATACCAAGAGCTGCTGGATGGCTGGAGAGCAGCTATTTGGGAACTTCAAGATTGGGTTTATTGTGAGTGCTACCCGTACCTTTCCTATTGATTGGTTAATCTTAGCATTAGAATAGGCTTTTTATGGACGCTGCTACAGTAGCTCCTGCTCTATTGACAGCAGAATGAGCTGTGGGTCTGTACACACACACACACACACACACACACACACACACACACACACACACACACATATTATATACTTTATTTGATTCCACTTTACAAGTCAAGTTACATTAGGAATCAAATCTCCTGAATAATCCAGTAGATTAAAGCAGTTCAGCAATCTATCATGAGTTTACTGGTTCAAGGGTATAGGAAACATCGTCTCTTCCAAATAAACATGCTTCCTATAACTGCTGATATGGAACAGTATTTTACTAGCTGCTTAGCCTTAGTCTTACAGTACATAGTCCCCCATGCCAAGTCCACCGACCGCCAACCTATGTACATGACCTAGGCTACCAAACACTAACACAATGAGCTGGCATTTGTATCCTAGGTTCTCAATGGCAGAAATCAAAGGCTGGTATTTCAAAGTTTTTACACAGTTTGAGTTGATTTCCATAAATAGATCAAAATGGGTTTTGATTTCAGGCTGTGAGACAAAAATAGTAACTATTTCAAAGGGGCATGATGACTTTCTTTAGGCACTGTACAGTACATACATGTACATACATACACAAACATACATACATATATGCATGCATACATGCATACATACATACAGTACATGCCTAGCATATCATTGAAAATAATTTTAGGATCATATTAAGTGTGTGTTTGTGTCTGTCTGTGTCAGATGTGCCTGAATCCCAGCAGCCCTTTGGGCTCAAATTTCTGCGAGACAGAGTTCAAATTTGATGGCGTGCAGGAACAGGCCTGGATCTCTGCGGTCACCATGCAAGGAGGTGTGTTTCCCCAGATGATCTGGACATATGAACTTCAGTCACATCCCATCCTTAATACATAGGGTTTATTATGACGTCGGGTCCACCCTTTGCAGCAGTAACAGCTTCAACTCTTCTGGGAAGACTTTCCACAAGGTTTAGGAGTGTGTTTGTGGGATTGTTTTACCATTCTTTCTGAAGCGCATTTGTGAGGTCACACACTGATGATGGACGAGAACACTGGCTCTCAGTATCTGCTCTAATTCATACCAAAGGTCTTCTATTGGGTTGAGGTCAGGACTCTGTGCAAGCCAGTCAAGTTCATCCACACCAAACTCTGTCATCCATGTCTTTATGGACCTTGCTTTGTGCACTGATACACAGTCATGTCGGAACAGAAAGGGGTCATCCCCAAACTTCCCACAAAGTTGGGAGCATAGAATTGTCAAAATTGGTTAAGCTAAAAAAATTCAGAGTTCCTTTCACTGGAACTAAAAGACCAAGCCCAGCTCGGGGATAGCCCCTTCCTGTTTCAACATGACCAGTACACAAAGGTCCATAAAGACATGGATGATGGAGTTTGGTGTGGATGAACTTGACTGGCCTGCACAGAGTCCTGACCGCAACCTAATAGAACACGTCTGGGATGAATTAGAGCGGATACTGACAGTCAGTCTCCTCGTCCAACATCAGTGTGTGACCTCACAAATGCGCTTCTGAAAGAATGGTCAAAAAATCTCAGAAACACACTCCTAACCCTTGTGGAAAGTCTTCCCAGAAGAGTTGAAGCTGTTATAGCTACAAAGGGTGGACCGATGTCATAATAAACCAATGGATGAAGGATGGGATGTGACTGAAGTTCATATGTGAGTCAAGGCAATGAAGTGTATTTTTGGTTGTGCTGTGCACACAAAACCGTACATTTATGTGAACACTTCACACAGACACAGATACTGGCCAACAAAAATAAGAATAAGTAAACTGACAAAAGGCCTTCTCTCCTCAGATTTTGTGGTCTATGGAGATATCAGAGGTAACTTGTGGTTCAAGCAGTCACCTAACACGGACTCCTGGGACAGTAGATCTGTAAGTGGCTCCACCCCCCACTATTGTTGGACTGTGAGGGTTATAACCAATGTCAGTGGAATGGATAGTCTATGAAAGTGTCAGAATATGATCAGTACTGACCATGGTCAGTATTTTGTCTCAGGATGTATAACGAAGTTGTATGTGAAGAAGAGGAAGGTGGTGATGATGATGATGGTGTTGGTGGTGATTATTAATGACTGATTGCTTGACAGTCTCACAGTGACAGGATCAGTGTGCTGAGGCTGACTGACAAGACACTCATCTCTGCCTCCTATGACCGCACCGTGAAACTGTGGGACAGACAGACCAAAAAACAGGTCATGCTCACTCTCTCTGTCCTCCCAACACTCCATTACCAGTCACTGTTTTGTTTTTACTTATTACTGTGCTTATATTCTGTATGTTCTCTGATACCATATTGCTTGTGTGTGTGTGTGTGTGTGTGTGTGTGTGTGTGTGTGTGTGTGTGTGTGTGTGTGTGTGTGTGTGTAGGTGGGCATGTTTGTGTGTGATGGTCCTGTCCATGCCCTGGAGGTGGCCCCTCAAGAGCCGAGAGAGATGGTGTGTGTGGACGGTCTGGGAAAACTTTACTTTCTCTCCTGGACAGAGTGATTATGAACATATCCTCTGTGTGCACTAAACCGGCTGTAACAAATTGAATATTCTTAATATACTGTAGTTCGAAAAATGAAAATGGAATGGAAAATGTTGCATGAGTTTGTTAATATTATTCTTAATTATCTGAATTACATAATTACCTCAAAGAGATAAGCAATATATCTATGGTTTACATAAAGTTTAAGTAAAGTTTTGCCTGATTGCCTTTTATTTGATCCAAAATAAACTGAAAATGTAAATGTTTACTGTCATCAATACGCCCGTGTTAAATTGTGGGTCGTACCACACTCTGTGCCTCCTGGTAAAAGGAGACCTACAGTAGAAGTCATCCAGAAAGATCTAGAGGGCTGCTACAGAAGCCTTCAACTAAACAGATGAAGTTCTCAGAATGTGATCCAGATATTTTGACTGTGGATAATGACCGATCAATGCATGGTTCAGCTGGTCCGCAATTTATTTGGCACGACATCTATTGGCAAAAAAAAAATGGTCTGTGGCCAAAGTTACTTGCCGACCCCTGTCCTAGAATATCTTATGGCGGGGGAAGCTGTGGAGCCAGTGGCTGCAGCGACTATACCACACTCAGTTCCAAATATCCACAGTGCGGGTTTGAATCCGACCCACAGTCACCTCCCAATCTCAACTCATCTCTCTCTCCCACTTGGCTCCATTTCACTTGTCAATATCCTATAGAATAATAAAGGCAAAAAGCCACTAAAATATACTTTAAAAATAATTTGTTACGCTGTTGGAGAAATTATTGAAACATGTATCCTCATTTATATCTGTAATATAAACATATTACAAATGTGATCAAGTTCAATTATTAATCAAATATATATCCCTCTACATTGATTAAAGGAATATGTGTTCTTATACATTCATTAATGAAATGTATATTCCCCTACATTGAATAATGTGTATTCCTTTATATCGAATAAAGGAAGTGTTAACCAAAGTGATTAATAAAATGTGCAGTCCTTTATATTGAATAAAGAAAAGTGTAGCTGCCTGCATATGTAAACCATGTTCTGTTTAATCATACTTTGTAACCGGTCCGGGACTTCATCTTTTTCATAGAGAAGTCTGTTCTTTTGTATCTTTATGTACCAATCAGATGTTTTTGTACTCTTCCAGATAAGGTTTCAACATTTCTGTGCAGTCTCTTTTACCTGATTTAATTAGGTCTTAGGTCTTAGGATTTACAAGATCTTGACCACAAGTTCTGTATTTGTTGTTGAATCAGTTGTTTGAAATGTTCTCCCTGATACATGTTTGGTGGGACGAAGGCTAGAGCTTATTGTCCAAGTTTTAGCCATGTGAACATATCAAAGGGCAACTTAGACCCTAGATACGTAAACTCTTGTATAGATACGTAAACCCTGGTATAAAAGGAAACCCCAGACTAAATTTGTCAGAGTCTGGTGTGAACCATTTTGTGTTGTATCATTCTCTCTCTTTGCAAAGATAATACAATTGTGTTGTCATTGGGAATTCACTGGTCCTTGTCTTTATTTGCATACAAACATACAAAATTAATATTAGACATAGTGAAATTATCTATCACCCACAATAAAACAAAGGCCATCTCTGGATGTCTATCACCATGCACTATGACCGTGTCGGCCTTGTGTATAAAATTCCCGCTCGTTCTGCACACAAGTGCAACCACAACAAGATTCTGACATGAGAATACACATGGAACATGGTAGGCAAAAACATGTCACAACAGCTTTAAATATCCCCATCAAGAAGTCTCCGCTGATAACAACACTATTTCTCCTCCTGATATAACTCTCCCGCTGCTCCACAGATGCATATGCTGTCCACTGCCTAGACATGTTTGTGTACTCCTCCTTCTCCATACGTTTACGCTTGGAGCATGCTCTGTGCTGCTCAGGCTGAGAGTGTTCTTGTCTCTTGGCCTTTCGTGGCTCCTTCTTACTCTTCCTGGTTTTCTGGGATCCAATCCTCTCCTCTTCTGTTACTGGTCCCCGAGGTTCAGTTTTGGCCTCTGTTTTCAATGTGTTCTCAGGACGCTTTCTCTTTTCCTTCTTTTCCCTCTTCTCCTCCTTCTCCCTCTTCTCCTTCTTCTCCTTCTCCTCCTTCTCCTTCTTCTCCTTCTTCACCTCCTTTTCCTTCTTCTCCCTCTTCTCCTTCTTCACCTCCTTTTCCTTCTTCTCCTTCTTCTCCTTCTTTTCCTTCTTCTCCTTCTCCTCATTGTTCTTCCTCTCCTCCAGAAGGTTCTGGTTTTGCTCTTTTCTGTTCTGTTTTCTGTTGAAGAGCTTCTCCTTCTCTTTCCTCTTTAGCTGCCTCACCTCGTCAGCCCTTTCTTCCTCTCCATTGCACCGCGCCTCTGCCTGCTCCAGGATATTTTCCTGAATGATAATTTCTCTCCCCATATCTTCCTCATCCACTGGAGTGAACAGGCAGTCCTCAGGCTCATCCCGTTTTTGAACTGATGTGTCCTTATTCGTTGGAGCTTTCAGTCCAGCCGAGATTTCATTGTCACTTCCGGAGCTCTGACCCTGCGGACTGTTCGGGGGCGCAGATCTGCCTGTGCCACCAATGAGCACAGGAAGCTGTCTACGGGCAACTCCGGCCAGATTCAAACTGCTGTTGGAGGAGCATGAGGATGAGGAGGAGGCCTTCTTCTGTGCCACAACACGCTGGTCCTGTTTGCAGGAGGCTTGGGGAGGGATGACGTTGGAGGATGCAGCTCCATCTTCCCCTGCCCTTGGCCCAGAGGTGGCGAGGGGCGACACCGCAGCTTTCCTCATGCGCCGCCTGAGTCGGGCTGCCGATACGTTTTCCTCAGATTGCACTTGCCCCTCCGTAACTCCGCTCTTGCTTTGAGCTGAGATGTCAGCGGGAGCGTTTTGGCTCGGTTGACCAACCTTTCTGCTCTCCTTGGCAGGTGGGGAGGACAGTGGTGGCAGGTGTGCAGTTACCTGCTGAAGGTTCAGATGGACACAGAGACGAGAGAAACATAAGGGACACAGCAGACACCAGCCTCATCCACATTTTTTTTCTCCAATTGATTGGATTCATTAATGCTATTATGTTAACATAATTTTCATGAATTGATATAGCTTAAGGTTGCAAAAGTCATTAGATATCACTCAATGAGAGGCAATGGAATATATGCCCGTGGGCATTATACAGTAGCCTAACTGTTAAATTAGAAATCTGGGGACACACACAATACCCCTGTTTAATGTAACTTATTCACTAAACGTATTTGTTTTTACCTCAGGAACTGGTGCAGGGCTACTCTGCAGCTGAGCCCTCATCAGCTCGTCCACCAGGACCTTCAACCTCTCGATCTCCTCCACATTCTCCTTCTCCTTCTCCAGCATGTGGTGCAGGAGAGCCACCAAGGCTGATTGGTCGACACACGCAACGTGACTCTGCTGAGAGTGGTGTCTCGGCACGGTCACCTTCTCAAGTAGCGTCTGATCCAAAGCAAACCATAAAGTAATAAGTGTTACATGTTTCATAGTAAGTCTACAGATCGGAAATGATGCATTAGGATCTCTGGCTGAAAAATTAAAAATGCTTTCATATGAATAGCGATGGATAGCATTTGAAGATATAAAGCCCTGTCATATCACATATTATGAAAAATGTGATTTGACTTTTCCATCCTGTTAGATTTAGTTAGGTTAACTCTTTGCCGATCTCATTATAGCAACTCAGGAGTGTGATATCACCTCTAGGCCTAGGCCTACTTTATCTTCACAACAACTTTACAAACTGAAGACTAAATGTTGGAACTGTCTCATTTCTCCACTTTGATTTGTTCTCTTCCAGTTTTGTTTTTTCCAGTTATAGTTCTCATTTTTGGTGTTACCAATTCTAGCCAGTGGAAAACATAAAAGAACAGAGCTAAGCGAGGACCTACCATGCAATATTGTACAGATGAAGGAACACTCTCATCTTCCATAGTCTCCTCTCCTACAAATAAATAATAATGATTTGATCAAGTCACATGTCAAACATGAATGAACCTGTTATGCAGAAAAATTGGAAGTATGTCATGGAAGTATGTCATGTTGTTGATGAGACTTACCAGTAAAATTCAGCAGCTTCTTTTCTAAATGATAACACGAACAATCGTAGACTTTCTGTGTGTGAATGCTGAGTTTCAGCTAATGACTATTTTATGTGCTACTTTTTGGAATTATATGACATCTCCATACCTACATTGTGACGTTTCATAGTGCTCAATTATGACGTCATGTCGCTTTGGTAAAGGTGCGTGTCTCATTCTATGGCCAAGTGGCCTAGCCAGTCACCCAGCAGTCTAATGGACTGACTTATCAAGCAGGGCCGTAGTCAGCACATACTCCCCAATATTCAGATATGACTAAAATGCCCCCCTAGCTGCCACCAAACCACCCAATATACGGACATAGAACAAATAAAACGCTATTATAGGCTGCAAAACCCTACAGGCATCACCATCTCAAGTTCCCCTGAATAAAGAATGGTTGTAGATGATGATGATGATGATCTGAAATGTAATCAAACGTAGGCCTAAGTAACGCACAAATGAGTGAATGATGGTTTCAGAGAGAGTGGCCTACACCCCTGGGTGGTTTGTCTTGGTGGTTTTGCGTTTTTCGTTAGTGGCGTGCGCTATCGAAAGCGGCCAATTACTGCGCCATTGTGCGGTGTGGTAGCCTGTCAATAATATCGCTAAAGCTACCAGTACTACTATCCTCACAAAACTTATTGGAAACATGTAGGCTATCACAGCCCATAAGGAAACCCCAATCTATTTTGGAGCCGATTAGACCGAAAGGGAATTTTGAAGCATTTCCATATGCTTGTAGTAGCCTAATGTCAGAAATTCATATTTAACCCCTTAGGTTGTTGCACCCTGCGTATTACATGTAGGCTAGATGCGCACTCAATTGCGCATCCATATGCAAAACGTAGCCTAAGACTCAAATGTGGCGACGCACAAGTTGGGAAAAAACGTTTGCAATGCACTGGTGGTGTTACCCTACAGTTTATGCACAAACCAACCTATAATGTATGAGGTAACGTGAGGTTAGTCAGACAGAAGAGGGGCCTGTTTTAGTAGTCTGAATCCTCTCACTTTCAAACTACGTTCAGGAAGACAGAATAGGGTACAGAAAGAAACAACAAATCTTTACCATCCTCAATCTTCTTACCAAACAAATGACTTCTTTAATTATTAGCGCTGCTGTTATCTATAATGTGTAGCCTACTCATGGTAGGCTATTTACTGTCAATGTCTTCTCACTCAACTGAAATACTGCCTCCTCATTGTAAACTCATCTTATTTGATTTTATTTGTTGTGATGGCAAGTGGAAACTGGGAGCATTTGCAAATATGCAAGTAAAGATTCTAATCTAAATGACATTCTCTTCACAAAAACACAGTTCAAAGTACAGCCTTTTGAAATTGGAAAAATCATACTCATCATCATGTAATCCTTTCCCAAATAAGACACATCTCTCCATCATAATATTTTAATATTATATTTTATTTAGGCATGGATAGTGTAATAGGTGATGATGTATTCCCCACAGTGTCCAGCAGAAGACACTACTGGACACCAGCATGTGCACTAAAGAAATGTGTCCACAACTTAGAGGAAATATAGCACACAAAATGAGGGTAGTGACAACTTTTAACAACAGCACATGCTTCATACTTTAGACCCTGTTGCTGTCCCACTACAAATAAATGCTCTTGTTGACAGTTCTAAAGCTTTGTGTCAGGGTGCCTCGACATTCTTGAATCACATCTTTGGAATTCTAAAAGCCAAGGGTAAAGATAACCAAGGATACATCTTTGTACAACAATTTGACCCTGAGATTTAGCATCACTTTTGAGATGTGATGGGAAAGAGACATACATGTAAAGGGACACATTGTTTTGGCCAATTATATTTGATTGGTTTGGCTTTAGCATCTGGGAATGATATCACTTTTTCAGAAATAAATATCCCATCAGAAAGTGAGAAGAGAATCAAAGGTGGGTTCACTGTAACAGATCTTTTGGCAGAGGATCTAATATTGTTTTTCTGTGTAGTCAAAAACTCAAAGAGAGCGCACAGCTGTTATCCTTGACAGGAATGAGCATTCTCATCACTGTGTTTTTTGTTTAAGAATACAATGGGGAAAATAATATTTTGGAAGTGTCTGGTGATATGTTGACTTGGACAATCTTCCTCGATGTCTGAACTGGACCTTTCTGACTTAATGCTAATACATTTGTTAAAAGTGAGCAACAACCCTCCAAATGATGTTATTGTTACTACACTGCATACAGTAAACCTTATACTGCTGTTTAACGGCACTATATGTCACTGTTTATACTGTACCACCTGACAATACAATGTATATCACATTGCACTTTTCTGCTTTTTTGCGCCTCTGGTTGGACGCAAACTGCGTTTCGATGTCTCTGTACTTGTACCCTGCACAATGACAATAAAATTGAATCTAATCTAATCTGAATTTAACAATGGGTTACTAGAACATTAGGTTAGGCACTAACGACAGTTATATCGTCACACACATACTTAATTTGCACACAGCACAGAAAAACCAGTATCTAATCAAAATGTTATAAACTCTTACAGAAACAAACGCAAAAGCAAAAAGGTTACATTTCTTCTTTATAATTTTACTTCAAAATACACTTCAAGTTACACTACTATTATATTTGAAATAGAGCCATTTGTAATCGCTAATGTATTACATTTTTAGTGATCTTTCATCAATCATTACTTTGGACAAATCAATGAAATGTCCAAGGTCCTCTCTTGTCCTGTGCCCCCTCTAAAAGATCCTCCTTACCCTCTACAAGCATGTCAGTGAATATCACAATGAAGATGAGGGTTGTTCTGCTGCTGATGTTTCTTGGCTATTTGAGCGTAACACATGCTCAGAATGTCCTGCAGCCCGACATAAACATTACCGATCTCCTCACAGGTCTGGAGAAACTGAAGGACATGGAGACCAGGCTGCTTGCCACTGAGACTATGGTGGTGGAACTGAAACAGATGAACCAAGGTACTGGATTAGATTCACTTTATGGTCATTGTGCAGAGTACAACAGAGACAATGAAATGCAGTTTGCATCTAAGTGTAAAAAGCTGGAAAGTGCAATGTGATATACTGTACACAGTATAGGGGGGTGGAGCATAAACAGTAGCCTAAGATATAGTGCAATGTAGACAATAGTATACAGTTGGGAAAGTGGAATGGTTTACAGTAATATAAATTAACTATGAGTAGTGTATTAGCAGTAACCTTATAAGAGCAAAATATGTATGGTGGATATGCAGTATGAGCAATGCACATGTACAGATAGTAGCAGTAACACTATAAGAGTAAAACTAATATAGACATATGCAGTGTATTAACAGTAAGATATTATAAGAAAAACAGAATAAATATGGATATTCGGTATGAACCGTACACAAATAGTATAAGTATGCAGTTATAGAGTGAGGAACTGTGATGTGTTGAGCAGGTTTCACCACCCTCTGTCGGAGGCAGAGCACTTGCTATACTAAACTGTTACACAGTTGGTGAGGATGCTCTCAATGGTGCATCGTAGAAGTTCACCAGGAACTGAGGAGTGGGTCCAAGAGAGGTCCTCAGAGATGTGGATACCCAGAAACTTGAAGCTGGCAACACACTCCAAAGCTGAACATAACATAACACCTGTAATGACAATAAGAGAATTGAGAGTGTACCTTTCAGATGCTCTGAACAGAGACAGACCATATTAACAATTTAATAATACCTTTAGATTTACTGGATGAACTACAGGTTGTGAGAAGCATGGAGGCCAGATTAAAATACACTGAGGACCAGGTGAAAAAACTACAGCGTAACAATAGTGAAGGTAAGGATCAACCAACATCATAAAATGTGTCACTTCATACTGAGCTATTCCATCAACTGATTTCCCCAACCGCAGCAGTGTTCTTTCTGTCCCACTCAACACCATTGTAAAACTAGATTTAAATGCTTTGAGTTGTGCTACATTTCCCTCCTTCAACAGGTCACACAAATGCCACACGTGTGGCATTCTCAGTCTCTCTATCTGACTCTGGAGTGGCAATCTTTGGACCCTGGAATGATGATAGGACTGTATTGTTTAAAAGGATTCTCACAAATATTGGTGATGCCTACAACCCAAATACAGGTATATATAGGTCATATTGGTTCAATGTTTGGATGGTATTAAAAATAGCATAGGAGCCATGGTAATGAGTAAATTAAGCCACCAGGGGGCATGACATAAAAAATCTCACAGTAACAGCATGTTCAATGTTTACATTATTTAAGATTCCATTGGCATCAGAGCATTGATTGTTGGACTGGTCTCATTTATCACAGGAATCTTCACTGCCCCAGTGAGTGGAGTTTACTATTTCAGTTTCACTGCATTCGCACATATGCAGTCTTCTTCAATTCTCGCTGGCACAGCCCTGTACAAGAACGGAAAGCTTGTGGTGTCTGTGCATGAATTACACCAGGGTGAGGACAATCACGAGTACGCATCCAATTCAGCAGTGCTAGAGCTGAAGGCAAAAGACACTGTCTACATTCACCTGGAAGAAGGCCGCATGGTCTATGATGATTATAAGGGTCGCACCACTTTTGCTGGGTTCCTGCTGTGAACAATGCCAAGACAGCTCTGAATAGCCTACTGCACTGGAGACATCAGTTGTCTTGTCTAAGGAATACCTGTTTATTGTGTGATCATTATAGATGATTTGTTTCTACAATATACTTCCAGATTCCATTGTATGCTTCCTACTATCAACTGTTATTTTATCTAGCAAAATGCCTTGAGTGTCTTGAGTTGGCTGAATAAAATGCCTGTGATTCTACACACAGAATGCAACAAGCAGTCCTTTGGCTTACCACATGAGCTTTGCCCTAATCAAATACTAGGCCTATTTTATAGCCAACTGCATTAAGCTTTCAGGACTTACCAGTCTTACAACAGTTGAGGCTGTGATTTGTTTACCCTTTGCCATCTAGTGGACAATTATCTTATAAACCTATTGGCCCTTGTATCCTACAGTAGGCCTAATGACAGGCAAAGATAAGGGTCTTTAGTATACATTTCCAATTGATTAGTAACCTGACTCTCGCCAGATCAGCCAAATGCCTCTGGCGGAACTACAAGGATCTGGCGAGAATCAGGTTAGTTGATTAGTACCTTTAACAGCAATTATCAATTGAACTGTATCTGCATTTTCAACCAAGTAGGCCTAGTAGTTATAGTCATTAACTTTGATAAGTTGAAGATAGATAGGGAAATGCTTTTGTTACAATTTGTGTACAGGTGCCAATAATTGTGGGCAATGTGATTTGGTAAAAAAAATATTTACTTCTTTATGATATTTTCTCTCATAATAAATTTGCTTCCCTTCAATGTTGGGTTTTTCCTCATTGTTTTCATTGTGAGATTACAATAAATCACCAAAACATTGTTTGTTTTTTTTATTACTGTTTTTAGTCAACTTTACCAGGTGGCATAAGTTCATAAGACCTACTAGGCATATAGGCCTATCTTATTATTTAACACCCATTAGAGTGGACAAATCACCTAGCCTACATCTACATCAAAAATGGCAACAAAATATGACACTGATCCATTAGGCTACATTTTATTTTGTCCTAATCCTAAACATTTAGGCATAATAGGTCACTTTCTAGGCTCCGCATGAGGGAGGAGGAGTAATGTCCAACTAAACTCACTATTTATCTAATTTACGGGAAACATGGGGGAATTCCGTAATGTCAGGGATATTTCGGATCATTCCCGGGAACCCTGAAACTTACGCAATCTACTGTCAATTTTTCAAACTGTTTAATGGGCTCCTCTATAGCTGCGTTTCCATTACAAATATGCGCAAAAACTTTGTCGATATTGTCTTAATGTCGAATATCACAATTTTCGCAATTGCGGTGTTTCCATTACATTCGGCTAACTTAATTAAAATCTCGTGTATTCTCGCGTGCTGTAAGTCATTAGGAGACATGGTGGTTATCAACATTACCCAGATTTAGCCATAGGGATTTAGCCTACACTAAATGCATTCAAATTGCCACCACTGCACGCTGATTATCAGTCATTAGGCTATTAAGCCATCAGCGGAGGAGGCCTACGTTTTGGTGGGGCAGAAACATAAAATTAAAAATGACATATTTCACAGGAGTTTGTTGTAGTAGGCCTATGCTTAAATCATGTCACAGCCATGTCAGTGGAATATTTCGTAGATCAGCCCAGTTGATTAGTTTCTAAAACTAGAATCTAGATTTCTTTCAGCACCGTTCTCATCACGTTAAACCAGCAAAGCATAGCAACGTTGTTGCTATGGGTAAACAAAACTAGTTGAGCGGTTGCGTAGCCTATGCAGCGTTTTTGAGAAAGTGTTGTCGGCAAGTTCACAGCTGTGGATTCAACATTTTAGAATGACACGAGCCACTTTTAATGAAAAAAAAAATATTGTTTTACATTATTCTCCCGGTGCCACTTCCTGTCGGCAGTCTTCTTCGTCGGTTTCGTTCCTCCTAACATCCGTTTGTTGGATCACGTGACTCGTCAGATGCGAAAAAAGTGTTTCCAGTGCAGTTTTGCGAAATATACAAATTTCGATACGCTCGAAATACCACCTCACCCGAGCGCAAAAACTTTTTATCGAAACATGTGAGTTTTTTCGAAATGTGTGTGTTTCCATTAAGCACATTTCTTTTCGCAACTCTTAATTTGCGCAATTTAATGGGTAATGGAAACGCAGCTTATGATTGGACCAAAAGTTCACCCGGCATGTGACGTAGCCATCTCTTTTGAGCGAAGAAGAAGAGTGTTGTAAGCACTTCCGCCACTGCGGGTGAGACAGGAGAACAGCAAAAGAAAGGAAATGTGGAATAAGGGATAAAGAAAGACCGCTAATCAATGAGAATCGCATAGACGTTGTGATCCGTTTTAGTATAGTTATAGTGTACCTCAGTATTTGGCTTGTATCCTTCAACCTAGCATACATTTATTGTGGTATATTTTGAATATTTAACGTAAACGTTACATCGTACTCAGCTGAGCTACCGCGCTAGCTGGGTAGGAAGCTACTAGCTGGTAAATCTAACAACGTTACAGCGCGAGATGGGTACAAGATCTAGTCGTTTACAAGAAGAGGCTGTATCGACGACTTTTGATAAGGACGGAATTAAGCGAGAGTCATGTCGACGTCTTCGAAGCAACAGGCCCACAAGCCTTATGGTTGATTTTTCTGGTAGTTTTGAGCATGATTCGGAAGCAAATCGTAGCCGCTCGGAGGAAGGGAGCGACTCGGACACAGGGCAGCAGGCAAGCGCTGAAGGAAGCCCTGCTGACCATCACATTTCCCCGTCACTTAGCAGTCAGGACACACCAGCAGAGGACACCGTGGGTAACCACGAAGGAGACGGCAGCCCCGGAGAGGCAATAAACAACGAGCCTGTGGCTGGAGAGGAAACAGGCCGCGTTCCTCATCGCACTTTCTCCGAACGTTTGCCGGGTGGTCGACACAATTCTGGGCGCAACGTCACTGCTAGATCCGCACGAGTGAGAGGTGCCCATTCACGTCCAGTGTCGGAGGCATGGATCGGGCTTTACAGAGTGAACAATCGACATGGCAGTGAGTTGAACGATGATGTTGTGTATCTTGGACGGCGAAGTGACAACTTTCAAAACGTGTCAAACTCATAGGTCAAACTGCTCAAATTGTCTGAATTGTTTACGGCAGCTATGCAACGCTATAGCTACATAGCAAGCTAATACCATGTTGAGTAAAACGTTAACAGTTAGCTAACATAACTTTAGCTGTTTGGCGTATTTGTTTTGGCCTTGCTAGCTAGTTAGCAAGTTCAATATCACAAATGTATAACCGTCAGCGTTACTTGCCAGGTGTTCATTCCTATAGCTGCTAACGTGAAACAACTTAGGGAAGTAGGTTAACGCCAATAACCTAACCAGTAAGATACCTAGATTGATCAATTTGTCAACTCCCTTCCACAGCTTACAACTTTAGAGTTCGATATGCAGGTGGTCAAGATAACTTTATTTGTTCCCCCCAGCAATTAGTTTATTTTCATCTTAAATGATGAAAATAAACAAGACAAGTAAATCCAATAATGAGTTGGCTACTTTAGGTGCCCAGTAAATTCATTGTGTGTCCCTTTTACATTTCAGTGGCAACCATGTCAATTCTAGGTGAAAGCCTGACAACAAAGATTGTCTTTGAGTAGTATTGCTCGCCAAGTGACACTGAGGGCATTCTCCAGCTTGGAAACGTGATACTAAATTGACTATTGTGTTGACGCTGAAGGCAATGCGCTTCCATTGTACGGATTTAAACTTTGCAGTGGGGGATCTTGGCCAGATTATCTGAATTACGCATCACGTGGATTCATTCTAACAGACGAAATCCTTCAGTTTTGGATTGGGGGTGGGCGGGGGGTCAGTCTGGCTAAACAGTCCCTCACACTTCGGAAATTATCACAATACCCAACCTTACCACCACATTGGCATTCCTACCAAGACGCCGTTTTCCACTATGACACAGTCTCACTGAAGGTGATAAACCGACTATGTTCAAGTAATGATATGAACATTGATATGGCCAATGGCAAGGTCAATGCTACTCCTGGGAGAGTTCATTTTTCTCACCAGGCGGCTAAGTGATGCTTCGGAGTAGGGGTAGGAAATGGGTCAGAGGACTCACGTGCATAGAGCTGGCCACAGTCCAGTGAGCTGGGAGATCTAGGCCAAATGGTCGCGCGTAAACCAACCCACTGGCCCGCTAACATTACCCCTTGGATTTGCATGTGTGCTGTTGTGACAGTCCAGAAAACTAATAATGGGGATGGTGGTCAATTCAATGAGTCGATATTGTGATTTCAAGAACTGTGCAATACATAACATTCGTTATGTAATTTAATAACAAAAACCATGTCTTGTGTTCTGAGGAAGCTTTGACAGATTATGGCAAATGCCTTTCTTAATCTCATGTCTTTAATTCCCCTCCTCAGCAATCCGCTGCCCATTTTGCTCCAAGCCGTTCCCTGGAGGCAGGATTGAGGAACACCTGTTGAGCTGTCTCACCTCTCCCCCTCTTCCATACAATAGTGAGTCCATCTGTCCCCTTTTAAAATCTCTTTTGTCTTCATGTGCCCAAGGGCAAACAGACCCCCACCCTTCTCCATATAACTGAATTTCTGATGGTGATGCCTTGTAGTCCTTATGTTTGGGCACGACTGTTGTGCTTTGAACATGGCTTTGAAGTTTGTGATTTGTGGGGTTTTGTAGCTGACGTCCTGGCCAAGGACAGTGGTGAGTGCTCCATATGCCTGGAGGATCTGCTTCAGGGAGAGACCATCGCACGTCTGGCCTGCCTGTGTGTCTATCACAAAAGGTGAACAACCACATGCATGCACACACAGAGACATACACATACACACACCACTTCATTCCTCACATCTCTCTTCACACGTGAAAGACTTCTTGGTAGCTGTAGTTGCCTGTAGTTGCTCTCATTCTGATGATGAATGGCCTACTCTGGATGTCTCACCACATTGGATCTCTTTCTCTGACTCTCTGTAGCTGCATTGACTCCTGGTGCAAGGTGAAACCCTGTTGCCCCGAACACCCCTTTGATTGATTGCAATTGCTGTCTCAGGTGAGCCTGTGTGTGAGTGTGAATTTGAATTATTCTTTTATTATTCCTCGAAAAAGGATGACCGGCGTGTTTGTGTTGTGTTCGTCATTGTTGCTTTTAATTCACTATCACTACATGATGGATGAAGATTGTTAACTTTTTTTCTCTTCTTCTAAAGGACCCCACTCCTGGCCAGAAAAAAAAGGCAAAAAATGACCGGGCAGCAAGAAATACAATAAATTGACTTCATTGTTTTAGCTGACACTGAACATTTCTGCTCCCGTGAAACCTGAATCAACTCCCTTCTGGCTTGGCTATGAAATCCTGGACTTTTTTTCCTCCCCACCTGAGGTGCTTGCTGGGAATGAGGGCTGTGGAGTAGGGGAGGGTAGTGGGACATCTCTGCTTGCCTTTCCTTTCCTTGAACCTGTCCTCTCTAAAGCTTGCAATGTGACCGTTAAAAAGAAAAACAAGGATAACTGATGAGGAAACAGTGGGTATTTGCTTGCAAGTAGATCACCTCTGGCAAACTGGCTGCTAAGGTATCTCACCTGGCAGGAGTGCGAGAGATGAGAGAGGGTGGTTTGGGGCCTGGCTAAAGTTTTATTCTACAAGAAAGGCCTCGTTAGATGCATCACATGAAACAACTCGGCTGATGTGATGTTATCCAGAGGTCTATTTCCTTATTTGGGTGTCAAACCAACATGGACCCCCAGAGTTGAGAATTGTATGCGTAAGTATTCTGCACGGTGTTGTTCTTAAGGCATGATGCTGAGACTGCCGCTACTACCGTTTTTTTTTTTTTTTTTTCCTCCAAATGGTTGCTGGACGGATGGGGAGGGAGAGGACAAATATTTTTAGTGGGTGATGGTTGTGGGGTTTTGTGTGTGTGTGTAATATTTTTAGTGACACAGAACACAATTCATAAGTGGAGTGTCATTTCACATGGTTTGACTTGGGAAAAATGGCTTGCACACAGCATTTGTTTTTGTTGAACATAGAGATTGAGAATGTTCTTTGGTTGTGTTTCACGACCTGGATCCCAACGCTCCTTAGGTCAAGCAGCATCAACGCATTTGGTTCCTTCGGTCATGGATGTGCCCTGGAAAAAAATATATATCTCTCAGGATGTCCATCTAGCCCCACAGAGGCTAAGAGGTTGAGGTGGGCATGGGTGCAGGTCACGGGAACGAGTGGGGCACTAATGAAGTCCTAATGACTCCAGTCAGCTGTGGCCTGCCTCCTCGTTGGAGTGTCTGGAGATGAGAAATGCCCTTGTGGAGCTCATGACCCCCACCAGTGAGTCCTGCCTGTGCTCGTCTGGTCCGTGTTCTGCTTTTGGAGAGTAGTTGGGGAGGCAGTCGCTGGCCTCCCCAAGCCTCTGTTTTCATGTCTGTGGAGAAACGCGTCCCCATAGCAGTCATCCCTTAACCAGTTCGGTTCAGCAGTGGTGAGTTGTCGCCATGTTTTCACACCAAGTCATAGCTGCTCTGCTCTGAGTGTGGACATCAGGAACAGTTGGGAGAGGGGCTGACTAGTGGCTTTATTCCCTCACCCTTGCAGTTCCCAAGTGCCCCCCCCCCCCCTCCCCTCCCCCCGAATCCATAAAAGATACAGAATGGAGGAGCCACAGCATTGAAAACAAATGTTTTCTAAGTATTATTATTATTATCATTATTATCATTGTTGTTGATATTCTTATTATTCCCATTGGGGTTGAGCTTAGTGGTTGTTGTTGTTTTCATCCTTGCATCGCTTGCCTCTGGCCACGCGTGCTGCAGTGGAGCGTGCTCTGTTCAGGCTGCGCTCAGAGGTGCTACGTTCTGCCCCACAGAGGGTCCCCTGTGCATGTCATAGTTTCTCTAGAACTCGAGAAAAGCCAAAAGTGTGTGTGTGTGTGTGTGTGTGTGTGTGTGTGTGTGTGAGAGTGTGTGAGAGAGAGGAAGAACGGAGAGAGTGATTGTATGAGATCCATATTTTGCTGTCAAAGGCTTTTATTGCTGGAGGATGTTATAGAAAAAAATGTGGAGAATCTTCTGATTCAAAATGTTTCCCTTGATGTTTTCATTTAACTGATGTGGTGCAATACCTCACTATTTTAAATTTACTAACCTGGGGGATCGCTAACTCCAAGAATGATTGATTTATTTTTGTGGATTTTTTTAAGTAAGAGTGAAATGCATCGTTGATTAACTTTCCTGAGTCCTCTGTGATCTCTAAGGTGTCTGACGACCCCTATGATACTAAGGAATGGATGTTGTAAAAATCACATTGGCGATATTTAAGAATTGACAATCTGCCTTCTCTCAGTTAAAGAACAATTGAGTATTTATTTATTAAATTGTAAATATGTATGGCAATTCAAAATACCTTTGTCTCTTGTTTGTTCATTTTACTGTTTTTTATGCCCAAATATTTTGTATGTCTGAAAGAGTGTTTTATATGTATTTTTTACAATAAATATGCTTAATGTGTGAACTGTTCATGTTTGTTTGTGCATATTATTAATATTCATGAAAACAGAAGCATGTGCGTGGAGTGGACATTGAGGTATCATATAAAACTGCACGGTCAGAGGGAGGAAGTTCTAATTTGAATGCTGGGCAAAGTGCAAAGTCAGTCTGAAGTTCTTGTGCATGAATTAACAGCATCATGTGGTGTGGGACCGATGTTTGTGCTTAGGATCTTTCTCATGGTGATAGACTTGCAAAGAGATTTTGCGTAGTTATTAAGCCAGCTTTAGTCATGTTTTGCCCTGCATTTAAATTAGGGCCTGGGGTCTGCTCTCACTTCTGACCATGTTTTCACAAACAGACTTCATGTTATGATTTTTGGCCTTCATCTGATTTCCCCTCCACTGCCAATTAACATACTTTTAGTGACCTATCAGACGTTTGTAGTCTAGCGCTAGCCTATTGATTTGCTGAACACTTGAGACAACTGTGTAGTGGGTACAGGGAGGATTTTGGTTACCAACATCAAAGCAAACAACCAGATGGCACTGTAAATCCATGAAATAATAGCTTTAAAGCTTGTAATCAGGCGATAGCTAAGGGATTTTTTTTTCTTTCCTTTCTGAAGTATCTTGAAGGAGAATTCTGGCAGTTTTAGACATAAATATCAGTTTCTCAAGGTCACGAGAGCTGTCTATGCACAAATGAAAACAGTTGGTTTTTATCTATAGCTCGAGTTGCTGTAGCCAACAGTTAGAGCTTTCAGGCAGCTACAAAGCTACACTCTGGGGGAAGGTTCATGCTCCCAGAGCAGCGCTGTTGCTGCCTGGCTACTTTAGCTCTAAACTGTAACAACTCAATTGTTTTCAGGAGTTTTTTTTCGTACTGACAGAACTGGTTGACCTCAACAAATGGAGATCTACAGTATGTGAAAAATGGCCGGATTGCTCCTTCAAATGGGGGGCAGCCGTGGCCTACTGGTTAGGGCTTCAAGCTTGTAACCGGAGGGTTACCGATCCCCGACCGGTCTATTAAGATTGAAAATAAGTCTGGGGAGTCTGCACCCTATTTCTATTGCACAAGAGACATGATCAATGTCAAATAACTTGCATTTGGATAGTCAATCAACTAATCAGACCAACGATCCGGGTGCGTCTTTTGGATAAGCTAGTTTGTGATTGGACCCACAAGATGTGGACAGGAAGCAGGAGAGATAGATGTGCAGGTTTCCAGCCTGAGCTGCAGGGCAAAATCCAAATCGCCGGCAGATCAGGCAGGGTTTACCTATAGCCTAGGGTTTACCCAGTCTACCATCTACAGGAACTGGAGCAGAAACCAGAAAAGGCTTCCCAGAATCTATTAAAAAGGGGAAGGTGTGCTAGATGGCAACAACAAGGGAGAATGCAGTAGGTAAGAGACTGTGTTTGTCTTGCACAATACTGGAGTAGAGCTGTGACTGGGCTTCCACCCATTGACAATGCAAATGAGTTGGTGATAGTGGAAATGAGAGAGAAAGTGGTCGATCGGTGCCACACCGTTCAGGTGTGGCAACCAAAAGCAATTCATAATCACAATGATTTTATGAATGCTGTTGACTGCTCTGACCAATTGATGACGAACAATAATGGAGGATCCTTTGCTCAAGAGGCCTCAGAAATATTCAACTGCGGAGTTCAGGGAAGAGTTGGGACTGGTAATCCACCTGTTTTCAGACCTCAATAAAGACAAAGGCTGATAGCTATTAAGTCCATCTCAGTTCAGACAGTTAAAGAGGAATTGCGAGTTGTGCTATGCCACTATAAAAAAAAGAACCGAAAGTACTGGCTTTCTGCAATGTGCCACAGTACCAAGTTTACTGTACCTGCATATTGGCGTAGCAAACGATACCAACATGAAATTGAATGTCTACTGTTGAATTAAAGTACATATTTGACACTACATGCATGGCAATGGCAATGGTTTCTCTTGCTCATGTACACTCTTATCACACACAATGTTCTCAATGCTTGAGTTTGTGTAGAGACACTGATGATACTTCGATCAAAGTATCATGTTGTGTGGAGCCGCCTTAGTTGTTTTTTTTTTTTTTTTTTAAATAGCGTTTTTTTAACACAATCATGTATCAAACTAGATGTACCGCAAAGTGGTACAAAATATGACCGCCGCTCAGTCCAGCGCATTCTTTCAACATACGCACAGTGCGTGAAGCGCGTGGTGGTAGTGGCGGCAGGCCTGAGAGGCCACTTTGGCTTGTTTAAACAAATTTAAAAATGTGGCCGGATGTGAGCACATAAGACGATAAATTTACACTTAAGACAGTGGCAGCCAATAAAACATATTGGCTGGACGGAACATTTTAAAATATGCTATAGCCCAAACTATGCCTCACTAGTGAAACCAAATCAAAGTGAAATCAAATGAGGAAATCAGTTCCTCTTTGAGGCCTGTACTGAACAGCATTTCATCATCCTGGACCTTTTGACACTGAAGGAGTGCAAATTGTCTACATTTTAGTACAAAATGACGTCACTGTAAAGGAGCACCACAATAGATTATCAAGTAAACCCCCTTTTCATCTTTTTTTCTGTTGATAAACTAAACGTCAACATTCACTGAATCACTCAATCATACACTGGAGAGGGTATATATCTTCAACTTGAAAGTGCACAACAGAGAGTAACATAGGGGAAGTGCATCTCAGTCTAAAGGACAGGCAATGCTCTTATTGGCCAATCATTTACAACCACAAACTGTTTTAATTTCGTTTACATTGTTGTTTGAGGAAGTGCAAGAGGCTCTGAGAAAACAGGTTGGGTGAGTGCTTGGTCGAGGAGACATTGAGAAGGCATCACCTCTAAATAAGAGGACTAAAGGTATTCTAGCTGAGGACACTGAGAAGGCATCACCTCTAAATAAGAGGACTAAAGGTATTCGAGGACACATAGAGAAGTCATCACCTCTGGAGAAAAGGTAAGAATTGATATAGTCTCTTCTTAAAAGTTGCAAGACAAAATGTTTTGGAAACCGAAAGTAACTTTTGAGCTGTGAGCTTTGTCTTCCTAATTCTACACTTTGATGCAGATGAAATAGGCAAAAACTGGATAAGATTCCTGTAAAAGTGTAGGTCGGCTGACTAACAGTTTAAACATTGTATCAGCAGATATTTATGATGCCATATTGAGTGCCGAATAGTCTAGTAGTATTGACAAATGCGGTACTTCCTAGATAAGGTCTCCTCTACACTGCTGTAAGTCACTTTTGATAAAAGCGAAAATGAATGCCAAAAAAATAATGTAAATGTAAATATCGATATTTTCACAATATGCAGGTGGTCCAAATTGATGACCAATTTGACCAAACCAATCTTATATAGTTGCTACTTCATGATTTGTCATGCTGTGTAAGTACTGAGAAGAAGTTGTTTGGTGAATAGTTTTTTTTTATTATTATTTGTGTGTGTGTGTGTGTGTGTGTGTGTGTGTGTGTGTGTGTGTGTGTGTGTGTGTGTGTGTGTGTGTGTCAGTTCTTTAAAATAAATGTCGCATAATGTATAATGTATAAGACACAGACATACACTCTTAGAAAAACGATGCTACAGTATATAGAATCAAAAATGGTTCTATTGCCTGCTTCATATATGGCACCCGTAAATGGTTCTTTAAACCATTTTGAAGAGTTCATCAAGCCTGCGTGGTTCTATATATCACCCCAAGAAACCTTTAAATAAGAGTGTACTTTCACTCCTGGGAACCCCCTGAAGTAGACTAACCACTTCCTAAACTTGACAGATCAAAGGTTTCCTGTGAGAAAAGTTGTCTTGAATAAATCCCACGCCCATTTCAAATGTCAACTGTAAAGATTCCAACTGAGCAATAAGTGGAAATTTGAGGTTTCCCGCATCATTGTTGCTTGGTCACAAAGGTCGATAGACTCAAAATGAATTCATGTTATACTGTATGTGAATTCTTGGATGAGTGTAACATTTGTGTTATTGATTTCCAGTCCAGAATGGCAGATGTTGAGCCTCCTTCAGTGCTCGAAGACTTCCAGGCTAGTGCAGACACAGCGAGGCTCTTGCCCTCACCCGCACCATGTAGTGAGCCACAGCTGATGGAGCAGCCTCCACCCTACATGCAGGCCCCACCCCTCTACAGTGCCTATCCGTCATTCAACCCACAAAACCCTCCCAATGAGCCCTACCATCCTCAGGAGCTTGGGTATCAATGTAGCTCCGAGGGGCAACCAGGTAAAGTGGTTTGAAACCTGGTGGCACGCACGGTGTGAAGATAAATGCATTCAAATATATTTACAGTCGGTGACTGAAATGTGTGAACAGCAAATTAAATACACTTCTCCTGTTTCCGTCCAGTGGTTGAGGGCTGTGGTCTTGTGGAAGTGTCAGGTTTTGAAAATAAATCCATCCGCCTTGCTTTCATAAGAAAGGTAACACACCACCCATGTCTGATTACAGTCTGTCTTTCTTCCAGTGGCATGCTTTGTACAGTACACAACTCTGCACCTCATATAGAGATGGCATCTCATCTCACCTCCTCACAGGCATGGGCCAATTATAAGGGGGTTTGGGTGAATGGGCATCCCAAAGAAGGCAAAAGTAACAGTGTTTGTGCTTGTGGGAGGGCGGAATATTTACAAATGATGTACTGTGACGTACAGTATACTTGCACTGTGTGTGAAAGGTCGTGTTCATGCTCCCTCACAGGTGTTCAGCCTGGTGACTCTCCAGCTGCTCTTCACCTTCAGCGTGGTGTGTGTGTTCACCTTCTCCCGCACAGTGAAGGAATACATGATGACGCAGAACGGATTCTGGATTATGATCAGTTCCTACATCACCTTTGTGGTGATGTCTCTGGTCCTGATATGCTGCAGGTCATTCAGCCGCCTCCATCCGTGGAACCTGGTGGCCCTGGTGAGTCACAGGTGGCGGGTTGGGGAGGAGACCTGCAGTGGAGACATTTTTATTTTTATTATTATTATTATTATTATTATTATTATTATTTTCTTATTCAGTAATTTTGAAGATCTTGGTGGGTGGGCATGTGGTGCCACAACAATGACACAGAATCACAGATTTTCGTTTTGATCTGTCGCCCCGCCCACCCGCCTCACTGGACTACCCAAAATCTCGAAAACCGTAGGGCCTAGAATGACCAAAAATGTTCGTATGTTGGTCTCAATGAGCCATCTCAACCCATCCCATAACCACCTATTTGCAGTATAGCACCAGTTAAAACATGAAAAAGCAAAAATTGAGTGTTGTCATCGCAGGTTTATTTCTGGCATGTTCAAAACTGCACACAATTGGAAGTGTATTATTATGACACCCTCTGAATTTATGGCATGTTTTGTGAAATTCTGTTCATGGGGTGCCATGCAACATTTAGTGACTGTACACCAATCGTGCACGCACGCACACACAGACACAGGCACCCGCACATTTACATGCACGCACACACACACACACACACACACACACACACACACACACACACACACACACACACACACACACACACACACACACACACACATTATCACAGGGTATTAGAGTTACCATATCAGACTAATAGAAAACGTGAGGATGCTCTCGATGGCGGCTCAATAGAATTGCAACACCCCCATCTCATCACATCTCATCTCAGGTCTTCCTTCTTAGGAAGGAAGTTTAGTTTAGTTGTGTTGTTAAACTCTACCCTTAAATTATGTATGAATTTCTTTGAGTTTCATTGAATTTCAATTCAGAATCATTCTCAAATTCTGAATTTTGCACAAGCTTGATACTAATGTTTGAGCCTGTACTCAGTCGGTGTGAGTGGATGTTCTGACACTTGAAATCCTTCTTTTTAGTTTTATTTTCTCTTTTCTCTAGCACAGAATCTGAAGAAGACCACATGGTCGAAACGCTATTCTGTGCTAGAGAAAAGAGAAAATAAAACTAAAAAGAAGGATTTCAAGTGTGCGATCTTTTTCCATTTTTATGATTTACCCGTGAGTGGATGTTCTGAACACAGATTTTTTCCCCCCTAACGGCATTAGAGCGCTGCATAACAGTGTGACCTCTGTCTTTCTCCAGGGCCTGGTCACTCTCAGTCTCTCCTATGTGGTTGGTGCAGTGGCCTCGTGTTACAACACTCATTCTGTGGTCATCGCCATGGGCTCAACCCTGGCCGTTTCTTTTTCCATTATCATCTTCTCAGCCCAGGTAGGATCCAACATCCGTCAGTCCATTTACTCTATATTCTTTTCACATTTCCGTATACATTGCCTACATACTGTTTCTTCTTTTATGTTGCCCAGACCAAAGTGGACTTCACAATCTGTAATGGGATCCTGGTTACACTTTCCACAAGCCTTCTGATGTTTGGCTTCTTCAGCATTTTCTACTACTCCACAATCGTAGATGTCGTCTATGGCTTCCTTGGGGCTCTGCTTTTTTCACTGGTATACCCACCACTTTCTTCACTGTCAAGTTTATATGACTGAAATGAGTTTTGTGATTATTACTATCCAAGTGAATGCTAAGAGGAGATGTCTTGGACCAGCAGGTTTCACTAGTCACACACACCACACAGAAAGCTCTGACACCACTAGCAACCAAAAAAACATACCCTTACACAGAACATAATACTGTAGATCAACCACTGTGCCGTGGCACACTAGTGTGCCGTGACACATTGTTAGGTGTGCCGTGGGAAATTATCCAATTTCACCTAATTGGTCTAAAAAAAGAGTGAATAGAAATCATTTTCTGATTCCTATTCTAGACACTTTGACAAGAATGACTTGATATCGTTAATGAGGGCTACAAAGTTTTATCTAATTTCATTTTCAATAAAATTTCATTTATTTAACATTTTCGGCTGGTGGTGTGCCGCAGGATTTTTTCAATCAAAAAAGTGTGCCTTGGCTCAAAAAAGGTTGAAAAACACTGCTGTAGATAAATGTGATCCATGCATAGAAGATTACAATACATGCATCTTAATGCATTTCTATTCTCTACTATTTGTACGTTAATCAGAGGTCTCTTGCACGTCCCTGTTGACCCCTGTGCTCTTGTCTGTCTCTGGTGCAGTTCCTGGTGGTGGACTGCCAGCTGGTGATGGGCAGACAGACGTACGCACTCAGCCCGGAGGAGTACGTGTTCGGCGCTCTCATCGTTTACCTGGACATCATCAACGTCTTTCTGTACATACTGCTTCTATTTGGGGGCGGTTCCAGAAGTTAAAACAGATGCATATATTTACATGCATATACTGTACTGTGTATATCGGTATGTGTGTGTGTACCTATTCAGTTAACTCTGAAATGGTTCTCATGCAAACGGTTTAAGCTTTATGTTGGTTAAGGGATAATGGACGACACGCATGCAGTTAGTAGTCAAAGTTAATGCACGTTCTAGACGGTGATACGGCCCGACGCGAAGCGGAGCGTCTAGAAAAGTGTGTTTTTATCTTGCTCACATCTATATGCATATATATGCTTTCACTATCCAAACAAAACTAAAACGCATATGAATACCAAAACATACCATTTTATTGTAACAATATTTCACATAAACAACTCATTGCACATTAGTGTAATAAAACAAACATCCTTTTAACCAAGCTTATTTATTTTCTAAACCCTTTCCAACTGCTATTTCTAAGCACATAACATTAAGGATGTCATTAACTCTTCATTCAAGGCATTTTTCTTTCCAAAGTGGGTGCAGTGGTGTCACCACAGTGATGGGTAGTTGAACTGCACTCTCAGGAGGTATCTCATGCGTGTCTGTGCAGGATTGTATACAATGAACTCGTTGTACAGGAGACTGTAGCCTCCGCTCTGCCCCACGCCAGTCTTCATGCCAGGCCCCATAGGCACAGTGGCGCCATCCCTGGAAGGCAAGTCCAGAACGACCAGGATTAAATTAGTTGTATCAACTGCAGGCACACCTACATGCTCGATCACTAATCCACTATCATTGTTTTGTTTACTATTTGGATAGTGTCAAATTCATATAACACAGTGATAGTTCACACCCACCAAAATGAAACCACAGTCTCTCAAAGTTGTCAAAGTGTGCTGTAACATACAGCATACTGTATCTGACACCACAAGACTTGTCAGAATGGGGAGGAGGGGATGTGGGTAAGACTTACAGTGTGACAAAGTTCTTGGGATCAGGAGCTGTTTGCCCCAGGCCTTTAGTACTGTGTTTCCCAGCAGGCAGACTGCTTGCATTGTAATCAGCAGCCATATACTCTTTACAGTCTCCCAGGGCAACCTGTAACCACAACAATGACATGAGGACATGAGGTGGTTAATGTAAACAAAAACATAAACAAATCCCGAGAGTGGCCTTAGCGGTACACACCTCACTGAGCAAGAGGATTCCAATGTTGTTCTTCTGATTGGCAAAGCAGTAGTTGGCGCTTTTAGATGACATGTCAGCAAAGTAAATCCCCTTGCCAAACTAGAGGTGAATTGAAGAGACAAACAGGAAGTCAGTGACTACACGTCACCCAGGTTAAGCGAGAGTGTGTGATTCCTCCTCTGAGCTCAAACACTCACTCACTCACTCACTCACTCACTCACTCACTCACTCACTCACCATGTAACCTGTGACCGGTGCCTCTGGAGGGGCAACCCTTAGGCCCTGGCTCAGAATGCCCACCCAGTTGGACAGACGAGAACCATGCCACAGCAGCATCCTGCACAGAACAACACACACACACACACACACACACACACACAAAGAAAAATAAAGCAAATACATATACTCACACACACACACACACACGCACACACGCACACACACACATGCACACACACACACAAAATTAGATACACACTATATGGTGAATGATGCTGTTGTCATTATTGAAATGAGGCCAAGCCAGACACTGGCATTGTAAGAGATGTGCACAGACAGAGGTCATGAGCACAAATGACCGAGGGGAGAGACCTGTTGTGTAGCTGGGAGAGGAAACTGTTGTTCTCTCCCTCCCGTTCCACCGCAAAAATGTCCAGCACATTCATGGTGTAGTCACTGTGAGTGGAGGCATGAGTGGACTGCAGATATTTCTCAATCACCTGATTGACGAAGGAAAGAGAGAGAGAGGGAGAAGTTCCATAATCACGACTAGAGGGCAGAGTGATTTAATAATGACAATCACCTGACTGTGTCGGTCAGTGCAAGTACGAAAGGAACATTTGACTCCACAAACATGAAAACAACATGAGGGCTGAGCGATTTAATGATGAGCAAGAAAAAAACAGCACTGGCCTGTGTTGTGAAGGGCTGTGTGCTCACCTGGAATTCATTGCTGGCCGCAGGTAGAGGCTGCAGTTGGCATTGGAGAGAACGGTACTGTATGTCCAGCGGATGCTCGTCCTTGTTGGCGCTCGACTGAACCATCTTCACAGCTATCTGAATGTCACCCAACGCCTAAAAGGGCCAAAGACACAGCAGGGCTGCTTGAGTGACCAGCCATACAATGGCACAACATGAGAATACACATTTAGACCTTCAAAAGTCACAAAGGGCTATTCTGTGACACACAGTGTCAGTTATTTGTGGTAGAAGAATCAATATATGCAGAAATCACAAACAAATGAATAAATATATATAGATATATGAAATCTTACATTTTAAAAGATGATTTACAAACCAGATTTTGATATTTATGTGATTTTGTGTGGTTGAAAATAAGCTAAATCTAAAATGTTGTTTCTGGAGTCATTTTAAAAGGCTAGTTTTAAAGGATTAAATCACCAGTGGGCTTGGTCACAATGTGGGTTTTTTCCCCTTCAATGACATGACATAACTGACCACACCTTTGTAGACCAAGTATGTATTTCACATGTTTATGAAGTTAATTCTAAGTGACTTCAACCCCTAAACTTGCTATTATTTAGGCGTTGAAGTGATTGTAACTTGATAAATAATGATTCATCTTTCATGAGGATAAACTATAATTTGAGGTACACCAGGTTGATCTGACATGGAATGATCCCAAAATGAAATGTTTTTTAAAAAAAACACTTGTCTAAACAGGCCTACCTCCAACAATGCTATTTTGTCCTTCAGCTCTTCCTCTGTGCGGATAACTGGTGGAGTGCGCAGCCTAAGGAGACGGTTGTTTTCAGTTAGTCACACACAGGACAGATGCTCACAGAAACATTTTAAGACATCAAGTTACACCTCCAAACTTTTGCAGAGTTAAACATGACTGTACTGTACTGCATGTCATACTGGGCGGCTGTTTCTGTTTTACCCAAAGTCATGGGGGATGCGGGTGTAGAACTGGTTACAGGCCTCCAGGAGGTCCTTGTTGCTTCCCTTCCTCTTCAGGCAGTCTTCAATCCTCTTCAGAGACGCATAACCAGCACGAATCTGCTCTGGGGTCAGCTTACCTATAGTGCGGCCATAATGCACACTATACAAATTAACTCCAATACAAACACCCTGAATCTGGCATCATGCTTCAATATCCTGATGGATACTAGGGCAAAGCCTGCAGCATGCTATTGAGTTGCTTTGTTTACATCAGATAGCAGCTGATTTCTTTAGCTATTGGGAGAAACGTGTGACATTTGACGTGTGAAGAGATTTGGCCTCTGCCTGTGGTATTTGAAGCATGTGAACATCTTGCCTGAGGTAATATCTGAACTTAAGATGTGTGACGCAGACACATGAAAAAATGACTGTGAACAGAAATATCACTATATGTTGCTGTCTTGATATGTTGTTGTCCCATCCCAAATACATACCGAGTGGAGCCTTTCTGGTATCAAACTTCATTTCCAGCACACATTCCTCCATGGCTTTGAGGTCACATATGAGCTCCAGAAGGTTCTGCACTTTGATGTCCAATGTAGAAACCTTTTTCTGGACAGGAGCCTCCTTCTCCTCCTTCACCTCAGCCTCCTCCTAAGGTTGAAAATGATGAACACTCAGATGAAATCTGAAGACTACCTTTTTGTTATGTCAGTCAGATGTTTTGAAAGGCCAAATAAATACAACTTGTGATAATAATACGCCTTCATTCCTGCCTTGTCATTGGTGCTGTAGTCCATAAATATCATGTCGTATTTCCCAGGAATCTTCTCAAATGTTGCCCTACTTTCCCAGTCATTTTTTGTTTTGTCCAAAAATCTATAAAACAATAACAGCACACAAGCCTGTTGGAGTACGCACATACAGGGATGAGCAGTATCTATGACACATGTATTTCAATTACGCATTCAAAATACAAAATAGCATTTTTTTTATATGCATTTTATTGGGTTGAAGTAAATGGCTGCATATTTTGTGGCAAAATACTTTAAAGGTGTGTATTTTTGTAGTTCAAAAATACTGGCAAATATTTTTGGTAAAATCAATATTTTTGGCGATGTGATGACACCATAAAATGCAAAATAATGAATGTAGCCTCTGACTGGTGCTGACTTCGTAATTTGCCCAGACTTATGACTCAGGAAGACGATCTAGTTCAAGAATGAGTTGCTCACACACCAAGGGCGTAGGTTTGGTCTGAGCTTTGGAACACATAAACTGGTCGTCCTGGAGATGTACACCTTATGAGGACACATTCGAATGAATACAACTTCACAACAAAAATAATACAAATGAGACTGCTAAAATATAGGGAGGGACAATTTTGTCTACCCAAAATATTGGTTTGGATATGACCCTATGGTCCATATGCAAACCTATGCCCTTGACAAACACAATACACGCTCCCTCTCTCACACCAACCTACTCACTCAACCATATAGTTACTTGCCCATCCACACTTATAAGTTTGCCTGTTTATGGTAGAACTTTGGAACAATTTTGACTGTGAGGTGTATGTGTCCTCTAAAGCTGATGATACACAAGGCAATGCTGCTGTGCGATTTCCTGACTACCGGTATTGCTGTTCTGACACGTCCCCTTTCATATTGGGCAACTATTTTTTCTTGAGAACTTTAATCATCAATAGGCAAATCAACATGATCATCGAATCGGTTATGTCATTACCCTGTAAAATTGCTCAGAAAGTTGAGTCAAGTCAAGCACTCAGCATGCACTGACTGTCAGAAACTTCATTCTCTATATTATAGTCAGTGCACCATCACTTTGAAGTTATTTTAAGGTAATAGAACTGCACTGGGCTGCCCACATTCTGCAACTCTAAATAGGTTAGTGGTTAGTTTGTATCACTTGACAAGTGAAGTTGTGACTTTTCGAGCACTTCTCTGATATAGCATTTAGGCTATGAAATGTTACAGGCAGTTCAGCATAGCTGATCTGGTGACTGTTTGCAGATTTATGGCATGTCTCGTAGGCAGAGAAAAGCTGTTGCTCTCGAACACTGTCCACTTAATCAACAGAGTCAGTGTACTGATGAATGAAAAGATTAAATAGACAGATATGGAAGACCTGCACAGTGATTTGATGCTCCTTCTTAGCATTTTGAAAATACAAAAATAAAGTATTTTATCTTGACACGTGGCCTGGCTAGTGTATATTTTGTAGTTTATTGTGATACACATTTAAAATGAGGGTATTTGACATTGTGATGTATTTTTGCCCATCTCTGCGCACATACAGTCTATTTACCAACTGAGTGAACGCATGTACCGGTACATGAATTAGGTTACATTTAACACAATACATGACATTACAGAGAGGAGACAAACAATCATCTCACTTACTTTTTCTTGAAGAGATCTTTAGCTTTGGCAAGATCACCACCACATGTCGACAAACTGCTCTGTCCAACTTTACCCACTGAAAACAGCAATGCACTGTTGTCATATACAGTACTTTAGAAGTGACATTAGAACAGGGATATGTGCCGTACACCTTAGGGGAGAAATCAGAAAACCCCTCCACTCCAGTCCACACTCAAGCAGAAATCAACAGACTCATATGTGCACTCACCCCTGCCCCATCTCATCCACACGCTATAGGCCTTGGCGTTATCATCTTGCAACAGCTGGATCAGGTAGTATTTGTTGTTGTTGAACTGAAGATTGGTCTGTGGAGAATACGTGTGCAAAACCACTTTGATTTCTCTTTCAGTGGGACAGAGCAGAATTCATGCATCTGTCATTCATTCGTATACCCACCTGGTTCAGCATGACATCATACACTTCGTTTCCTTCGCTGTACACATGGGCCTATTACAGTTGGACCAAACAGAGGTCATGAGGATATGTATGCATAGAGGATATGTATGCACTTCATCAGTCAGACTGATCCAAACCACCCCTTGCTGTACACTCTAAACGTATGTACAGTGGAGGGACATCTAATACACTCAGCAAGCCAAAAGTATCTAGGGCAATAAGGATCTGACATCATACCTTTCCCAGTTTGGCACTGCATTCTGGGTCCACTGGGGCTTTTCCCTTCATGATCACAGTCTTTACTACTTCTGTGTTTAAAAAGTAAGCATACACATACAGTAGGTATATGTAATAAGTATGCATGCATAAATATGCACTTGACATACTTAAGGTTTCCATATCAAAGAAGTCATAGATGGGTGGGTGCGCGTGTGCTTGTGCGTGTGCTTGTGCGTGTACGTGTGTGTGTACATTTCTTTCATGCGTATGTATTAATTCTCACCTTTTGTTTCATTTTCACTTTCATTTGTAGGGACCTTCTTGCCTGATTTGTGGCTCCCTCCTGCACCCCGTCTCTTTTTGACCACAGGCAGCTCTTCATCCTCTGTTTTCATCTGGCCAGTACTGTCACCCAAAAGGTTCCCGTTGCCGACATCACCTCCATCAAGGTTCTCTGAATAGAATCAGTTAACACCTGGTTAGATCATAGCAAGAGCAGGACACACCAAGAAATACAGAGGCAATGAAGTACACCAGACCAACTGGCTTTTGTCACTCCCTGACCTGGTTTAACCGCCTGTGAGCGAATCTTCCTCTTGTACTTTGTAGCCAGGTTGATTTGGACCATGTTGACAATATCAGCCTCATATCGGCCTCCAGGCACATGGTTTAACGTGACACAAGCCTCCCCTGCCTTCACAGCTGCGTCCAGCTGAGTGCAGACTGTGGGCGAATAGGGTTCCCATTGCCCGTCGTCCCCCTCCCACTGCCATACAACTGTGTGGAGAGGTTAATGCATACATGTCAATACTGGTAGTAGGTATGTCTATTCAGAGGGCTCTGAAGAACTAAGAATACTTTAGGTCCTACAGTAGTTCTTCAGAGCCCTCTGAATAGACATACCTACTAGGATAACAAAGTTATTCATGCATTCATTAGCACTGTATGTGCTCTAACTCTAGCCTCTGAATAATATAAGAATTCAGACTAGGTCAGTCATGTTGTAACCAACAGATTTAAAATAAACAATTTCATTTTAATTCATTCACACATGAATTAGACAATATGGGCGCAAAATAGCGTGTTTGGAAGCTAACATATACTACGCGAACAAACTAATGTTGATACCTGACGTATTTGAGGTCTCATTCTGTGCAGTTCCTTCTTTTTTCGCTTTGCAACTCCTTGTTCGCCTCATTTCTGAGATAGTATGCAAGCAACTCACAAAAATCACATTTGTTGTACATGTACTACTACTGGGGACAAATAGGCGACTGAACTTCCTGACAACAGACAATGCAGTGGCGCGCAAACTACGTCACACCCCTCTTTAACTAGTCTTATAAGATATAAACTGTAACAAGTCACTATATTGTTAAAACAAGCCGCTCCACAAAACTCAACACGATTTTTGTATTTTTCACAGTGTTTTAGACTATTCTGACTACCGTATATGAAAAGTGACAACTGGTTCCTATGCATCCGTTTCAGGACGGAACTATTTTCATGACGTCCCGTACAAGTATCTGTCGGGACATGTCTGAGACAAATGTGGGTTTGATTTTTTATCTAAGTTCTCTTTAAAGACAGTAAACCGTCCCAGACTTTACTTGGATTTCACTTGTCAATTTTGATTCATACCACTCGGGGATATGTCTGCGCTTCGATTACGAGTTTTGGGGGGATGCATCCAGTGTCAGTCTATCCTACCTTTGAAAATGGTATTCAGGGTAAGTTGAAATTTGACCTTTGATTAGTTACTGTGAGTTGCAAACAACCTTTCTTATTATATTCAAAAGGAGCGGAGGGAGAGTAGTCTGAATTGGGTTCTAGTGTTATACACAAGCTCACACATCGAACTCAATCGCTAGCCGCGAGCGATTCCAAGCTAACGAGGTTGCATCAATTGCTCGTGCACTATTTCGGCATGTAGCAACGTCTTTTGCTAAGTAACCTCGTGTGGGCCCAGATTTTCTGTGCACTCGCTCACTTGAATCAAGTGATGAACTGCAAGGACAGCAACTGGCTCATATCTCAGACCTTCCCCGAAGCACATGAGAGTAACTATGTACCCAGCGAGTGACTTCTACAGTGAGCTTCCGCCCACTCCGGAAGAAGTAGTGAGTGTGGAAACGGCTATATACCCTTCATGTTGAGCTTGCATTTTTACTAGTGGTGGATTATTCAATGTTCAGGGAAAAAGCGATAGAGTGTTGCTCCGACATGTTTACACTACAGCCATTGTTGTAGAAAAAAGATTGTGATCCTTGGTACTGTAAAAAATACGACAATGTCGACAGGTAATACAAAATGGGCGTGGTATATGTACATTGTGCGTCTATGATTGGTCATATACACAATACATTGTCTGTTATTTAAAGCACATTGATTTTATCTGGTTTATTGATCATAATTCATTATCTTTTTGTCGTCCTTTTTAGGCTCAAAGCGTTTCAGCCCAACCTCTCGTGCAGGCAGACTTTCTAAAAGGCAGCCCTCACAGAAAACACCCTGGAGTGACAAATCTCAAAGCTCAGCATCTTCCTGATGATCTTGTGAGAGGTGCTCTATATATCATAAAAAGTAAGTAGGACATACTACACAACAACATGAATTGCTGTTGGTCTATTGTAAAGGGCACCTTGACAATAAACAGCATTAGCAAAGTGTGGGATCACTAGAACGAGTTGCCTTCTCTGTTCAGATTATATGTAACCCAGCACCACTCAGCTCCTAGTACCGACTATGGTTATATCATGCCTTTACTACTACTGCAACGCCCTCTTGCAGTAAAACTGCTTCAGATGATCCAGAATGCTGCGACCTGTCGGGTTTTCAATCAACCAAAAAAGGCATGTTACCCTGCTGTTCATTGAGCTCAACTGGCTTCCCAAAGTGATTGATGGGTCTGCACAAACTTACTTAACTGCTCTTCATAAAGGCTTATGTTACCCCTCGGCTTCTCCGCTCCTCGAAGGAGCGCTGTCTGGCACTGCCACTCCCACGGCAATCCAGAGCTTTTTCATCTGTGGTCCCCCGATGGTGGAACGATCTGCCAAGCTCCAACAGAGCAGGGGTGTAACCCTCTCTGACTTCAAAAAACTCTTGAAGACACAACACAATACAAGAATACCTCCTCTCCTAATGCTTCTGACAACCTCACACACCTAATATGCACTTACCACACTCTTCCCCTTCTTCCCTTCTACCACTTCTCCTCCTCCATACTTCTACCAGTACCTAATATGTAGGCACTCCTATACACTAGTTCTAGTAATGAGAGATACAGCGATAACTCCTAGCTACTGTATATTCTCCTATGCACTGTAGTAATGTTATTGTAACGCTGTAGCTTTAGCCCTGTAGTTTGAACGTTTAATTGTAAAATGTTTAAATGTTAAAGAGAAACTATGCAGGATTGGCGATTTCATCTCAAGTTTCGGTTTCGTTTTTCATTTTCGCTCGTTTTATGCTTACATATTTCTCTGCAGAGCTTCCCGACAGCTTTAGCGCGTATTTTTATACATCTATAGGCTATATATAAATATATAAATTGCAAGCGTGGTTCTTCTTGTTCCTTACGCGTCTCAGCCTTCCAGATGTAAACACGGAACGATCGTCTCCTGAACAAACTGCAAGGTTGCAATAGCGGATAGGGACACTGGGGGCTGGAGGAAATATTACTGTTTTCGATAAAACTGGTCAGTCAAGCAAAACAACGATTTCTAAGCGATTTTATGACTATGAAAAAGTTGCATAGGGTCTCTTTAATAGCTTTTTTTCTATTGCTGTAGTGTAGCTCTGTATCTTAAATCTAAAATGCTTAAATGTTAATAATTTAAATGTTATTCCATTGCTTCAAGTTGCTTTGGACAAATGCATCTTCCAAATTAGCAATGTCAATAAATGTAAATGTTTGTTCTTGCATATCTCTTTTTAACTCTTCGCTGATAGATGCCCAAGTCAGTGACCTGGCAGGGAAATCACAGCGTCTCTCCAACTTCCTGTGGAGTAGAAAGCGGAAAGTGGAGGATGCTCAACTGAGAGCAAAGGCGGTGGCCTTGGAGAAGACTCTTCGGAGCGCCTCACAGAACCATCCCACAGGTGAGCTGATGAGTAGAGTATCTTACAGTAACACTAACTGAGATCAACTTAGTTTTGCCTGTACAGGTAGAAAGACTTGGATACATGATCAGGTCATTGGTTTTATACCATCCCTTTTCCAAAAAAGTTGTGACGCAGTGTAAAATGTTTAATAAAAAACAGAATGCTAAATCCAAGACAGTAAATCAAATAAAAAACAGAATGCAATGATTTAGAAATCATGTTAACCCTATATTTAATTGAAAATAGACAATAGAGCTAAATATTAGTTGACAAGATTGGCAGATTATTACATTCTGTTGTTATTTACATTTTACACTATGGAAACACAGTTGCTGTAAAGCATCAGTTTTTATATTTCAAGTTTGCCATTTTGCTACTAGTTGCCTGATTTTGTAAATTGAATGAAAATGGTAATGTTGATGGTTTGAAAAAGTTACCTTGTTACCTTTTTGTTGAGTCAGAGGTGGAAGATAGCAATCTGGAAGCCCGTATAAGGAGACAGGTCCTAAATAAATTGAAAAAAACAACCTACCATTGGACACCTCTCAGGTACTGTTGCCGTGTATCCCTTGTTACCCAGTTGTAATGTTACCCAGTTAACATGTAATGGTTACAGTATTTCCACTCTGTCAGCATGGTTATGTGTGTTCCTGACTTTTGCAGGTATGATGAGGCATTAGGGGTGGTCTACATGGCCTCAAGGTTAGCAGGTGGATATGCAGCTGTTCGAAGAGCTCTCTATGAGGTGCATTATGGGAAAAATGAAACCCAGCATAATATTTTTTATATTAAAATGTTAAACAAATGTGACAGAGTAAAGGTGGCTTTCTAATTGCTGTGATGTTTGTGATGTTCATGGTCCCATAGATAAAAAAGCGGGAACCTTCCTTCTCACCACAGTCTCTTTTGGACTTTGGTTCTGGGCTGGGAACGGTTGTGTGGTAAGTTTTGTCAATGATCACATATGCATATAATAAAAATGTGGTCTGCGTGATATGTAGGACTACGCATGCAGTATACCCACTTAAAAACCATCACCGTCTCAGCGTACCCACTTAAAATAGGCAAGGATACGTATTAATATTTGGGGTTGATCACTACAGCTACAATACAATATCACGCTACACCTAACAAGACTACACCACTGTAAATAATATTTACTTAAAACCTAAATATGTGTCCATAGCTTACAATAACACATTACATTTATATAGTGCTTGTCTTGACACTCAAAGCGCTTCACAGTGAGGGGGGAACCTCACTAACCACCTCCAATGTGTAGCATGCACAGCAGCCATTATGCGCCAGAACACTCACCACACACCAGCTTGAGGTGGAGAGTGAGCTTAGTAGACGGGTGCATTAATTGTGTGTGTGTGTCTGTGTGTGTGTGTCCTAATAGGGCATCCCACTCTCTGTGGGCAGACTCCCTGAGAGAGATGGTTTGTGTGGACAGCTCTGGAGCCATGAATGACCTGGCAGACCAACTTCTAAGGGGTACCATGTTGTATCTATCAAAGTTAAATATCGCAGCCTTAGATGATATAAAATAAACAAACAAAGAGTATATTTGTCTTTTACTGGCAGGTGGAGATGAGAAAAGTAAAGCCTTCATCGATAATGTATATTTTCGTCAGTTCCTTCCTGTCTCCCCAAAGGTAAGGTACTATCATCTAGACTGCTTTTGTGTTTCATCATTACCTTTCTCTAACAAACAAAAGGATTGATTCAAATCAACGGATTAGTAAACATATTCAGTCGGCTCTTCTGTTGTTATAGGTGCAGTCTGATCTTGTGGTCGGGGCATTTGCTTTGGCTGAGCTTGGCACCAGCAAAGAACGGGAAGATGCCATTCTCACCCTCTGGAGGAAAACTGGTTCTTATCTGGTAGAGTGACTTACTCCTTTACATACACAAACCCTTTGAGACCCGTGGCTTAGTCTGTGTTCAAGCTATAGTAGTCTTTCCTTAATTGTCTTCTCTAAATCTTCAGGTGTTGGTGGAAAATGGTACAATGGATGGTTACACCATCCTCATGGAAGCCAGAAATACAATACTGAAGGTTTGATTTGTCAGCTGCTTTGTATGGAGAGAAATCTTGCTAGCCAAATGCATGTAGATATTGCTATAAGTTTGGTACACTACGGTGCATTCATTTGCAGGCTCTAATAAGTCTTGTTTCTAAATTGTTTAAGTCTTGTTCCTAAATAAAAGTGTTTTAAGCTAATGGCAAAGGCCTGACCAGCTGAGTTTAAGTAAACTGCTAGAACATCATATTTGAATATGAGAACCCTTAATGTCCCTTTGTAGATCACAATTCTGTACTTGGTTTGGTTTCTTTTCGACAAGACTTTTCAGTTTTTCATGAACACAGACTTGTGGATTGCTTTCATATGTTTTGAAAAATTGTAACGGTAGGACCTCTATTTTTTTCAGAATGAAGATAAAGTTGTGCATGATAATAGAATGCCATCTGTGTTCGCTCCGGTACGTGAAGTCAACTTTCAACTTGAAAAGATTTGTACTTGTGTAGATGCACAATGAACAATGAACCATATAAACAGTGTTGGCATTGGATTTGATTGTTTGTGTTCTGGCAGTGCACCCATGAGTTACCATGTCCGAAGATGATGCAAAAGCTGGCTGTGCCATGCAACTTTGTTCAGCCCTACCTTCCCCTTCCTCTGATAAAAGTGAGTTGACACACCCACCCATGCTTCATAATGGCATATTAAGGTTTTAGGCACAATTCAATTCCGACTGACTGCAAACAAAACACCATTTTTGTTTCAAGAGGGTTAGAAAAACAGCCATTGAGGATTGGCTCCATCAGTGTTTTTTTCCCCCAAACTTTTATTTTCCAGAACCTGGAAAGCCACCAGGAGAAGTTCAGCTACCTGATCATCTCCAGGATGGACTCAGCAGCGCAAGGGGACAGGCACGCCGGTGCCGAAGATGTGGAGTGGGCCAGGCTCACGGCACCGGTCCTACGACGGCCCCGGCGTGCCCACTGCCAGCTGTGCTGCTCCAGTGGGGAGCTCAAACGACTAGTGGTCACAGCACGCCTTCATGGCAGGTGTGGTAGCCCTTCAATGACTATAGACTATAGAAGCATGGACATCTTGAATCTCTAAATCTCAAAAGCGATCAGGAAGATAGACACAATGTAGAGCAGATTTAGAGTGGCAGTTCTGTCTGGGTGGACCTGGCCGATATCGTTTAGTTCTCATGTGCTGATTCCAAAAAGCACCAACTGTGCAAAATCTCTACCAATTTCTACCAACTTTGCATTCCTTTCTACATGACAAGCATTTAAAACGCTTTTCTTTCTGCCTCTTTTTGTTCTTTCTGCCAACAGAGACACATACCGCTGTGCCCGCAAAAGTGACTGGGGGGACAGACTTCCAATTGTTCTGGCAGAGGATGAGATTGATGTCAATGATCAGAGTGACAATGAACCATCATAATCAGAGATATTAAAATTAACTTATATGCATTGATTCCGAGTGGAGTTGTGGTATTTATGTTGATAGGTCTGCACAAGATTAGAATACTTTCATCTGTCTAAAGCACAATACTTTGTCAGTGTACACACTTTTAAAGGAAAATGACATACAGTTTAGTAACACATCCGCATGTCATAGTGATTTGTTTACATTAGCTAGCTGTTATACATTTATGGTAATAAAGCTTTGTATTATTCACAACAAAGAAAGCAGGAGGGAAGGGGAGGGGGTGATGATAACCAACCTGGTTGGCATAACCTGATACTGCAGATGGCCACACCCATCATCTGCCAGTTATCACTTGTATAATGATAATTTTGCATATTACTCTAGTATGGTCTGAAATTATCCAATCAAATTGTAAAACTCACAGAAACAAAGAGAGAGAATAACGTGTTAGGATTTATTTGACTAAACGTGACAAGAAATTTATAAACATTATTAACATTCCCTTTTCAAAAATCCTGTGAATGAATAAGGGATCAGTGTTTCCGCGTCCATTTTTAAACCCCCACAATCTCCCGCAGGGCACTGTTGAGGTCTGGGTACTGAAACTGAAAGCCGGCCTCCAGGGTCCTTTTAGGCACGACCTTTTGCCCTTGTGTGAGGATAACCGCCCGCTCGGTGCCGAGCAGAACGTCCAAGGCAAACCCGGGGACGGGGATGATGGTGGGCCTCCGCATGATGCTGCCCAGCTGCTTGGTGAACTCATAGTTAGTGGCCTGTGTGGGCGCAACGCCGTTGAGCACCACCTGCTGGTCGGAGGGCAGCGGAGTGGCGGGTTCCAGAGCATGGGCGATGATGCCAGCCAGGTCCGAGACGTGGATCCAGGGGAAGGGCTGGCGCCCAGAGCCCAGGGGCCCTCCCAGGCCAAACCAGAAAGGGGTCAACATCTGCTTCATGGCCCCGCCGTCACGGCCCAGTACCGCACCTGGCAGAGAGCAGCAAGGGACAAGGCTCATTTATTTACATAGTGCAATAGGCTATGCACAAAAGGCTGTTCAGGAGCTTGTTTCCGGTGGAGCCAGGTGTTTGAACCTGCCGATATCATTAATAATGTGTTAAAATCGTTATTATTGAGGAAACCATATCTTCAGTTGACGTAAGGAGCAAAATATAACAAGATGCAGTTACAACACAGCTAACGCTCCACCAGAACCAAATGAGCCTCCCTGCATATAGCCTATTCATGCGCACTGGTCATTCAAAGGGAAAAGATGTGCAAAGACAGCGCAAGGAGGAACATTTCACATCTAGTTAGGTTAACTGGCAACATGAGGCAGAGTGTCTCAGAAGTAAAGATGCCTAATTCAATACCACAAGCAAGATCCTACACAAACATTGGAAGGACAGCTCAATAGCCCCACACAACATCTTTCATTTACACATGAGACTGCTCTTTAAGTGACTTTGCACTTTTCCTTTTTTTTGGTCTTTAATTGAGTCTCATCATCTCAAAGCACTTAAGTCCAAGAACTTAGCTGATTCACCTGATTGTTCAGAGGCACTGAGGTCGGTGTAACCCAGAGCGGTAGATAAAACGAGAGGCGGCACTCTCAAAGACCTCCATAGGAAAAAATGGCAGCGCTCTTTCAAGGCTACTCCCGCGTTATGGGAATTTTGGAACTATTAACAGCCAATCTCTTGGTCAGTAGTCTTATGAGTTAAGTGATTACACCCTCCAGCATCCAGAAGTACATCCCACCCTCCTGCTATTCAGCGCAGGTTTTTTGGAACTTTTGATCGAAGAGTGTCACAACTTTCTATGGCTCCGGTGCAACCTACCTGGTCTAACAACCACTTGTCTAGTTGTCTTTGCGATGTCGTCAGGCAGTTTTGCTGCACCCTCCCACTCTTTCACCAGTCCTGACAGGAGGTCAAAGGGCGTCCAGTCACTCTCCTCTGTATACTGGTTTACAATGCTGGGTCTGTAGCAAGCTATGGAGAATTGTGACATAAAGAAGAGACACAAAATATCTCTCTCACTTCAGGCAAACAGACAAGAAATGTAATGTCAGAGTGTCAATTCTTCATTACTTGCATTTGTCACAAGGATATGATATGATGTCTTGCTCTGATATTTACTTCTTGCTCTGCTATTTACTTGTTTGTAATCACAGTGACATTGGACAGTACATTCATGTTGTATTTGCAGATACCTTACCTACACCTGAGACAAGAACCCAGCTATGGGGTGGAGAGGGAGAGGATGCAATAGCTTGGGCCAAAGTTCTAGTAGTGTCAACTCGGCTGGAAAACAGGTCTTTTTTATAGCTGTCATTCCACCTGTAGGCAGGAGATTTCGAAGAAAGGCGTGAATGTTGTTAGCTGTGAGGTGAGTGGTTCATTCAACTAAAAAGCAGAAGAGAAGACTGGTAGAAACTCACTCACCAGCGCAGAGGGTTCATGATATTCTCCCCTGCCAAATTGACTGCCCCGTCACATGGTGGTAAACCACCAGACTCCAGTTCTGCCTGAATTGAGAGCAGTTAATGAAATGATGAACACATGTTTACACACTGACATTGACAGATTAACTGATGGGCACCCACTTGATTACACAAATTACAGTGAGTGCCTAAAAGGGTCAGCTGAAATGACAGAGTTTACAAACAGGATAGGTAGCCACAGAGAGTAGCTGATTATATTCAGTCTTTGACCCCCTTACCCATGTTATTTTCCCAGGTCCTGGTTGTCGTGAAATGACCGTGACTTCATGACCCTTATTCTTGAGCAGTTTAGAGAGTTCTCGTCCCACAAACCCTGTTCCTCCACCTTGACAACGTTACACGTGGATAGAAGACAACTCATGAGCGAGCAAAAATATCTCTATAAAGACAAATCCCAAGTAAAACGTGTATATCCATGGTGTACAGTATCATTAAGTGAAGATGCCCTGTAAGTTCTGCAAGATCTTTAGTGCGCATGCGTTTCACAGCAGTTACAAAACATTGTAATATAGATGAAAACATGACAGGACTCTTTCAACAAATCTGACAGCAGTAACAACACATATTTTCAGGAATCCACTCATATGCTCTTATTGTAGCGTGGCCTATTTAAATTCAGTTTCAATATTACATTTTGAATGGGTAAACCCACTCGCCCTTGGTTTTCTTGCCAGCGTAGCGTAGCGTAGCTAGCGCAAGCAAGCTACGTGACCTAACCAAGGCTGTCAAGTCAATTCTCAAAAAACAAACCTCCATGGAACATTTTGGAATACATAATTACATACCAATTAAGACTCTCATCACTCCTGGTGAACGACTGTGACTCCACGGTACAGTTACTCCTCCAATTCACGAGAGACTCGGCCAACAGCGTGTTTACTTGCGTGTGTTTTGACCCAAGTTACTTTCCGTAGCACGCTTCCTGGTATTCGAATACTGTCTATGGGAAATAGTCCAAACACAGACACCATGATAGTAAGGGCAGAGGGGGACGCGATCACTTGGAGAAAGTAAAATCAAAGGTCTTTCCCTTGATCATACAAAATAATGACTAGTATTATTTTTTCTGATAATGATCATAGGATAGGTGATTTTGGATATAGCTCCGCAGTCTCTCTAGGCTAGTTTTACTGTTAACTAAAATAAATATGAGTTCACAAATGAGGCTAAAAAGTGTTTTCCTCTTAACTGGTCTCTACATTCCAAGAATGAAGTGTCTGTATGTAATCATCGTTATTTGTAATATTACGTTTCAAATGTCATTCACCGATATTCATAGTGCTTACTTAACAACACAGACTACCCTAGATTTAGATGGTTTTCGATACCGGAAGTGGTGACCATGTTCATAGGGGAGAAACACAAACACGTGGGTTGATTAGGAGATAAATTCAACCACATGCTCATTATCAGTCTCTCTTCTGCTCCTTCGAGGGACCTGGACGGACATATGTAGCAGCTAGACTCGACCTCTCTGCTGGGAAAACGTCTTAGTTGTTTTAAGTGTATTTAAATTACTAGCACAATCGTAGTGATTGTGTTAAGGATATAACAACCTTAGAGTAGCTATAAACTGAGGAATGTGTTGTATAGATAATTTAAGTTCAGTTAGGCCTAGTTTACAGCGTGCTACGAAATTAGCTAGTGTTAACGTTATTGTTTTCTAAGTCGGCTTCTGGGGGAGTTCTTAATAATAGGCTACATCTATTAAATAATGGTCTGCCGTGGAAAACCTTGAATGCTAAGGTGAGTATTTGGAATATTATCGATGGTTGTGTCCTCTGTACGAAACTTGGATAAGCGGTTGCACGAGGTCTCTGAAAGTGCCCATGTAATTCTTAAGCATTGTAGCAGGTGCATGATTCCTCATGATCATACTCTATCCATGGTGCAGTGCAATATTTACTGTCTATGGATGCAATGCCACCCAGCATTTCAAACAGTAATGGCGTAAAAGTAGTAGTAAGACTCCCAACAGCGTGTTGACTAGCTCCTAACGTTTCCTGAAATGATGATGTGCATGTGAGTCCGTGTTTCAGCTGAATCTTGATTACATTTCACAGCACTGATCGGGTCTTGATTCTGCAAAAGAATGTCCATTTACCGGTTCGTTTATTAACCCTCGCTTTCTTTCTTTTAAAGGCAATAATCGGAGCTCGTGATAAGACCACACGATCAGGTATGTATCTTGCTAGGCTAAGATTTGTTGCGCTCATTTTGCGGTCTATGGTGATGAATTGCATGTGTCCGTGTTTCACCTGAGATTCAATGATTATTTACATGCACTGAAATGGACTGCAGCAAGCATTGTTCGAACATTTGAGCTGATCAATTGGATATTAAAGCCGCTTTATTTCTCTTTGTTGTAGGTGAACCTCGTGGAGGCCTGGGGGTGCTTTTGAGCCTTCGTAATAAAGTCTACAATTGAATTAGCTTGAGTCCCTCATGCACATCTTTATCTTAAGTATTTACTATTTTACTGCTCTTGTCATTTTTGTATTATCCTGTTTACATTGTAGTGTATGTTGTGTGTAGTGTCTTAAGCTGCTGGGACCTTTCATTTCCCCTTTGGGATCAATAAAGTATCTATCTCTCAAGCCTTAATTTCCACTGTCCGTAATGTACTTCTAAAGATCACTGAGTGAGCAGGTTGCATCCATCATTATGGTGCTTATACAATGCATATGCACATCCTTGGTCAAAAATTCTGAGATACTGCCAGTTGCCGAACTGCACAATAATGAGTCACACAGTATGCTACACCAGATGTGTTCAACCTTTTTGGGGCTACGGATCACCAAAGGTCAACCCAAAACACATCAACTTAAGGTTGGAGATTTGATGTGTACTCCAGTCAATAGTGTTCATAAACTTAGACCAGGCATGTGCTCGCATGATGTCTGAGATGTATGATGGACCTGTAGCGGTAATTATTGGGATGTTTTAAATCAACTACTTTATGACTCTCTAAAACCTTGAGCGCAGAAGCTTCTGAGTCATTTAAGAATAATCTAGCTAAAGTGTCAAGTCTTTCCTGTCAAGGGGCCGAAAATTAACTGGTGGAGTACCACGGGCCAAATATAAATGTTCCAAGTCATGGACTCTAATTGGCCTGTTGCGTATTTGTGCAAAATATAAAATTCTGTTAAATACTAGGGGGGAAAAAGAAACATTACTCTACTGTGCTTGTCTGCACTCATCTCAGTACTTTTTGTTGACAAATTATTGAACATCCATATGGCTGGTTTAAGTGAGTAGGAATGTGTTCTCAAGCAACCAATCGTTGAATGTCCTATGGAGCAATACTATCTTGGAAGAAGGTTATTTGAATCTAGGTTAATAATTAGAACGCAATATGCCCTATGGGACTAATCGACACGTTCTTCAGAACCTTTTTTTCTCTCGGGAAAGAAACTTTTTGCGCAACTCCACAAATGTGTTCCATAAATTTGAAGCTGAAACAATCAACCCTCCTCACCCGTCATGACTTAGAATCTGTACTGACAGAAGCACAGTGCCCCCCAGCACCCCATATTAAACAATATTAATTTTTGGCCAATTAGTGAACTGCAACCAGTCTTTGAATTAATAGAACTTTGAGACCGAATGGAATTCTGATCTGAGTGTGGGCCACAAATTGGGCAGCCCTGCTCTGTCATGTCATATCCAGCATAAAATCAAGTAAGGTTCATGAACATTCATTGGCACACCAGTTGAAGCCACTGCAATAGCATACCATCATGTAAGATTTCCTTTATTTAGATGGGTGGGTTGTTGATTGTAGTCAATGTTAAAGCGGTACAGGAGAAGCATTGAAACACCTCTCCGAAGTACATAGAAAATTTGGACAGCTCTTTTGACCAAATATTTCAAGGTCATTTTATTTACATGGTTACAACGGGCCAGGGAATATCATAGAGTTTTAAGAAGTCAATTTCAGGCATGGTAAATCTAGGGGGTTGGTCATTAATTTGGGCCAAGTCGTGAAATATTAGTGAATTATGTTTATACATTCAAATTTCCCAAGGCGTTAATCAAAAGCCGTATTTTCTCTGCTGTTTTGTTAGACTAGAATTGTTGTGCCTATTATGTTCTTGCTTGTCATCAACTTGCAGTAACTTTAGACAGTAGCAGTAGGCCTAGATGTATGTAATCACAATTTTTGAGCGTTTTATGCCTTTATTGACAGTGACAGTGGGGAGAGACAGGAAGTGAGTGGGAGAGAGAGTGGGTGGGATCCGGAAAGCACCACGGGGGCAGGAATCGAACCCGGGTCGCCGGCGTGCGGTGCAGGTGCCCCAGACAGTTGCGCCACATGTGGGGCCTATGTAATCATAATTTAAGCAGTAAACAAATCAGACTTAATGAAAGTAGTTTGAAAAAATTATGTGTTTATGATACTGTCTGCTTACAACACAGGCAGCATGGTCATATAGGAAATGCTGCTCTTTAGATATATAGGGAAAAGTCAGGGTATTTGCATGTGCCTTAGAGTGGGAATCCTGATAGCAGCCTTCGTATAAGTAAAACGATTCCTTAGACATAACCCTTCACAGATGAAACGCATAAGGTGAGTGTACAAAATATTTCATATATTACAAATGCAAATATATACAGTCCAGTTGTATATTTAATCTAAGAACAGCCATACAAAACACTATGAAACAAATATTTACAATATTTAAATTTGCTCTATGATGTAATGGTTTGGTTTTGTGAGACTTATTACATTTTCTTGGAAAAGGTACGTTGAAGCCAATGTCCATTTTTTCACAGATTTCCAATGAAATCCATCATATGTGTAGGCTACAGACAGAGTACACCATCTGAGACTCCTGTGTAACCACACAATAGAAACACAGGATATTACAGAATGACACACTCGTCAGAGTAACTGACTCTGCACAGTGCGCACACACACTATTTAGTAGTTGTTTGTGTTCCGTTTATCACAGCCTGACCCCCTGCACTGGTGGAGGAATCTGTTGTCTTCAGCCCTATCGTTTCTTTCCTCATCTTCCTGGTGCCCGAGTCCGGAGAAGTTCCCTCAAACAGACGAGCCATGAAGGCCAGGCCGTTAGTTTTGATGTAAGACCTTCCTGCAAAAGTGTACAGGATGGGATTGGCGCAGCTGCTGATGAAAGCCAGGGAGGACGTCACCGCACGACTGGGTCTCCAGATCTTTTCCAGTCTGCAGACAACGGTATGACACAAAGGAACGTCTTGTTAGTAGCTATATTGACAGGCCTGCACTACATGCATTTAAAAAACACTTGATGCCAGTTGTTATGTCTGAAGCTAAGAGAAGCTGCAATGCCCCACTTTGTGGACCACTGGTTATGATAAAGCATGTTTTGGAACCTATTCTGCCAAGAACAACAATATAAAAAAAGATGTAAGATTGAGGAGAGTTACCTTTGTGCCACAGTGGTGCCCTCTCCAGCAAGCGCAGCCGAAACCTGCCCATGTCAGTCAGAAGAAAACATTAACGTTTAGAATAAGCTTTATTCAAACTGGCAAATCATTTGAACGGCATCAAAAGCAGTTTTCCCACCAGTGCATAATAATTGGAGCAGAGAAACTCAAAACTCGCTTTCAGTTGGTTTAGAAAACAGATTGCAAGATATCTGACTTCAGAACTGGGTGGACATTTCTGAGCTAATTTAGTTTCAGTCATTTTAAATTTGTAATTCATTTTGCAATTACATTTGTAACTTCCCTAATTCACATGTCTCTATTCCGATGTATATCTTGACCCCTGGAACAGTGCCAGGCCAGAAGTATACAAGAACGGAAAAGTTATATTTCATCATGAGTCATCATGAGTCTCTGTGTTGGAAAAATACAAGTTTCTGAATTGTGGAACACGTTATGGTATGGAAAGGGACAGTTTAAGTGTGATGAAACGCTACAAATAAACCAAGACTTTCTATCGTAATTTCCCGACTGTTACCCGCGGCTTATACATTGATTTTGCTAAATTTCTTTAGCTATGAGGTTAATACAGGGGGGCAGTTAATATGGTGTTAATATGGTTTCGTTTCTTTTAATTTGCATAAAACACTGTCCTGTGGCTTATACACAATGCGGCTTATATGCGGGAAATTACTGTAGATATTCTCACCTGTATCATATTTATGATATGGTAGGGTAGCCAAAATACGGCAAAGACCACAATAATGGCATGGATGAGGTTTTCACTGCGGACCCGGCGAGTGAACTTTGTCCTTCTCAGGCGTCGCAAGATGCAGACATAGCTGCTCACGATCACTGCATATGGCACTACGAAGCCCATCACCGTCTCAAACATGTACTGGAACACCTCCTGCAGCATCGCACAGCAAAGCACACATGGACGTGTGGGTAAGAAAGACAAACAGCTTGCAGAAACAATTTAGACCAATCTGTAGAGCACATAAACCAGAAACATCCCCTCTTGTCTTGTAACTCTACAACAGAAAAGTCATTCTTGTGCTCTCTCACCTCACAGAAAAAAACTAAAATATACTATAAGATGTATACAGTTCTATAGTAATGCACAATACTTCTATGATATTATGTAAGACTTCTATAATATGCTTAGTCTTATAGTACTTCAACATTGTGTACCAAATACTATAAGATTCCAAAAATATCTATAGGGTTCCTACAAGATTGCAATAATTCAAGATTTTTTAAGATGATGTTTTTTTTCTGTAGTGTCGATTCCCCCCCAGTCTCCTCCGGTCGCTCACCAATTTGCCGTATTGCCCTTTATCGTGCTGCGGCGCGCACACGTAGCGTTTTCCCGTTGCGGTGACGTCCTCGCGCACCTGTCTGAAGATCAGAGCGGGCAGCGCCAGCAGCAGCACCAGCACCCAGACGCCGCCCAGCACGCGCAGCGCGATCCGCTTCTTGTTGATGATGCCCACGTGGTGGGGCCACACCACCGCCACCAGCCTGTGGAGGCTCATCAGCGTGATGAGCATGATGGAGGCGTACATGTTGACGTTGCACAGGTAGAAGAGCGTCTTGCACAGGAACCTGCTGAAGATCCAGCTCTGCTTGGCCAGGTAGACCACGAAGAAGACGGTCAGGGCCATGAGGAAGCCGTCGGCGCACGCCAAGTTGAGGATGAGCAGGGTGGTGATGGAGCGCTTGCGCGAGCGCGCCAGGATGCTCCAGATGATGAAGAGGTTCCCAGGCACGCCGATGAGGAAGACCAGGGTGAGGATGATGGCGCCCACAATGGTCGAGGCGTCATTACTGACGAGACTTGGATCCTCTGTGATGTTTGATGAAACGTTGGCTCTTGCAATTGCAGTGATAAGAGAAGGCTTGGTAGGGTTTGCCATATCTGTAGGAGGATACAGATGGGTAAATACAGTTCCTTCTTTGCAAATATTTGTGTTGAAACACAAGCACAGTGTAATAAATGTTTTGTGCCGTGAAGGCATGATAATATCTCCCAAAGACATGAGTACAACGTCACACTGTAACTGTGTTGAAATACGCACATGAGCGAGGGGAGGGTTTATACCTTGAGGCAAGGTTTGTGTGCGCAACAACAGCAGGCAAGCATTGACGAAGCCAGGCAACTATTCAGTCAACTTCTCTCAGCCAGTAATAAAACTGGCACAGAAAAAGCAACATGCTAAAACATGCCATGTGTCTCAATAGTTTTGGATAGAAGCATTTGTACGAGCTAGCCATTTCATTAGTCATTTTCTCCGAAGTGCTTATTTTTTACAGCATGCCAATGCACATTTGACTTTGCACTCACAATAAACTTCTTGTGGGTCATTCAGAACATGACTATCCCCAATTTAAAAACATGTTTTGTCCATTGTTTTGCATACAACAAGCCTTCATTTCCCCAATGATTGTAACAGTATGTTACAATCAGCATCCTAGCGACCCATTACTTTCCGAAATTACTAATGGACAATTTATTCCCTACACTGGACTATTTGAACTTTATGATATACAAATGATTTAACTCTACTGTAACTGACCCTAGGCAGATGGGTTGGGCCCTTGAGTCGTGGATCAACAGGTATGTCAACAGGTCTGTGCTTCAAGCATGCTCCTGTATTTGGGCATGTTGGCAGCACACCACTGACTTCATGCAGTAGTTTGAAGAATAATTGTGCAATAGTTGGACAGTGAAATAAAGATCATGAGGTGTATTCATATCCGGTCAGTGTGATCGTTATAAGATTTGGCAATTTCCATTGTCTTGCATCAGAGCACTTTCCCAACATTGTCCCTACTGAGGAAAATTATTGTGCCTACGAGAACACAGAGTATGAGTTGAACCACAAAAGGGCAAGATTTTCCCATTAAATGACGACAAATGTTTAGCACAAGAAGCATGCAGAGTCATGTAAACAATTGATGGAAGACGCCGTGAGGGAGAAGAAGAAGCGAAGAGGAGGCGGAGAGAGAAAATAAGTGATTGTGTCCTCACCTCTGTTGTGCTGGTCTTGCAGATGGTGATGAAAGGGTCGCACTAGGAATAATCTCTGAAGGGTCAAGTTCTCTTGTTCACTGATCCAACTCCTCTCTATGTTAA